>NW_027072089.1:42612982-43115482 GCF_038088225.1 Cyrtonyx montezumae | reverse complement strand
TTTGGGTTGGTTGGTTTTGTTTTTTTGTTTGTTTGTTTGCTTTGGTCCTTGTTTGTTTGTTTGTTTTTGCTGCAGCATTTTAATCTGGTCTCTTTTTGGAATTTTCTGTTGCATTCCTGAGCCTGGTTCTGGAATCTTCATTTCAGATTGAGCAGGATCTTGTTTCTGTTCCTTGGTAGATGTCTGAAGTGCAAAATCTACTTGATCATAACTTTCTGTGGGGTTTACTGCAGGGTAGTCTGCACATAAAGACCCTGAAGTCATGTGAAATAGGAGCCTTGACCTCAAGACACAATAAAGTTGGCTGGTTTGGTTGTGGCTCAAAAGGTCACTTTTTCAGGGGCTGCCTCTGAGTGCTGTTTTAAACTAATTATTACCTTTGATTTTAACTTAACATTTGTTAAAAAAAAAAAGAAGAAGAAAAATAAAGGAAAAAAAGAAAGATGAAAAGGAAATGAAAGGAAAAGGAAAAGGGAAACAAAACCCTCAGTTACTACTATTTAAACAGTTTGACTGGCATGTATATCACATTATGGGCATGTGAAAAGACAAGATTTCTGCCTGAGGAGCTTATAGTGTAAAATAGACAGAAAGCACCGTGAATAATAAAAGCAGACAGAGCAGAGATTTGTACGTTTACGTGGGAAGAGTGGGGAGGTGCATAGAGACATATGCAGAGCTGAGAAACATTCTACCAATTGATGCTGATTATGATACTTTTCTTCCTTGCTCTATTTTCATGTACGTATGGTAATAGCTTTGTTTTTCTCTATTTGCTTGTTTGTCAGAGAGATATTCTATCACAGATGATCATCTTCTGCTTTGCCTTTCTATTCTAGGTTCTAGGACAATAGGTAACACACACACATCTTTATTTTTCTACTTGGCCATAATATATAACACTGAAATCCTTCCAAAAATGTTATATATGCTTTCCTTGGCAGATTTTCCCAAGTATAACCCACAGTGACTCACGACTGCAAAGTATAATTCACAATTAACAGTAAATAAAAATGAACTTGAAATTTTGGACTTTTGACACTACCATCCCCTGACAAATGCCATCTTCAGGTTTGTTGTTGTTGTTGTTTTAATATATAAAATGTTCATAAACTGACAAACAAAAAAAATATTTAGTCAATCTCTTTTTTCCTTATGCTCATCTGCATTAGGCATTTGAAAATAGAAAAAGAAAAAAGAGAGCTAAACAGCTCAGCTCTTTAACAAAGGATGAAGGCTTCGTTCTTTTTAGGTGTTGAAAGTGAGACGCTGTTAGAAATAGGAGTATCAGAAAAGGTGACGGAACAAGCCGAGAAATTACGCTGCAGTCAATCAGCCGGACCAGATGGTATTCATCCGAGAGTTCTAACAGAACCAAGGACCGGCACAAGTGAGCTGCTAACAAAAATATGTAATTTATCATTAAAAACAGCTACCGTACGAGAGCACTGGAGAATGGCCAAGGTTGTACCCATCTCTTAAAAAGGTGCTAATGATGATCCTGGGAATTATAAACCAGTAACTCTTACTTCAGTACTAGGAAACTGTTCAGAGAATCGCTGCACATAATGTGCCGAGGCACACAGATAGGAAGGGAAAGCTGCAGTGCTCCCACTGAAATCCTCTCAGCCCTCTTAGAACTACAGGAAAGAGTTAACGAACTAGTCAATAAAGTAGAACCAGAAGATGCAATTTATTTAGTGTTTCCAAAAGCTTATAGTAAAGTCTCTCTGAAGAAAAACCACAGCAGCTCCAGAATTAAAACCCAGTTATGCTGAAAAACTGACTAGAGGATGGAAAACTATATATATATATATACATCAGACTGCTTTGAATCGTGCCCCTTGAAAGCTTTTTATAAACACTAGCAGATGCCCACCACTTCCAAATGAGCTGGTTTTACTGGAGGTTAAGGTGCTTACCTGGAATTGAAGGGACAGCTGTGGCAGAACCAGGGCTTCGGCTATGGAGCAGCAGGTTCCAGAGTTGCACTCAGCTCCCCAGGCTGCAGAGGGATCAGCAGTCGTGCAAGCAGAGAGGTTAACTCTGAATTGCCCCTGGGATCAATAGTAGCAATAAGGATGGGTTTGTCCAATGTGTTCATTAACCACCTTAAACATCTTCCAGAATGAGGATGGTAACATTTGTTTTCACTGCTACAGCCTCAGCTTGCTTGCTGGTGTTCAGACCTAGTGCCCATTGATCTAAACGGGAAAATTCATGATAGCACTTGGCCATTTATTGAGTTAACTGAATTTCGGCAAAACCTAAAGAAATTCCGGAGTAAGCCAGAGAACTAGGATAGAATGGCAACGTAATGGCAGGCAAAATTAAACAGACTAATGCTGAGGAGTTTGTGCTGGAAAATATTGTCAAGAACTGATGGCAGTTAATTAGCCTAGGAAAATATAAGCATCATTCACTGAAAAAACTACCCAGCGTATTGCAGTAGCTTAAAAACGTACAAAAGCAGATGAGACACTCGGATACATTAAAAACCAAAAAGATGGCTAAACATAAAATATTACTACATGATTTCATGAGTAAAAGTTGCATTTCTGGACATCCTGTCGTATTTTTGTCACTGTGTTATAGCAAAGCGAGGAAACACAGAGAAATGCAGTAAACATGATTAATGAAACAGGAGATGGGACCAAGTTAGAAGATAGACTTAGAAGAAATCATTTAATTTAGAAGCATGAAGAGGATGAGGAGTTTTAGGGCCACATAAAATATCAGTTGATGCAGAAGAGCTCGGATGTTCCTGTCTATTCTGTTTCATTTCAGAAAAAAATAAGTGGGAAGGATATTTAAATGAATATATGGAGATGTTTGGTTTTTTGTTGTTGTTGTTGTTGTTTTCCTTAGAATATATGGCTGAGTTGTGGAATTTATTTTTGCTACAGAAGATCATGGAAAATGGCTTTGGGGGCAAATTGCTATGCGTTAGTACAAAAAAAAAAATAAGGAAGAAGGAAGAGATTAGAAAAGAGAAACAAGAGCTAAGAGATGAGGAAGAGTAACTCTGCCATGTCTTCCCATCCCCATAGATCCTCTGTTTGTCCCTTCACACAGTGGCTAGCAGAGGAAAACCCAAGTAACCTATGACCCACACCATCCTGAGCAATGTGTTTTCCTCACTAAAACCATTACTTTTTCTGACAGAAGGTCTGCTGTGGGTCTCTCCTGCTCCTTCTTTTGAGGCAGGACGGAGAGGCAGAGAGAGCAGAACACAGCCAGCCCAGAGCCTGGTCTCCTGCCAGGGTTGGGCCTGCACAGCCCGAAATCGCTTCCATCCCCATGCGCCAGTGCAGTCCCCTGAGAGGGGAGAGAGCAGTGGGAACTCCGCATGCCTCTCCTGGTGGAATTTCTCAGCACTTTTTCCTTCCTCAGGATTTTTCCCAAGAGAAAGGAGTATTTAGCCTTCACTTAGCTTTACTGAAGTATTAGACATTTATTTGATTAAGTACAGCATCTGCAGCCACACTAGCTAGAATAAAAATTACAAGGGCTATCAATCCTCATCCTTCAGGGCATGAGCTGATCGCCAGCTGGGGTTGGGAAGAAATTCCCCAGTGCTGCCATGAGGTGCAGGGTACTGCCTCCTGCACCGGGCGCTGTGCGAAGTTGGGAGCACAGGGCCGGATGGGCCCTGGCCTCAGTGCAGGGATTCCTTTGTTCCCAGGCTGGGTGTCTGTACTGCATGAGTTTGTCATCGTGTCAAAATCAAGCATTAATTATAATTCTGAAAATGCGGGAATATTCATGAATTATTATGTTGGCAATAACCATGTGTAATACAATACAGACAAAAACAATGTCTGCTGCTGCGCAGCAAAAGGAAGTTGACGGCTTTGAGCACAAGGCACTTTCTGTTTCCAGTTACCCTCCAGAACTCCTTGCACCCGAGAGTCAACGCCTTGGAGAATAATAACGTAATTGCAATTCTGTTTTATGGTATTCTGACAACAAATTTGATTCAATAGTGTCTGCACAGTTCAAACAAAACAAAGCACTCCAAGAGTTTGACTGCGCGATGCTGATATTCTTTATGAGCTTGAATTTAATCCAGAGAATGGCATGACGGTCTTGGTGAACATACTTTAAATAAAATTTCCTACTCCGGTACTCCAGTCCCATCAGCATTTTGATAGAACTCAGAGGAAAAAAAACCCGATAGCTGCTTTATTCCTGTCATGTTCTTTTTGTAAAGCAACTCTCGGAGATGATTGCGAGAGTACATTAAAGGCATGCATTTTCGAAGTTAGTCAGTTGTCAAAGTGATTTTGAGGGTTGACAATCACATTTAAGACAAATATAGAAATCTGAAGGAAATGCTTACAAGCAATTCTGTATTCTGGGCAATGATTTAGTTTGGAAATGCATCCAGTTCAAGGGTTAAATGAAAGCAAAAGCAATCACTTCAACCATGTTTTTGAAGAAAATAAAACAGCTTGATGTAAGCTAAATGAAGGGGGTCTGTGACTTAAAAGGAATGGACAGATAGAGAAAAAGGTCAGAAGATTAAATTTTCCCTAAGGGAAAAGTCGTTCTTTGGAATCATTAACCTCCTTCTAGGTCACTACTGAAAAAAACAGCAGGAAATCCTACTGCTCCTAGAAAGATGGGTGCCTCGTATACCGCCCACTGACCTACCAGCACTGTGGCAAACAGAAATGTGCTTACAAATTCTCCTCCAGGCGTGCTTGGTTTTAGCATGCCCATTTTAAAGTAATACGATCTTTTAGCTGAACTCTGAAGTGCATCCGTAAAGGCAATATTATAGGGTCCCTGGATGTTAAAAAGAAGAATCACTTGTTTAAACGTCTTTTAACAGGGAGAAATCTGGAAGTGGGGTTTGCAAATTTAAAAGTTGGTCAGTGATATGTATCCATTACCCATTTCTCTTTAGGTCCAAAATTAATCATCATAATTTCAATGCATTTTAGCGACTTCTTGAAACCTAAAACACACTGTCAGCATGCCAGAAGCAGCAGTACGCCTCAAAATATCTTTTTGTTTCAAAGAAACTACCTTCAGAGTGTGTTTCTCTGTTTCTACTGTAAGCCAAATCCGCTTGTTCCTAAAGGAGTCCGAAAGTAGACGTTACTCCAAGTAGGAGGATCGGTATACCAAAATATATACATACATGCATATGTATGTAAGTGATAAATACTACTAAAGCATTTGGAAGACATTCTGTAGCATTTATCAGATTATATTCAGATGAACAATCTTACCAATATTGGTGGAAACAAGTATTTTATCACAGTCAAGCCTCAGAATAAGTGAGGAATACTACATGCAGTCATTTTGCACCACACAATACCATGAAGCAGCATTCATATTTACATTGAATATGACCTCTTTTTCTTCCCTGCTTCCTCCAGAAATAAAACTCTCGAACAAGATAAATGTGAATTCCTGTTTGCTTTTGACAGAAACCCCAGTCCAGCAAGGACTGGCAGCAAACAGCCTGTGGCTGTGCAATGCCCCTTGCCTACATGGAGACTCCAGGCGAAGTCTGCACCCTCCTGCAGAATCAATGACTTCACGTTTAAGATTTGTACTGCAAGAAACTAGTCTAAAAACTATCTTAAAATCTTTTGTGTTAAAATCATTTTGTCCTTTTTCAGGAGAAAAAAATGCATTCGTTCAGAAGAAAATTCTAATGTAAGAATTCTTATTTATGTTAGTAGTAAGACTTCAGCAACTTCAAGGTACAGTGCACTGCAGAAAAAGTGAGAATATTGGCTCATCTTTTAAGATGTTTCAAAACACAGCCCCTCTGAATGACCATTGATCCTTAATTTGGTGTAGTCTTTTTTTTCCCCCATTATTTTTACATGTATGAAATTAAAAAAGAAAAACTGAGCAGGAATGATCACAATCAATTTGCTGCCCTGTACTGCTTTGATTTCTAAAATCGTGCATTTTATAAAAAGCCACTTTTCACATGTAAGCAAGATCTGTCAAAATTTCAGAAGACAATAGCACGACCTCTGGAGAATAAAGGCATTGAAAGAAGTAGCTAAGAGAAAGACAAATACAGCATAGTTTGTGGGAATTAGCACCCTTTACAAAGCCTAGATGAGGGCAGAATCACACTGAATCACATTCTTCCACTGCAATAATTTTTAGTCTTGTTCACATAACTGAATAGCCAATAAGCACAGATCTCCTCCTGAATGCTTGCAGTCCATTACGTAGCATAAATTGGGCACGCAGGTAATGATTTCGTGATATGAAGAAAGAGAATGACGTGCCTCGCTTGTTTGCTAGCCAAAATGCATTTCTGAAGCAGGAAATCAAAAACACATCCCGAGCCCTGCAAGTAGGCTGCCCGCATTCACCCTGCTGCCATTAGAGGCTGTCAGGAGGCTGTCAGCTCCAGGAGCCACCACCACCCAGGGCAAGGCTCCCCCGTTGCCTCCTCCCTGAAAGCCAGCTTTCTGACCACCCTTTGCTAACAAATAGTGAGGAAATACTGCACTGCTGTTGCAGCTGCTTAGAGAACTCCCCAAATTCAGTGCAAACACTGCTCTGAAACAAAGCAACGGGAGAATGCTGCAGCAGAGACCTCAGCTGAGAGGCAAGATGCAAGATTTATTATGACACAGTGCAGAGGATATCTGAAAGAGAAGTCTAACCAAAGCATTAATGTGTCTTTTCCTCTTTCCTCCCCTCTCCCTCCTACCCCCCACATTCTTTTCCCTTGCAATTCCTATATATATATATATATATAATTGTTTCTTTTCTCAAGTGAAACAGCATCTAAAATGATCAAGAATTTTAGGAGGTGACTATTTCTTAAGATCTTTTCTACTTGTTTTGTTCTGTGTTTCAGTGTTCTCTACCCACAGGACTCTGAAACACTGAAATTTCAGCAGTTCATATGTCTGCCTGCCCACCTCCTTTATTAAAGGGTTGTGTTTCTCTTCTGTCAACACCTATTCTTTACCATACATCTCTGCTATCATTCAGGAAAATGCTGGCATAGCCCTTTTTTTCTTTTTTTTTTCTCCTTTTAAATTCGTTTCTGTAGCCAGGCTTTTCCTTTTAAGTCTCCTTCATTTCTGTCATCGGTTTCAACCCCAAAGTTCTCACTTTTGCAAGACAATGCGCTATTTTCACACATGTAAAACACTGGGTAAAGTGGAATCGCAGATGTCACATTTACATGTTTATGTTTTTTGCCTTTTTTTTCCCTCTGCCTGTCGCTCAGTTCAGCTCTCCAAGCCCAAGGTACTGCAACGGAGGTGAGATTCCCTGCATTCCTCTGCCCAGAGCTCTGGCTCCCTGAAACAAGCAGGTATCTCAAAATACGTGGCAGCTTCAGTTCCAGGGATAAAAGCATTCGCTGCGAAATCCAACCATGACCCATGCACAGACATTTGCAGTCTTTCCCACACGTGACCGTAAACCAGCCTAGTTAATTTTCTGTACGCTCTTGGCCCTTTTTATGTTGAAAAAATAAAAATAAAAAAGAAAGAAAGAAAGCAGAAAAAACACTCTCCCAGGTGGAAAGGTGAGTTGTGGGGAAGAAAATCCCCCACGCTGCCGAAGTTCCCCACCAGCATGGCAGAGGGGACCTGCTTTTGGCTCAGCGTGGAGAGGCCGTGGGATCCGCCCCTAGATCCGGCAGGTCGGTGGGATGCCACGACCCCGTGCCCCGCAGCTCGCTCCTTTGTTCCGGGGCTGGCAGTCGGAGCCCTATGGCCATAGATGGGGTCACTGCAGGGGTCCCCGCTCCCATGATGTGGTCCCCAGCCCTGCTCCTATATGGGGTATGCATACTGCTGGGTTTTATTAATGATTTCTGGGGTGCTCGGATGCTTTAAAAAGGAGCCGTGTGTGTAAAAAATGCACTCCATGGAAAGGGCATCACAAATTGAATTTGGCTTCTCTGAACACATTTGTCTGGATGTACGTGAGCTCACAGCCCAGGTGTGAGTCACTCTGCCCCAAGCTCCAGCTTCTTGTGCCACACCAGCCCACAGCTCCCTGCTCCTCAGATTTTTCAAAGCCTTCCAGTTTGGCCAGATCAGACTCTTTTTCACAGAAACAAAAAAAGGCTCGTTGCTGTCACCAAAAGTGACACCCTCCACATACATCTCCCTCCCCCTCCTGCACATCCAATTATCAAGTCTCTTTTCCAAAGTATGAGATCTCTAGAGCTTCTCAATGAAGGGTTTGTAATAATTCTTTTAACATGGCAAAACACCACATTATTCCCTAAACATTAATGTTGCATGAATGCGAGACTTCTTTTCCCCATGAAATTTCCTTTTTGATTTTACAAAACAGAAAGTGCAATTTAAAACAATGCTAATGGAGCTCCTATATTCCATAATCCAAAAGAATTTGGTGTGGTGCCAACAACCAGCTTGCTAAACTGCTTGTCTGAGGCACCCACCTGACCTCCAACAAGGGCACACAGGCCCTTCCTTCTATGGCAGAACCCCGTGTGACACACCACAGTGTTTTTGGCTGTTTGTATTTTGGAAAACTAGAGCATTATATTCCAGACCTTAAAAAACACCACTCAATGACCTGGCACCAGCTAAACTTCTACTTAGAATCACAGAATGGCTTAGGTTGGAGGCAACCTCAAAGCCCATTCAGTCTACCCCCTGGCTTGAGCAGGGCTGCCACCTGCCAGATCAGTCTGCCCAGGGCCCCATCCAACCTGGCCTTGAGTGCCTCTGGGGATGAGGCACCTATAAAAGCCATGAGATGTGAACATCTTCTCAGTTAAGCAGCAGTCTTTTTCACTTGCTCCCACTAGAGTTCAGGTTCTAGAGAGGTGACACATACACAGTGAGTTCAATGAATTGTAAAACAAATTTCAGTAACACATAATCTGAGTTATGTTATAGATTGCAGACAAGAGGAAAGGCAGTTCCACAGACGCATCCTGCCCACACTGTCCTTCAGCTGTTTTTATAAGACAGGGTTCTTTCTGTCCTCTGTGGTGCTTGGATAAGGCTCTGAACTCTAAGCACTTGAATAAGTTGAGATGCTACAGTATTTGCCAGAGGAGAAGGCCACAGCACAGACACAGAAGAGAGGGAGAGACTGTGGCTGTTTTCATGCTTTTGCATCCTCTTGGAGAGGTGAAGTCAAGGGGTGGCTGCTTGAAGGCTGCCCAGCAAAACAGCCAAGGGAGTTTGCTAAGGACTTGGCAACACAGATATGCACAACTACAATCAAAATATCTGAGGATATATACTCTTTCTTGTTGGAAGCAGCATCTTGCTGTTTCTATCTTTGGAGTTAATATTTAAAGACTAGAGCTCTAATACACTCCAAGACACTCTTTTATTTCCTTTCATGGGGTCACTTTACTGTATTTTCTTGTTTAAATAACTTGTAAAAGATGCATCTGGCAGATCCACCTTGAAAACTGATTTTTTTAACCTGTTCATGTCATTATGCAGTACTAGCACTATGTTCCACATTGATGTACCATTGAAACACCTCCATGCCCTATTTTATGCTCAGGTGCCACCTCTCAGAGACCAAGAAAGCATGAAACTGGATACTGTTCCAGCAGTTTCGTGCACCTATGATTTGGCTAAACAAAAACAAAATAGCTTTTCATGCTTATTGATCTTTTCCTTTCTCCTTTGTTTCTTTCTTCTTTATTTTTTTTTCCCATTTTTATGCTTCACTGACTGTAAGCTTCAGTAAGGATGTGTTTCTCAAAAGGAGCTGAAGTTTCTATTCTCAGTATATTAGAAATTCTGCATTTTAGTGACTCCCACCAACGTTAATATTCCCCCCTCACAAAAGCGGTCCTAACCAAGGATATTAAAAAAAAAAAAAAAAAAGAAAGGTTGATCTTTAAGTAATACATATGATATTAGTTTTTCCGTTTTAAAATAATCACATTATTGCAGACATTTTAATAGCTGTAGAGGTTGCTATGTATTAACATGATTCATGGTCCTTGACAGCAGTGTCTCTGAAAATCCCACAGGAATGCAAAATACAAAACTCCACACACGTTCAAATTTTACTGCCTGCAGCTAAAAGAGGGGAAAAAAACTTAAAACTGTTGAAACCCTTCAACTTTAAAAGCATTAATAGATGGTCCCAGGGGATTAAATCTAAATCTTAATGTGTAAAAATCAAGTTAATAACCACAGAGATTAATATGGTTGCATTTGATTATTGTGATAATGCAAACAATTAGTACTGCTAAAGTGAGATATATTAGCCTCCTACTTGCCCCACACACATCTGCAAAGCATTGAAAATAAATGGAAATAAAACATTTTTCTCTGAAAGATTTTTCTTCTCTCCTTTTGCCACTGTTTTATTTTCTCTGTAGCTGACTCATTTTTTAAATTATAATTGTTAATATTTTATTATTAAGACTCTCTTTTATACAACTCTTATAAAATTGGTTGCCATAACCATCCATTCCACATTGTCAGGAAGATATGCATTCCTCACCAATACTAGTAAATAAACAAATCTTTCAGCTAAACGATGTGACTTTTTTTTGTTTGTTTTGTTTTGTTTTTTTGCCATGCGCATGTTTTAACCTGAGAAAAATATGAACTTCTTCCTAGTCCATTGTAAATAAATCATTATAATCCAGAGTGCCCTGGGAACAGAGCCGGGCATCTAATCCAATTATATTTTAGGTGGAGCTGGTAGTACCACCTCTTCTTAATGGCTGACACTTCCCCACTTCCCATTACAAAACCTTCTTTTCAGTTGTATTAGGCTGTGCCATGCTTCAAGTGTTCAGCTAACGCTCCCCATGCTAGATACCTGCCTTGCTTTGATTTATTTGTTGTCTTGAAATTTTAGCAAAAATAGCTCAGTGATTTCCAAGAAGAAGATTGTAGGCAATATATTACTTTACCCACATCAGAAAAAGGTCTTTGTAGCTATTTAATAGATTAACTCAAATATTTCCACAGACATCATCTTTGGTACAGAGGAAGACCTACCCTGATGTCACAAATATGAAAACAGACTGAATTTGGCCAAATCCTAAAGTTCAGTAGGCACTTTTCAGGAATTTGGCAGTGACATTCTCCAAAGACTTTGTACCAACAGCCTGCTCTATGTGGGGAAACTTTGCTCTTCAGTTATTGCACCCAAATGTCCTGGCTGCATGTGTTCATCAAATCATCTAGGTTGGAAAAGAACATCAAGTCCAACTATCAACCTGACCTACTGAGTCTCACCACTAAACCACGTTCCTTAGTACCACATCCACATGTCTCTGAAATGCATCCAGGGATAGTACGCACAAGTTTTTAAAGGCTGATTTCACGCTACAAGGCACTCAAAATGTAGGAAAAATTAGAATAGCTTACAAAGCCCTAATTACTATCTTGTTGTTTGTTTGTTTGTTTGTTTGTTTTATCTTCAGTGTGATATGGATGAACTCATCAGAGGACTGGGTAGGAGATGTAGTACAGAAGGACCAGTACATGGTGTGTGGCAGGAAAAGGAGGGAGATCCTCCAAGCTGAAAGTTGTCCTACACAGAAGACTCTATCCTTGCTCATTTACTCATCTGCAACACTCTGAGGATCCCAATGGCAGACTGTTCATTCGTGGTCACTTTCCTGTGTTTTGTGAGTATTTCACTTGACACTTCAGCAGTCTGCCCTCCCAAGTGCCCGTTGCTTGTGGCTGCATCTGGGATGGGTGCTGAGGATACATGTGTCTGTGCAATGCTGAGCACTCTGACAAACTGGGGTGCATGGACTTGGATTGGCCATCTATAATTAGGGTGAACATTGGATTTGGTTAAAGGCTGGTTGCCTCAGTTCCCCTTTGAAAAATGGGAGTAACACCAACCTACCTCTCATACGAGTGTTGTGAAAATGAATGAATTACTATTTATGAAGTACTGTAATGATGAGTGCCCATGAGGAACAGCCCATGAGGAAATTAATTATTCTATCTTTGGAGCAGGGTTTGAATAGTGAGCAGTAAATAGGATGTAGGACCATTACACTGAATAACGAGAATGAAGCTGATGAATAACATTCACTCTGCACCGTCAATGAGATAGGGGCTTAAAGAAGAAAACAGTAAGAAGTCAAATGATTGCGGGACATATCAAAGTATACGATTAAATAATTCTGCTTTGCTCCAGCCTTGGAGTGCTTGGTCCTTGCCAGGGACACTGCAGGCCCTCCCAGCTCTGATGATACGGATGTGTTGTGCAGTTAAGCATCCCCTGTGACCCTGTCTTCTCTCTCCAACAGTTCCTAACCCAATTTCTGAGCCCAGCCAACCCAGCCTCCTCCCATGTGACTCATAGCTGCAGTTTCCTTGCTCAGCTGGGCCCTGACTCAAACAGCCATTCAAGCTTCCCTCCCTTCATCCCCAGCTGTCAACCCTAGTTCCTATAAAAACAGGAAAAAGCACATTCCTAACACCAAGACACCTTCCTCTACCAAAATTCTAGGGCAGCTCAAAATCAGACAGATAACAGAGCTTCAGAAGAAGACCTGGGATAATCAGAAATATGCACAAATACATGAACACGTGCAAACATACATAAATTTCCTAACTGCAGCGGCTACAACATTGTCATCAGAAATTTTTCCAAAATTTATTCTCCCCAGTATTTATCTGGAGTGGTGTAGGTTGGAAATGACAACTGAAAACAGTATTTTCCAACAGAATATTTCAGCAGCCACAGTCTCAATAGTTGGTGGTCCTATGCTTCTTGCATAATGTTAATATCAAAGTATATAAGAAAGAGAACTCAAATGCTAGTTTTCTGTGCTTTGAGGCTGGAGTACAAGTGTATCTATACAGTACACTTTTTTTTTTTTTTTTTTTTTTAATAAAATTACCTCAGAAATAAGAACGAGTCAACAACAAAGCAGAATGCAGGTCATACTAATTCCAGGTATCCCAAACTTCAAAGAAAGCAGTGAACAAATACCTTTAGCAAGCAAGCTCAGATTTGAAAACACATGTTGTTCAGATCAGCTCACCGTTTGTTTCATTACCTTTTAAGCCATATATCTTTCAAGATAATCTCAAGTTTTCCATGTTTTACACCAAAGGATAAATCAAGATTTCTCTTTTTAGGTGCTTTATTTGTAGTTCATGTATGACCAAGATTCTCTCTTAAATTAGGCATTTTATAAAGGTTAACTTTCTCAACTTAGGATTTGTCTCCAAAGGATTAGTAACTGTCTATCTTTTACCTTTGGTGTCAATGCTGTTGTGCTCAATGAGGGAAAGAAACTTAAAAAGAATATCTCTTTGTGCTATGCAAGCCGATCTCAGAACGAGAAGACACAACTCTGAGCTTTTAGCTACAGCTGGCTGGGTAGGAGACTGATCAGAGCAGCAGCTGCACTTTTCCTGTGACTTTTCAAGGAACATAGCAGTTTATGCCAGTATAGCTGTTCATGAAAGAGACTTGAGGGCTACGATAGGAGCAAAGGAGCAGAAAAAGAAAGGGGGAAAGAGACCTGGCTTTATCTGTCCAAACAATTATTCCAGTCTTGTCAAAGAAATAAATGGAAGGAAGATAGCGCAAACCAAGCTGAGGCAAGTCTTTTGTTCCTTCATCTTGAAAAGAATTGAGTCAGGAAGAGTAACTAACAACCAACAACAATTATGACTGAAGTAGCATGAACTGCTCAAGAAATATGTTGGATCTCCTACCTCTGTGAGCAAATGATGCTAGTGACACTCAGGTAGTATGCATCTTGTGTTCTTTGAACCTGTGATGCTTACTGCCCAAAGCTTCATTGCTATTCTGAAGGCTTATGTAGCCCCAAACACAATAGGAAGAAGAGCTGAAAAGTATCAGGGGATTAGCTGAATTACTGCTAATCATAGAATTGCTCAGGTTGGAAAAGACCTTCCAGATCAACAAGTCCAACCTCAACCTATCCATAATACCCTACCTCTAACAGCCCACTGCTACATCACGTCCGTGAGCACCACATCCAGATGGTTTTTAAACAATTTCAGAGACGGTGACTGAACCACCTCCCTGTGGAGCCTATTCCAGTGCTTAACTACCCTTTCTGTAAAGAAGTTTTTCCTTACATCCAACCTAAACCTCCCCTGGTGCAACTTGAGGCCATTTCCCCTTGTCCTGTCACCTGTCACCAGTGAGAAGAGACCAACCCCGCTCTCACTGCAATCACCTTTCCTAATGATGGGGAAAATCTAAAAAGTGGTTGCAGCACGTCTTGGACTGACCGGTCCATAAATCATTATTACTTGGAGAGGTTCATCACACTGTAGATTTTCTGCATGCATCCTGACCTTTGCTGTGATTTGACTTGTCATAATCCAGTAGAGAACAAAGTCTACTTTGTGACAAACCATTTCACTGACTCAGCACCTGAAATACGTTGACAAGGGCATGGAAAGAAGATATTACACCACCAGGGAATTCTAGCAGGGTGGAAAACCATCCAGGATGCGTGACCTTGATACCATCCAGCCCAGACAATTCCCTATGCTATCAATCTACATGTTTACTAACTCCAGCACAGCAGTGTGTTGCTTGGTGCAACTGCTGCCAGTCCCCATTTCACCCCAGCTAAATTCCCATTGTTTCCCATTATGCACTGATGGCCAGTAGAGTTGTCCGCAGAATTTGGCACTTCTTCAAGAGCAAGAAGAGAGGAGTTCAGACAGCCTAGAAGGAGGAGAATGAGGATGCTAGGACAGAGTTATTCCTCTTCAAGAAGGCATAGAGGTGTAAAAGACTTGACACAAAAGCAGCCAGGTCCTCAGCTCCAAGTGGGTTCGCTGCCAGAAACCAGGCATCAGGGATTTTACACTGTAGAACTGTGTCAATGTCTGTGTATTTAGTCACACTTTCCTGTAATAAAAATAAATTTTAGGCACTGTGCTTCTGATAACATGGGAACTGGCACATAATTCATGTTTCCAGAGCTGTTTTTTCCTGATCCTGTTTTCCCAACATTTTCATGAGTAAATCTCATTTTTGTCTTTCAGCACTTTATTTTTTTATTTTTTATTTTTTTTCATCTCTTTCAAGCACTGTTTCCAGTGCCCTTCTCCCTGGACTATGCCCAACCACAGTGGTCTGCATTTGTAATTACGGCAGAAACTTGTCTCATGACTAGGCGATGACTAGAGATAATTCCCCAGAAGAAACACCTACAGATGAATGCCATTTCTACTCTTTTCCTCTCCATTTTCTTGGAATTGTCAGGCTGCAGCCCACCCACTGCTTATTATTTTTAACCCTTCAAGCTATATCTTTTGTTTTGAATTGAATTACTTCTAAATATTAGAAGGCTAAAAGAACACTGGCTTACCTACCAACTACTCCCTAATGTCCTAATATGACTGTAATTTGCAGACGAAAATCAGCCTACTTGCCTGTCCCTGCATTTGGCAGCAATAACAACACTAGTGCAACTTATTCTGTACAGATGATGAAAACACATTAAACTCTTTCAGAAAAATGGCATAAGGTGTTGTGCCCAGGTGATTCTACATAAGTTGCAACTCCATCAGAAAGAAAAAGCAAAGCCCTGCACTCCGCATGAAAAGATCATTGGAGCTGTGTTGTTTGTGTATTTTTTTCCATAATCTAATGCTTAGATGGCAAATCTGGATGAAGGATTATGATTTTCTTAATGGTCAATATTTAAGATCAGGTGTTTTAGCTCTCAAGTATTCATGAAATAATCTGGGAATAATTAGACAAAAGAGTAACGTTTTCACTGAGGCAACATGTTTTTAAATGCATTTCTTGGGATTTTTTTTTCAGATCTCCAAGTTGGAAGATAAAAGAACCAAATGGAAATAACTTGGGAACAAAGAGAACTGGACTGTGACACCTCCTGGCATCAGCCATGCCTCTCGGCAGAGTGCAGAGCTGCTTTCAAGGCAAATGTTTGGCTGTGGTGTATCATTTCCAGGTTAGGAACATGCTTGCATTGCTTGATACACTACAGAGCACTGAACCTTGCAACCTGTGCTAGTCTTGTTTCTAACCTCACATTTTTGGAGTAGCGAGTTTTATTTAGTAATACAAAGAGTGACATCATTTCCTTTAGTGCAGCATGCACAGGAATTCTGTGCACGGGACACAAAAGTTCCTACAAAGTTTGTGCAAATGTCAGAAGCTTGGGCCACAGAATATCACACTACATCTGTGAGCTGGTGTTGAACGAGCTAAAGGTGAAAGAAATGCTATTGTTCCAGCTCAGCAGAAGCACCTTCAGTCACCCATAGTCATCCATATCTTGGGAAAAGCAAAAGCGCAAGTGTAGACATGAAACAACCAATTCTCCATGAGCTGTATGAACGGAACTGCTGAGGCATCCTCTGGGGAATCCTCAGCACTGTCCCTGGGTACTTTCAGCTGGTTTCCAAGTGGCTGTGCAGAGCTGCTTAGCCATATCTCCTCCGTGGGAGTGAGATTAACATGTGTATGTGTGTGCACGTGTGTGTGGGTGTGTAGTTTATGTTCACAACAAAATTAACGGCTTTGTAACATAAACATGGATTAGCATTTCACCTTTTTTTTTTTTTTCTGGGGAAAAAGCCAGTTGACTTCTTTTTGCAAAATAGAGAGTATTATTCTGCCATTTTCACCCCTGCACAGCAATCAAAAACACTATCTCAAGCACTATCTAAGTATTGATGTTGTGGATACACAGCTAAATAATGAGATATTCCAAAGAATTCATGAATGTTTTGGGTTCTGAGTCAGCTTCAAATTTCCACAGAAGTGAAAAAGGACTCAAAAAATTTTTGTTTTTCATCAGGGGTTCCTGATTCTCTGGGGTTAACATAATGTGATATTTTTCAATACCTTTACACATCTAAGTTGTACCAGATATTAATTGTAGCATTGCTTCAATGACTTGGTTCCTGGTAACTAACAAAAAATTTTCCCCTTGATGATATTGCACTCCCAATCCCCAGGTGCACTGCACCTGATAGGGGTGCCCAGAACAGCAATGAGCAGGGCCTTGAGCAGGCAAGCAAGAAATCAAAGGCTTGATCATCTACTGGGAGGCAGCTCCTTTGTGCTGCTGAGGCAGGGAAAAGTGGCTGGAATCAGTCGTTCTCTCCTCTTTTCTTTCAAGAAGGTGATGTTCCTCCTCTACCAGCTTCCATCTGTGGTGCAAGAGAGCTTCTGGGCTCTAGAATGGGTATAACAATCCTTAATCTCAGACTGAAACCAGGATCAGGCCAATATTACTTCAGGGACCCAGGAAGCACAGCATCATTTCTGGCTCCCACACAGCCTTCACCTGCGATGCACCGAGCAGAGTCCAAAATATATTTTGCATACAAATTAATGAGATACATTTATAGCACCCCTTAGACAGCTTTATTCTGTTAGTGCTTACCTTTATTACTATGTAACATACTCAGCTCTCATTGTCATAAATTGTGCTCTGCTTTTGAAGGGGGAAAATAATTCCATATAAAAGATAAATAAATACGGAGAATAAAATCCAACCGGCTCCTACATGGCTACTGGAAAATGGCAAAGTCATCCCATACATAAGTAAAACATCAGATCCTGACACCTAGTGATTAGAATCCTTCTCCTGACTTTGACATGCCCAAAGTGAATGTGTGGGGGAACATCTCCATGCAGTAGGACGGTGACTCCACCATTGCAGCTCAGGGGTATTTTGCAGGCTTAGGAGCCAGTGGTGAAGGTGGTGTGGCTTTAAAATGCGTAAATGTGGATAAAATAAGCTTCTATCTACAGCAGGATTCAGATAATTCCACTGATGATGTGTATATTGCTTCTGAAGATAGTTAGAAAAATGGAAACAAAAGAATTGCAAATGGCTTTCTGTTGCTCTTGGCCACTGGTTCTTGGGATGCTCAGGCCACTTCCACATTGCTCAGCCTCTTTAGACTTCAATTTGTAGCAGAAACACAGTTCTGCTCCTAGTCAGCCCCTCACCCATCCCTGCGAAATCACAAATTGCATCCCAGCAGATTAAGGTGAATTTGAATCAACAGCAGCTTAAGTGAGCAAATAAATGAACTGCAACAGCATTGGAAGGTAAGTACACAGCCATTTCATCACTTCAGAGGGACTCTCCAGCCAGGTATAGAGGCAGGGCTGGGGGCAAGCTCCCACCTCTCTGCAGGTGCCCCACCAGGGCTCATGAGTCAGAACCATCAGATGTTAAGGAAAACTTCTCTGAAGTGGTATTATTTGATGTTGAAGGCTGCAAAATTGAACTCCAATGTAGGAAGATTTTTAAGTTAAATTACCTTATTCCTGTTCAGAATTCGTGGGAAAAAACCTTCACCTTCTTTAAAACAAACAAACAAACAAACAAACAACTATTTCATCCTCTACAGATAAACAGAAGAATGGAACCATCTGGACTATACAGCATTCCTCCCAACATGCCATTTTTAGCAGAAGTCCCTTTATTCTGTAGAAACTTTCCTGTACTTTGTGGCAACAGACTGGGGCAACTGGGGTGGCTATCCACTTTGGGGGACAATACACACCTTCTGGACACAGAAACCTCTGCTCTCTATAGGTGGTGTGGCCATTTGGCCACATGCAGTGACTATTAGTGAGTGTTTTTAAATAGCTCATCAAACTAAACTTATTTATTAGACAGTAAACTGCCTAAAAAACTTTAACTCTAGTCCTGCCCTGCTGGCACAGGTTCTACAGTGTCTTCATATGATACATCCTCCTCACTGGCCCTACAGATAATTGGCAATCCATAATTAAAGCAGCACAGATGATACCCCCACCATGCAGAAAACGCGGGCCCATATTTTCAGCAAGATGACATTCTTGGGGGTATATGACAGCAAAACAAACAAACAAACAAATGAATAGAAACTGTCTTTCCTTCCAGACATGCTTCTTAAAAGGGTACTATTGTCTACCATTCATAACTAGCTGCATTTATGAGTAATAGAATACTTCCTTGCATGTGAGGATAAATGTACAGTATTATGGCATAATAAGCTAGGATGTATTTCAGCAGAGCTTTGAGTAAGTGAAAATTGCAATTCAGAGGTTATCTTGAAGATCAAATCCCCAGTCAGAAAGCTATATTGTTGCCTTCATTTTCCTTTCTCAACTCCATGAAGGCTTAATTGGCAGCTAGCTTACATTGTGATCTCCTAGCTTCTTAAAATTTTCTTTTTTGTAACAGATTTTTTTTAATGAGCATTTTCTCCAGGGAATTAATTATTACTTTGACTGGTATATTCATATATTTCTATCAAGAAGTTTTATAAATTACCAAACTCTTGACAGAGTGTGCAACCATAAAAATCACAAAGAGTATCTGTAGTTCTTTCTAATCCCATTAAATCATTTTTTTTTATCTGAAGCTCATTCTCTTCTTTTGTTAAATGACAACATTCAGATTCAGTGGCAGCTAACGTCTAATGTGCATGTTCTGTGACACTGCTATGGATTTACAGAAGCTGCGCCATAAGAAGAAATACATGTCACAAAGTGAGAAGAGCTCAAATGAATGAAGAGTTTCATCACTGCATGAGCATCATTTCTGCAGAGAGAATGCTCATTACAGACTTGACTTTTCTACCTTGTTTACATTTTATGCAGAGCTTTTAGAAACACGCTCACTGTGAGGCACTCTGTGGGAAAACATACTTTCAGCATCAGTCACCATATTAACAGGGGGCCAAACCCTGGGGCCTCGGCTCTGTCTTGAGACAAGCAAACTTCAATCAGGTTAAGGACTGAGACAAGCCCAGAGGCTTAGGTAGTGCCTTAGCCACAGACCCTTAACAAGGAAAACACTACACAGCTGTGTGGCTCCAGGTTCAGAAGCTGAACACACCAGCTATATGCTTATATGTCCAGCCTTGGTCCACAGGGAAGACACTCTGTGCCCGCCTAGCAAAGCTTCTCCTTTTCCACATCCCTTTTCTTGGTCTCCTCCTTCCATTGCCATG
The DNA here is from genome assembly GCF_038088225.1 of Cyrtonyx montezumae. Lineage (NCBI taxonomy): Eukaryota > Metazoa > Chordata > Aves > Galliformes > Odontophoridae > Cyrtonyx > Cyrtonyx montezumae. The sequence goes on along the minus strand of NW_027072089.1, from coordinate 43,095,554 downwards.
GTCTAAAATTTGCATCCCATCTTTTTCCTGGATGAAAATGACTCTGGCAAATTTTGGGTTTCAGACACGTTTATCGTTGTGTCGTGCCTTCCACAGATCAGACTGCAGACTTTCAACTCTTGTATTTGTTCTACTTTCCCTTCCATAAGCTCTGCTCCCAGCGGGCAGGCTTAGGGAGGAGAAGCATGGGGGTGCGTGTCCTGCTGCCAACAGTGGTGATGGTTGGCTCTCACCACCAATGCTCATCCCCACACATAGCCCTTCTGCAGCAGTAAGGGGGCACCTTGTTTCTGTCTACTTTCTCTTCTTTCTGCCTAGATTGGCTTGCTGGAGTTAAAGTTACCCTCGGTGTTCAAGTTACAACTTCGTAACAAATGAAAACAGCAATTAAAGCTGCCACTTCATTCTTAAGTCACACCATTTTGTCTAATTGCAATATATATAATACATAAGATCATGCTGTGCTGGGGAATGTATATGCAATAACTGAACACAGTGGCATGATTTAGGACAGGCTGGCTTTGAATTTCTTTGTGTGAGCAGGTGGTGTTTCTACACTGCCTCAAATATATTTAACATGACACTATAAGGTCAAACTTGCCTCTTCTGAGGGCTTGGCTTTATTAGTAGCCCAAATAATAAGTAGCAAAAGAGAAACTTCAACCAAAGCTCTCTTTCTAGAGTTCCAGAAGGAATTCTTTGGATTTGCTCTCAGTTTGCCCATTCAGAAGGTGTTTACATACGTCTTATGTTTAAAGGGATTTCCCAGGACTACTTTAAGAGAATTGCAATAGGTAAACTTGTTCCTGCTAAGTTACTGTCTGTCAGATGAGATGGAGGAAATGGAGGTTTGCTCTTTGGCCACACCATCTGTAAAAAACAAAACACAGTCTCATCTTACACCTGCATCTGCCTCATAATGGAAGGACAAATACAGTACGTACCACACCCATTTTAAGAAAGGGGAGAAAATGCTTGTGCCAACTACATGCCCTATTTTAATAAAAGCTCGACAGTAAGCAGTCCTCTAGGACAAAGGCACTGAGGTAAGTGAAAGATGGGACAGACCGCCCTGTGCATTTGCCAAAGGCTGACTGTGGCAGGGTACCTGGATAGTTTTCTTCACTGCAATGACAGATTTTCTTGACTAAAGAAATGCAGTAGGTCTCATCTCTATGGACTTCTGAAAAGTAGGTAATAAGGTGCCACATGGGAAATTATTAGTGAAGCTGAAGAAGATGGGAATTAGTTCAAAAAGTATAACGTGAATAAGAAACTAACGAATGGGAAATGTCAACAGCTTGTGGTGAAGAGAGAGCTTCAGTTCCGGAATGAGGTTACTTGTTGCAAGGATCTGGGCTTACAAGGTTACTAGGACCTAGCCTTTATTTGTGAGCTTCATTTTGAGCATGGGGTGAAAAAAGTAGGGCTGTGCTAGAAAAAAAAGTTACTGGTCACAAAACTCTGGGATACATAAAAACTGCAGAATGAACCAGAAGAAGAAAACCATACAAAGTGCAGAATTTTGTACTTTGAGGTCATTATCACACAAACTTTTGCTCTTCAGCTTGAAATGGAAAGAGGGAAGACAAAGGTTCCTGTTGGTCATGCACAAGACTTAAATTGAGAGACTAATGAGAATGGCAGACACAATCCACAAATGGTGATAGTTCCCATGGAGGCACAGCAGTGCCAGCAACCATACAAGGGGCCTCCTCCAAGCTCTGCGAGCTACTCTTGGACACTGTGTCCAGGAGGGACACTTCAAACGGTGAGAGGGAGGTGGAAAAGTCTTGGGTTACAAGGGAAATGAGAACCCAGCCAAGCAGGAAGCCATACAAAAATGTCACCTGTGCAGAACAGTAAACCATAGGCTGACAGAGAATTTGATAATTTCTTGTAGAAATACCAAGGAGGCAAACACTGGGCACCAAGAATAGCTACTTAACTTAAAGGATATGTCACAAACATAAACGTATGTATAAACAGTATAAATCTAGGCTGAATATTAGAAGCAGATTCTAAACACTATAGACTTGAGCTTCTAAAAGAGCCTTTCAGCAGAAATTGTGAACAATGATCTCTTTACTTAGGGGGATGGGGACTATGATTATAAAATGGCATTGCGTGACAATAACCACCCATGTTAATACAGGAGATAGAGCTTAGTGACTGCAGAGGTCTTTTCTAGTTCTCTGCTCCTATGAAGCACTTGATTTTACCAGTTTCAAGATTCTTTTTTTCTAACTTAAACTCTTCAACAGGCTCAATTTGGAAATGCTTTAAAAATGCACAGCATAGGATAAGGAAAAGTGAAAGTTAAAAATGTATGGTGCCTTACCTATATACTTGTTTGGTGACGATTTGTTTCTTGCCAGCTCTATGCAAAGTTACTTGTATTGAGGGGATTCTTAGTCTTTTACTTCTACCTTCAATACAACATTAAAAATTGAGGGCCCAAGGGGAATAATGTCATTCTACTATGAGAAATATACTAAATAAGGGTGGAAATATTCATGGAGAGAATTCTCCTAAATGCAGATGCCATGGAAATATCTCCTTTTAACATTTGTGTCAAATGTTTCAAACTTGGAGCAGTGCAACTTCATGCCCATTTTTGTCACTTTGAAAGATTATATTCTGCTTTTTGCTATATCTGTACTAATTTTCCCTCCCCAGATTTTTTAACACAGTGATCCACATCCTATCCCCACACATTGCTGAAACGAGCCAAAGTCAAGGCAGAAATCTCAGAGGGAAACAAGGTGGGTAGATATATGCTGAAATTTAATCTTTCTGAGCTGGTGTTACTTCTAGTAAAAAATAAGAGGGGGAAAAAGAGGTGAAACATTTCTGTATCTTCAGGCTAGTTTTAGCACAGGTTGACTGGTGGACATTTCAGTACAAGCATGGTAAGTTTGGCCCAAAGACTTCCACAATTGGCTGCTGTCACCATGGCTGGTTTTATGCAGTAGTGTGTCAGTGATGAGGGAAAGAGACAAGCCTGTCCTATAGAAGATAACTAGAAGAAGCTCCTAAAAATTTCAAGGGTCCTTCCCATATGTAATTTTTCCTAAAGGACTTTGGTGTCCTCATCCCTGAATTGATCATTAGAGGAAATTTGTGAGGTTCTCTGTACTGAGTGCCGTGGTCAGTGGGCATGTTTGTGATGGATTGATGGTTGCACTAGATGATCATAGAGGTCTTTTCCAACCTTAACGATTCTATGATTCTATGATAATTTACATATAATTGCTGGTCGAAGTCAGGATCCTTTGTTTTCTGTACAATATGGGAGATGTAAGGGAGAAAAAAGCACCCACTCACACAAACTTGCACACGCAAAGTTACCTCATATGTTATCCACATGAACAAGCTATTAAAATGTAAAGGCATCTGACATGAACCAGTTAGTTTGTCAGTTTGAGCTGAGGCGTTGGAGTGACTGAGGCAAATTGTAGTCCAGCAGTTGCAAGAGAAATTGCAGGAGATGTATGGCTGTGTTTTATAGTTAAGGCATTAAAGTCCAAGCCACATGTAAGTGAATGAGCATCTGAAGAAAGCTGATCAGAACTTCTGGTATAGAACTTTAAATCTGCACTGCACAGACTTTGACCCTCACTTTTCTCTGAAGTTTTAGTAAGTGCGCAATGTATAGCAGAGTAAAACTCATTCTACAGTGGAATTGGTGATCAACAGAACATTGGTTAAATTGTTCCAGGCAGAAGAGTGAAGGTAAAACACAGAGGTGCAAATTAGGATTTTATTTCATTGTGTAGACTGAATTCAACTTAGATTGCTTTATCTTCTGCATGTTTTAATCTTAGTCCTTTCAAGACATGCTATGCAGTGACTACAACTTCTATGGAAGGACGCAGGGAGACATACGAATTAATGACTGACGAATCTACAGAATCAACATTAAATGAGTAAACCCATCCAATTTATAATCCATATGCACAGAAAAATCACGATTCCACGCCTTATTTTGATAGCAGACATTTATTTGAAAGAGCACTGTTATTAACAGGCTGCTTTCAATTAAGAATCTGTTCCTTTATGACAGTTTTTGAAGACTTAACATCATGGCTGCTGCATAAGCCTCATCAGCTATTTGGCATAAGCATTCTTACAGCAGATGCAATAAGGTTTCATTTGGGTAAATTGTGCTTTTAGCAAAAGATGGTTAAAAATAAAACAGGTCTGGGTTTCATCCCATCTTTCTTACTTTCAGAGGAGAGGCAGAAGAAAATTGTAAATTTAATAATAAAAAGTAATGGTGATATTTACAAAGATAATGATAATTTTTGCTGTGCACTCAAGTGGTGGTGTGAGGTAAACATTTGTCTTTTATGGCCAAAGCAGAACCATTAAACCTATTTCACACAGGCTGTCAACCATCTATCCAGTGACAATGCCTTTTAGTCACAATTAGCCAGGCCACTTTGAGCTTTGTCATTTGATTCACTTAAATAGAAAAAATAAATAAATCAAACTTTGCTTGCAAAAATGAGTTTGCATAGGAGAAATATTTTGTTTCATTTTTGGGTGATGCATCAACCCATTATGGCTTAGGACAGCAGGAAGAGTAGTGGAGAGGTGAGGCCAGCTCAATGGGGAGCAGCATGAAAACCCACTGCCTGAACACCCACCCCTTGTCCCTTCTGCCCACTGCACATCTCTCCCCAGTCCACAGCTGCACACCCTGCAGCATCCTCCCATCACTGCTGCGGGACTTCTAACTCCTCTGCCCTCCTCTGTACTTCCAGACTGACATCACCAACCCCTCAGGAGTGGGGGTGGGCATAAGAGGGATGGGTGTGCTGAGCCAGCAATGCTGCTTTGTGCTCTGTGTTATGCAGTAACAGCAGAGAAGGGAATTCCTGTGTAACTGGGCAAGGCAGCTCCCCAGCTCTCTGCTCAGCTTGGCTTTCACCCATCAACTGCATGGAGAAACAAGGAAGGAGAGGGAATGCAGAAGGAATGATGGGGACTCAGATGCCCATATTAATGCATTTGCAGTTGTTATCATGGTTTTATTGACAGCATATCAGGCTTAACTGGAAAATTCAAAGATAATGCAAGTATCATGTTAATGTGCAGCTCTGTAGTATCTATTATACGCATTGTAAGGCTGCCAGAGCAAATCCCGTTTTCAGTGGCGAATTGGATAATCTGTTGCATTTTTAAAGGCCATTCGTCCTGAGAGATTATGAATTTATATCGCCTAAGGTTGTATTCCATCATTACAAAAGTGCTAGAATCCTTCTTAAAGTTTGTTTTACCTGTAGCAGCAGTGGGAATTTTGTCTCCTGCATTACATTCACTAGCACTGGTGTTTTGACATTTGAGAGTTATCTTTTGGTTTTACCTGCTGCAGGAATAAATTAGAGACACAACTTCTTTTAATAATGCAACTAGTGGTTCTACTTATTCAGTAGCCTCAAGCCAATGACACCTTTCTTTACTTTCTATATGCTCATCTTCATGTACAAAGGTCTACTGTTAAATGATTAAATTGGTGATCAAACTGTGATCTGTTTAACTTAACTGAGATTTTTCTCAGCAAAAAGGAGACATCATTTTACACTTTCTCCAACAAAAATTGTATGTAATCTATTCTGCTAGTAGAAGGAAATGTAAAGATAAGAGGTGAATGGAATTTCTGTACATTCCTGTTGTGCAGTAGTCCTACTATTTCAACATATATAAAAAAAAAAAAAAGCCACATATTCCCAGCATGTCTCTTTTTAGCATAGACTATCTCTTATTTGCAGTAATTCTGAACCTGGGCTTGGCAGCCTACTCAATATTGTTTGTATGAATTCAATTTTGGAAGAATCTAGGAGCTGATGTAACTTTGCCTGTATGACTGTTACTTTTTTTTCTGTTACGTTTCCCCCTGCTAGAAGAAAGTCTGTGGAAAAAAGTACCTCAAAAGAGAAAATGGAAGAAAAGGAGTGAAGCTTATGCCCACTTCAGATTTGTACAGGAAAGAGCAGAAAGGACATGACCCCAGGAAGGAAAATCCCCAGCCACAATTACTCACCAGCACAAGTGATTTGCCACGAGGGCTGATATTGCATGCTTATCAACTGCTTATCAATTGCCATTCTCTTCCTAGGCTTGGCTTCAGACAAAGGATTGTTTAGTGTTTTTATATTAATTCTAAACAATCCCATCTTTCCTGTGTTGGGCCTTTGAGGACATCTATAGCATCCAAGTGTGTCTGTTAAAATACAGACAGTGCATAGACCTTTTCAGAGGCTTTTCATCTGGACACAATCTTCCTAGGCACTAATCATTTAACAGAAGTTGACTTTAAGTATCACAGTGAAGGTAACCTGTATCTGCAGTCACCCAACCATGCTCAGTTTTCTGTTTTCTTTACCAGTGCACTTCAGTTATAGAAAATGCTATATTATATTTATATTATTTTGCATTATTTGGCATTATATTTATTTCATTTTGTTTAAGTACCTATTAATTATATTGAGATGGCAAAAAGAAAACTCTCAGACATACTGATCTATTCAAAACTTCATGCAAATGCTTTTTGTCTTCTCCATGTCAGCTAGAAAACTTAGGAGGAATTTCTTACACCATCCTTTCAAAGGCCATACAGCAGCAGTTTTCAAGTAACTTCTGATTAACTCCCAAAGTTGACTAGACAAATGGAAACCAGCTTCTATGATGATTCGATATGGAAGGGAAGGACACACATTCTGAGGAATCCTAGAAGATTAATACCTGAAAATCTTGGTGTGATTCTGCAGAGGAAAGCTATAAAGGTGCTGACCCTACCATGCTGTTTGTAACCCGTATCCAACCCATCCAGGTGATAGAAGTTGCTACCTTCAGTGAAGGCTGAGGAAGCAAATAGTGACAAAGAAATTATCTCCAGCATCTCTCCAGTGCAACCGAGGTCATCTACTGATAAAATGGCATTTTATAAATGGGTTTGAAAGAATTTGTGTTAGAAATAAAACAGTTCATTAACAGATGTGCAACTGCCATCTCAACTAGAGACCCCTGTAAATGCAGTCATTGGGGAAATATGGTTTCCTGGGGCTGGCACAGACGATATCTAATTGGAATCACAAGTTTGAATGAAAAATAGGTCTTGTTTATAGTAGAGTATAATGTAAAGCTGGGGACTATAAAGTTCTGCTAGCTATTACCTGGCACTGGTGGAGTTTGAAACCACAGTGGTAGAGATAGTTAACATTAGTCTGAATAGCTTATAAATACAAAATTGTCTAAGGCAAGTTACAGGAAGACAACTTGTTAACAGAAAGGAAAAAAAGCATTCAGACAATTAAAAATATAATTGATCTATTGCTCTATTCTGCTCAGTCAGTTGAGAAGTGGAGTTTTGCTGACAACATTAACCATTTTTTAGGTTTGTGCTGTTCTATTTTTGTTTATAACATTCTTGGGTCTGCAGAACCTGGTGGTTGTGATAACTGTATGTGATTTATAAGATGGTGGGACTTCATGATGGTGGAGATTCCTTTGCAACAGATTATTTACCAGAACTTGAACAAGGTCTTGTAGCACTTAAGCTTGATAAGGCGTTAGAGGTGGGGAGATACATAAAACCCCAGATCTGTGGGATGTTGTAACAGTCATTCTGATGGTTGAGGATTGTCAGTGACATGAGCCTGTTTCTCATCCTCTTAACACCAGATGGGAATGCCAGAAACAAACAAATGTTTCAGTGCTGTGTAAAAGTCCTTGGGAAAGGCCAGGACAGATAAAATATTGGATGGGGGAAGAAGCACAATGGAGAATGAACCAAACAATAAAAGCAACCATGTGCACTGTGAACCACCTGACAAAACCAGATGCCCCTGGAGAGGAAACAGGAAAATACCTTCATTTTCCCCAGAGCCATCAAAGGAAGCCTGCAGTGCAGGGCATCAATGTTATCCACTCAGATTTAATATCTGATGTGTTTGCATCTGTGATGGGGGAGCAAGGCAGAATTCCTGTTACAAGTGTACAATAGTTACAGCTCTCCTATAGGCTAACACTGCACAGGCTAGTAGTTCTGTTGTGGCATATGTTGGACTGAAATGTATCAGGAGAAAAAACTTGGGATTTTTTTTCCCTTGGTTCTGGAAAAGAGAAGTAAATGGATTCAGAATCATGCTCAGTATCTGCTGTACCTTCAGAGGTGAGTTTCAGCATTGTCTGAGACATGCTGTTGTTCATAAACAGTGCTGTTAGTTCAGTTCCATTCTTTTTAACAGTTCATTGTTATTTCAATAACTCTTTTATTTGCAATATTATTTTAAGACAGCAAGACAGGCGGTAAATATTTAACTTGCAGGATTCATTTAAATGTTCTGGATGAAGAAGGTTTCTAATAACTTTACCAATGGGTCAGTTCATTCCCTACTCAAAACAGTCTGCAAAAAAAGGACAGGAAACTCCCTCGAGGAATTTTCTACAGACGGTTCCATCAGGAAGGCATTAAGTGTATATTTATCTCTTGCTTCCCCCCCGTTCGTCTTGGAACAGGCAAAGCAGTTCAGATCTGGGAACCAGGGTATCTCAAGGGATCTGCCAGAGGTCAGGCATTTCTGCCTAGAAACCCAAAGCCTCTGCACTACTCATACTCCCTGTGGTTCTCTCTTAGTACTGGCAGTGCAGCTCCAGCATACAGCCAAGGCATGGAGAGGACTTCACACAACGTGTATTTACTTTGGTGTAGATTCCTGATTATTTCTGGAGGATAATCACTTGAGACGTACCATACATCCTGGCCTAAGCATGCATCCCACCCTTTTTCTACAGAATGGACAACTTAGGCAGGGACTGAAATCAGAGAAGGGAGAGAAGAGCCTCCGGCCTCCTGACACTATCTGACTCACACAGAAAATCACTCACATAGTGCGAGGGGTACGTGACCTAAACACACAATACCTTTATTAGCCCTCCAAAATATTTAAGAAAAAATAAAGCGTGATGAAAATGCTATTGTGTTCCTCTGATATATTCAATAGGATTGATTTGATTGGAAATTATTCAGAGCTTACTCATGTCATTTGTCACTGACTCTTTGTTAATATTACTGAATACATTTGCAAGATGTTGACTTAGTTAAATTAATTTTCTTTGCCTCACATCAGTGGTAAGGATGGTTCTGAAAGGAGGACCTGGAGGGGAACAAATGCTCCATAGCATTTTGTTAGTACTGAACACATGGATAAGTCAGTTGGTCAAAATAGGGCAATACAACAGCCAAGTAGCACAGCAGCCTGAAACACTGAGAGGAATAGAATCACAGAATTGTAGAATAGCTCAGGTTATAGGGGACCTTAAAGCTCACCCAGTCCCATCCTATGCCACAGGCAGGGCTGCCACCCAGCAGCTCAGATGCCCAGGGCCCCATCCAGCCTGGCTTTCAGTGTCTCCAGGGATGGGGCACCACAGCTTCTCTGGGCAGCTGTGCCCAGAATAAAGCATTTCTTCCTAATGTCTAACCTAAATCTCTGCTCTTTTAATTTAAAGCCATTCCCCCTTGTCCTATCACTATCAGACTGTAGAAAAAGTCATTCCCCCTCTTGCCTGTAAGTCCTCTTCCAATACTGGAAGGCCACAATGAGGTCTCCCTGGAGTCCTCTCCAATATAGAGAACAGTACTCTTCCATTCAAGCTGCTAGAGTTACCTTACTGGCATAAGGAGCACAAGATTTGTCCTTTGGTCTTGGTACAGCTAGAAATTCCTCTAGAACCAAAACCAGGTTGTGTTATCAGAGGAAAAGGGGCATGGCAAAAAGCTGAAATATTATCTCCTTCTCCAAAGAGAGAGCTCTGTTTACTCAAGGCCAATCTGTCCCTCATTCAATTTCATTTTCTTTTCTTACAGCAAGAAGCTGTCACAGATAACAGGTATCTTATCATCATATAAAATACAACAGAGAATTGGAAAAAAAGTTTGGGAATAAATAATTGATCGCTTGAGGAGATACTGACAAGGAACAACTATTTTTTTGTGGTAATACACGATCTGTTAGAAAGGAAAAAGAAACTGTTCTAGAAAGACAAGGACAAGAGAGACCTCCCAGCAAAGGATAGGGGAGAGCAGTTGTCTGTATTTTAGGTTTTTTTTTTCACTTAAGGGACAAGAAGTTTTTCCCTGCAGATGTCTATAGGAAAAGGAGTATTTTGCTTGCTCTGTGATCCCCAGTCATATTTTTATTTATCAGATCAGGGATTGCAAGCAAGGAAATAACTATGGTGGCAGCATTCAGTTTTCCAGAGCAAGGAGCAGCTGGAAGAAATCCTCTCAACACTGACATCCTTGTAGTTCAGAAGACACAAGGCCTAGCAGGGTGCTTCCCCTGGAAGCACCTAGAAGTCAATGGCAGAAGGGCAGAGCCCAGGCTCCTGCACAGCCGTCGTGCTGAGGGCAGAGACATATTGTCCAGAGTCCAGGACATATTTGACCACCACTATCCCAGCATCTGGATTTCAAAGTGGGACACAGGAACAAGCACTTCCAGGGTCAGAAATTGAACTATTTGTTTTTATTTTGTCTTCACTGCTGAGCTGTACACAGCATTCAGGATAATTTCTTAGTACTGGCTTTAGCTGAAGGAAAGCTCTGGGGGGAAAACTGCTTATCTGTAAAGATGTGGCAACTGCAGGTTGATACAATTCTTCTATTCTAACTTGAACAATTCATCTGTGGGACAATGATATAAACTACAGTGTGCATTATGATACAAATACTGTACATTGGAAACAGGCAGATTCACAACTCATAGTTTTGATGGATATTTTTTCCTCAGAATAGGAATGAATAAATGTCATAGAATCATAGAATCATGTGATTTGGAATGAAGCATTAAAGGGCACATAGTCCAATTCCCCTGCAGTGAACAGGGCCATCCACAGCTAGATCAGGTTGCTCAGAGCCCCACCAATCTGACCTTGAATTTCTCCAGGGACTGGGCATCCTCCATCTCCCTGGGCAACCCATTCCAGTGCCTCACCACCCTTATTGTAAAAAACATCTTCCTTATATCTAATCTAAATTTCCCCTCCTTTAGTTGGAAACCGTTTCCCTTTGTCCCACCAGAACAGACCCTGCTAAAGTCTGTCCCCTTCCTTCTTATAGCACCTCTTTAGATACTGAAAAGCCACTTTCAGGACTCTGTCCTGTATTTTCCATAGCAATTTAGCGATTACCTCTTACAACAGAAGAATATCTCATTTAGTTGCACACATTGGATTAAAATAAACTGGAATATCAAGGTATTTTTCTTGGAATAATTAATGAAGCAAAATAGACTAAAAGAAGAAGAAGAAACTGCTGCCAGAACTAAAAATGCCCACAACAGGGAACTATTCAAAGAGACACTGCACCGTTGAGTCTGAATTAACTTGTCCCTTGACACTAGAGGATAAGATCCTTAACACGTGAGAGCAGAAAAGAAAGATCAGAATCTGCCTTTTGTACCCAAGTGAGCCTCTTGGGACCTTCTCTATGAGTAACATCTGCAGCCACAAAGCATGGGAGGAAATGCCTCAGTTCAGGTCTGTAGGTGCTGTGTGGTGGGATTTGGGAGCATCCTGGCATACGTAATGGGAAGCAGTGGGATGAGTCATTTAGCCAGCAATACTCCAGGCACTTTGTTTCTCTTTGTTTATGCAAAGTTTTACATTTTATTTGTTCTTTCTTTGTTTTCTGCAATAGCTCATCAGTCTGAAAGTAGCTGTTTTGATCTTGTTAGGTGAAAGGAAATACATTTGGACTCTTAACGTGGAAAGGAATTACTTACCTGAGTAGAAGGAAGGTCTGACTGGCTCAAGCTTGAATTCCCAAAGGAAAGACCACTTGTCAGAATTAATGATAATGATACCTTTCAAATTAAGGTGATAGTGAATGAACATCCTCTGCTGTGGTAACTGTTTGCTATGTAAGGGCTTTTTCAGGCATATGCCTTTGACTCATATCTGTTCCTCTTTAATCCTTCAGTATTGGAAATGAGAATTTAGTAGAAGGCAGAATTCCTCTGAAGAATACAAAGCCAAGATCTGGAAATACCAGTGCTGAAAAAAATATTTCATCTTTTCATTTTTTGTAACTCAGCTTGCAACATATTTGCTGTCTTCTAATTGCATTTCTCACTTGCAGTATTTGCACTATTGGCTGTAATTATGCTGTATCTGCTAAATGTATTAAAAATCAATAATGTGCATTTTAAGTATGGACTATAAGAAATACTATTGTTCTGGACTGCAAAGAGAATAGGAAGGCAGCTGAAATACTTGTTTTCTCTTCTACATAAAATAATGGCCTGTGGACCTATTTATATTTTACATTATTATTGGCTTTGCTATTCTTAGACTAATACTCAAAATCAATTCACTTAAGAGTTGGATAATACTGCCAATGAATATAGTAAAATATCTGATGCAGAAAAAAATGACACCTCTCTCTTCTTTGAAAGTCATAGCTAAAGGTGCTGATAGCAAAAGGGTCTTTGGCAAAGTGGAAATCTCAGCTGCAGATGGGAGGTTTATTGCCTTCCTTTGCATTTTATAGCATATTCTGTAAGTCAGCTGGGGAAAGCAATGGACATTTGCCAAAGCAGAACCCCATTTGTCTAATCACCAAGTATACCCACAAGCTCCGCAAGAGAATATGCCCATGAAGCTTTTTACATGACTGTCTGGAGTGCAAAACAGAAGAAATGAGGGAGCACTACAGTTACTGTAAATGCATGAGTATTTCTGCAAGGTACTATGTTTTTCCCTTGAAATGGTGCATGACACAATCATACTGGTAAGATCTTGTCACTCACTATATCATTGTTTTCCCTACAGTTTGAACCTCAGAAGACACTGGGGAAAATGCAAAAAGTGTAAAGTCTTTCTTAAGGCATTTAACCAAGAATAAAATAAAAGAAACTCTTCTATCCCTTTCTTCTTCTCATCCCCTACAAAATCTCATTGAATATAATGCTGGATAAATTTACTGGATCTGAAAGCAGAACAGATTCTGCTCAGCATAACACATGCAATGACAGAGGGGCATCCTCCCAGTGTCCTGGACATCCTGAGCTGAAGAGACCATCTCTAGGGTGAAAAAGTGCTTTGGTCTCTGTGCTAATTCAGTCCTTGTCCTCTCTGCTGTGACTGCCAACAACCATATCAATTAGTCGTACCAATTGTGATGGTGATTTCTGTGATGTGAACACCTGTCCTCTAGGAACTGGGCGAAGGCGACCAAACAGTTGTCAGATGGTAAGTGTAATGCTAATTGATCCAATCCATAGATCTGTCTCTATATAATGCTTAGTGCCAGAAAGTTACACAGCCAGACATCTGGCAACTAGATGACCATCTAACTCTCTATCAGTTTGACTTTGGCAGGCAAAAAAGTTGGTCTAGTTGTGTATGCTGTGGGCAGCTTAAGAAAGTTAAAGCGTTGCTTTACGCCTGTGAAAGGCCCATCTCTGTCCTCAACTTTATTAAAATTATATGCTGAAGTGACTCTGTTGGTAGCAACCTGCCTCAGATGTGAACTGATGACCTCAGAGTGAAAGGTTCCTTATCTAGCTAATCCAGTTGTGCTGTATCTGCTAAAATACTGAAAAATCAATGAAGCTGTGATAAAGCGTAGACTGTAAAAAAGGCTGTTTCATTGTTGTTGAAGGTTTTTGTTTGTTTGGTTTTTGTTTTTGTCTTGAATACATACATTCACTATTTTCCCTGACTGTAAAGCAAACAGGGCATTGAGGAAACCTTCTGATTACGGAGGGAATACTGGATAAATATCGACAATCAGTTGATTAGTAGTTGCACTGTTATCTTAATGTTCATGAGTCCTAGGTTTGGGAGCAGAACATTCTCGATGTTACGTGTAGTCAGAGTAGTAGCACTTGCCTAGAATATTCAGTGCTGCATGTAGAAGTGATGTGGGCATTGTTTGTAAAATAGAAAAATATATATGGTGAGTTTTTTCCAGTGATTTCTTTTCCCCCTATTCTAAAGGTTGACAGCTTTTTTTGAACTCTAGGTGGCAAAAATAAGGACAGTTTCTATTGTAAGAAATTTTGAAAAGACCAGCAACAGCACAGGAGTTTGGAACAATCACAGGAAACACAATGTTTTATTTAATTCCTTTCTTTATGATGTTGAAACAGAGAGTAGACTTGGTGTTTGTGGACCTAAAAATGGTTCACAGTTTGCATGTGGAAGATACGTAAATCCACTCCCTAGAGCAGAGCATGAGAAGATGGCTGAGAATGAACAAATAGCACTGCAAGGATTATGACATTACACTGGGAGAAGCACTAAGAAAGGAAATACAAACTGTAGACCAGCACTGAGCTGCGAGATCTCATGAAGGCAGAGATGGGAAATTAGAATTTGTTTTGCTCAGGAATACTGTAGAGGAAATAGTTTAAAACAGGGTTTAACAAGATAATGTTGGCAATGAGGTTGTGCAAGGGATTAACTGGGTACAGGTTGCAAAGAAAGCAGAAAGGGAGGGGTAACAGAGCAGGGATATGGTTACTGAAGAAAAAAGAAAGTAATTTCTGGAGACAGTGGCAGGAAAGTGTGATATGTTGCAAGTCTGGAAGAAATGAAAAGAAATTTTGGAAATGGTCATGTTATAGCATGAGTAGTGGTAGAGGTCAACATATACAGAATGCAGAAGCAGGAAGAAAACTTCAAAACACTTGCTTTTAGCCATGTGGACAATCATCTACCAGAAAGACTCATGGGAAAAATGGAGAAGAAAATTCATTAGCTGTCAGCACTGAGATAAATCTTAAAGACAGGCCAGTCTAAAGTCAAACAGGTGTACACATACATATGCCAACTGCTGGGAACAGGAGTGAGCCTTGCTGCCACTTTTTCCCAAACCCCATATCCAAACACTCCTTAGGATGCACTGTAACTATTCAAAGGAAGAATCACCAGCAAGAGCTGGTGCTTCCCAGAGACAAAAGGTATAGCTGATGAACTCTTCCACTCAAAGGGCCAGGCCCTATCTTTGCCCTGTCCTTCCCACAACAGCTGACCAACAGATAATATAATGTCTCTCTGTGAGGTGATGGGTTCTGGTTATCATCAGAAGGAAACTACATTAGACACCAACAGTTAACACGGACACAGATGAGAAATAAATCAAGAAGTCTTAAAATAAGATTCAGACAAAAAAGAAAGTTAGAGGAGAAAGGCAAATGTAGACAAACTACTGTCAGCATTTCATCTCTGTTGCCACAACCTTCACCAGTGTGGTAAGGATGGACGAATGGCTTGCTGCTTTGCTTCAGTCAGAAATCTGCACATCAAGGCACAATTTAGTGTTTCACCATGTGCTCATCTGGCAGTCCTACCCTTGGCATAGCTGTTGGAGATTGGTGACTTTCATGAATGATCATTTTGCTTCAGGCTGCCCAGGAAGGTGTCAAGGCCGACATCCTTTCCTCACCAAACTGTGAGCGGAGTATCAGATACCACGAGCACCCTACAACAGCAGCTGGAAACTGCTTTTATTAGAAATGGGATGATCAAAACCATGCCCTTTGTACTCTCTGCAGAGCACAGATAGTTTGAGGGGAGAAGTGAGTAATCTTTAATGTACTCATCCAAATCAAATATTTGTCTCTATGGTTTTGGAAGCTGTCTCTCCTTACCCCTCACCATCTGCTGAATAAAAGCCCAGCAAAGCTCATGCTGAAGGAGATGAGTAGTCTAGGGAAGCAAATTCCCACTGGGATTGCAGCTTCACACTTCAGTGCTAATTTTTGCGGTATGACTGGCACAAGGCAGTAGTGGGGTCAACTTGTCCACCATCTCCAAATAGGAGCTTGGGGAATGCATAGGGAAAACATAGTTTTGTTTGCACAAAGGTTTGAAGGCAAAGCAATTTTTAAAACAACATCACACAACACTGCGCTGATACAGGAAGTGGCAGAGATGATTACCCTGAGTTTATAGCTCTGAAGATAATCTGACTTCCAAAAGCTCTTACAGTGTAAGGAATCGATGACACTGTAATGATTCTGCTCCATCATCGTTAAGTCCCACATAGGCACAGTGTTGTGAAAATAAGACACATTCAGATATGTTGAGGATAAGTTCCTATTTTTACCTCCAATATGTGAACAGGAAGCAAAATGACAGTATGAGTTTTCCTTACTCAAGTTTCAGGACTGATAGTCTGAAATCTATCTGAATTTCTCCAATATCTAAAAACACAATCACCTGCACAGAATCTATTTTCCCTGAAGCTGTAGTGTCATCAGTTTAGGCTAAATAGGCAGACTACCAGCACTGGGCTGTGCTAGCCTTTACTTGAGAAACAACCATGAAAGACTTGAGATTCAGAAGGCAAATGCTCCTCAGAATAACTAGTGAAGCACTCTACTGAAGGATGTATTTTTTCAGACTTCTTGAGAAATCTGTTGCAATTCTGTGGCTCATTTGACAAAACCTGACCTCATGGCTTCATTTCTATCTTTCGTCTGTTCCAATTCATTCCTCCTGTAGCCTGAGTAAATTTTTATTTTGTTGTTGTTTTGTTTTTGGTTTTTGGTGTCCTACCCTGAATGCAGAGTGTCTGTATACTTAATGTGGCAGCCACCATTTTATATCACTGACTGTAATCGTCACAGGCCACTGAAGACCTGTCAGCTGACAATAATTTTCAATCATTAGCTGTTCAGGCTTAACTTCAGCCAATGTCTTAGATGTGATGGGTCTTGTAAAATCACTCTAAGCTCTGGAACCATCTAGCTCCAAATATTTCAGATATGTGTTTTGTCAGCAAACACTGGGCTTTTTCTCTGTGTTTGACCTTCAAGGGATAGTTGGGGCAATTTTTTTCTACAGATTTTGAAATTAGTTTGCAACGAATAAGCAACAACAAAGTATACTCTGTTCTCTTTTCCACTTTGACTGAGGCTTAAATTTTGTTTAATATTTACAGATCATGTTGCTAACCAGTGCATTGTTTAATAAACTTACTAAGTCCCTTAACTTTCTGTCTTCACACAAGCCAAGTCCTGCTACCTCAGAAGTAGTCATGCTGTCAGTCCTATTGTTAGCAGCATTTGTCTGGTAATTGTCACCTGTATCCTGCACAAAACCACAGCAAAACCTCAGACACCCATTATATTTGTCCTGTCAGCACTGGGGTCAGTGCCTCAGGTGGAGTGTGTGCACTCTATATATCAAAGAAGGTGGAAGGCCATCTTGATCAGCCACCCTTGACAGCCAGGTGTTTTTGTACTAACAAAGCAGTGACAATTCTTTTTCAGATTCTGCATAGCAGTGATTAACTCAGCATCTTCTGTATGTAAACCTTTTCAGGAATGACTTGGTGGCCATTTGTGTGTTGGCTTCATGTGGAGCTTTACAAGCACGGCAATAACTTTCAAGTGCTTCAGAATCAGACAACCACCTGCCCAATGGCAAACCAGTCACAGCAGGACCAGGACATTCATCTTTCTTTTTTTTTTCAGGGATTGGGCTTTCTTTCCTAGAACAGAGCTTGTCAGCAGGCAGGGCAAACCCATTGCCATGTCCTGAGGCAGCTGACTCACCTTTCTTGGTGTGTCGGAAGGTGCATGATTGCTGTGCACTGGGGCTGGGGCAGACAAAATGTCATTGTCTCTCTGGTAGCAGCTAGTAGGGTATGTTTAGGGAAGGGCCTAACAATGGGACAAGGACACTCGCATATCCCAGAACTGATCTCATTATCTCACTGTCTCTCATTAGCCCCTCAGCAGAGCAGTCTCTGACTCATGGCTTCCTACATACGGCTCATCCCTTTCTTCTGGGAGGACGGACAGGGCCTGTTGCGGAGTGACATGGTGTACCAGATTCCAAAAGGTGTCTTCATTTTACAACATTAAACTGCAACAACCAAGGTCATCTGTATAAGTACTTATTTATATATATATCTTTTCAATTTCCCAATGTTCCTAATACTGGCTTAGCTCCACCAGCATAAGCAACACAAAGATCCCTGAGGTAAACCAGTTGCCAGCACAACTAATACCACATAATTTCATTCTACTCATAGCAGTTTAATCAATATAACATTAAGAATTCTGGCAGTAGGGCTCCCCATATTACTTATATTGATGGAGATGAACTTGTGGAGAGTAGAAAGTCTTCAGAGGATCCTCTGAACATAAACAAGACCTAAGAGACAATACTTATTTATCTGAGGGAGCAAGGCTTGTTTTATAAGGGTCTTCTTGTACTGAATGTGGTGTGCATTAACCTAGCTCTGGCACATAGAACAGGGAGATGATAGCTAAAACAGTGTCACAGTGGATGTGGAAATAGCGTGCTGTACTCATGCACCTTTAACATTGCCAAGGGTTTTTAAATCAGAAAAAAGGCACTTGTCCCCAAAATGCTAAAAATTTTCTACCAGAAAACAATGTCTATTAGATGATAATGCATTATCTTAAGTTCTGATTTACATTAAATGATTATAGGGGGAAAAAAGGGAAATCATTTTGAGTAAAAATGAATAAACAGGCAAGTGAAATAACTCCAAAGAAAGTCCCAGTTGCTTTCTGTGTGTCTCAAACTTCAAAGGCTTACAAAGCATTTGTGATGGGCAAATGAAGAAGACCATCCACATGCCAGCTATTCACAATGCAACTCCAAAAGCAGTTTTTCTCTGAGAGCATTGATGTCCATTTTATTAGTATGAATAAAGGGAGTTCTTTCACATTTAGCTATATCCAGAAGGGCAATAGTCCATAAATCAATACATGGCATGGCTTTGCTTTTCCAGTCCATCAGTATAATTCTTTTGGCTGCCAGTGCTACTCTCAGGAGTCATCTCTTTTCCCATTTATTCAAATTATGTAGTGAGATGGCGAATTCCAATACCAGCACTGCTGTAGCTTTGTCTAAATTGATTTCTAGGACTAACTCCATTTATCTGAAAACATCAGTCCAGAAGCAGGCTGTTCTATGGAATTTTCCCATCTTAAATATGAGAGTACTTTTGTCAGCACTGAGTACACAGCTTCGAACACAGATTATGGTAGATGAGTATGTGCAGATCTTTTAAACAGTTTTTCATAGTGGGCTCTACTGCTTTGGTCAAGAGATTTACTGAGAGATGGAAAAAACAAATGAATTCTGATTTTGTAGTGTTCTCCCTGTCTTTTGGAAACAAGAGTTTGGTTGTTGTTTCTGATCTGAACTTGGAGTCTGAATACCACTACAAGAACAAGAGCTAGCTCAGTATCCTTTATGGTAAAAATGCTGCTACACCTCTAGGCAAAGTAACTAATTGAGTCTTATCTGGTTGACCAGTTCTGGTGAGGACAATAAGAGCGCCAACTGAACAGAAATAATTTGTTGTAATAGACCGTCTAATCCACTCCTTCCATATTTTATTAACATAGACATCCACAAATCCTTAAATGTGTCCACCGTTCAACACAGGAATATACAGACACTATTTATAATATAATAGAAATATCATTTTTATGACCGTGTGAGATTACTGCAACTTTAATTATTTTCTTTCAAACTTCATTAGAATTCTGTGCTCTTCTAAAATAGTTCTAAATGGAACCATGTAATTACTGTTATTCCAGTGCAGCAACATTTTAGAAGATAAGTTGAGGAATAAATTTCCCAGATTCATTATTGCATATAGTAAATCAGGCAAATATTTCAAAGAATTATTAAAAAAAATGAGGATCATCGTCTTTAATTTTCCTTGTAACACTAAAACTAGTGAAGCTGTGAAAGCTCCATTACATAGCATATGATTCTGTGCAGGATTATGCTTGGTTTCTCTGGCTTCTTATCCAGTAGGTGTTTGTCTAGAATTGTCATTGCAATTTTTATTGCACCGCATGATGTGTGCAGATGTGCTTCATAAACATCCCACGAGGAAAAGATTCTCTGCTCAGTATTGTTGCTCCCAAATGATGTCTACCTTATAGAATAACTTTCTGGGCTACATCCTCTGGGAACAGGTAACCATTTAAATCCTCTGGATTTTGGTGTTTTAACAAGGATTTAATTACAAAGGTAAGTGTATGCACCTGCTAAGACAGCCCTAATTATTTGATAATGGGGCAATCTTTCTCAATACAACCAGGTTTTGTGGTGGTAAGCTACGCTAATGAAGCACACTGAGAGAACAAATCCTCTCTATGGTAAAAAGCTTATTGAAATTAAAGAAAACTGTGAAGACTGAGATGGTGGATTGTTGTTTTTTTGTACACCACAGGTATTGACAAGTGTGAAGCTAATGTTCATGGAGTATACTCATTGCTACTGGAGGATGTTTGGTGTTATTTTTGCCTTGTGTGGTTTCAATAAGTAATATGTGGCACCATGTTTTAATTCTGTTAAGTCTGTTTCTGACGTTTTTATCTCATCTATTGCTTTTGAAAGCTGGTTTATATCTACAGCCACTCAGTTGGAACCAATCAGTAACATTTCAGCAACACTACTGTATTTCCTTCATCCAGTACATCTGCTGCAGGCCTGTGCAGTAGGCACTGGGTCAGTATTATATTTTAGTTTTTAGAAACTCACACCTTATAGTTAGCCCTCTGCCAATTTAAAATTGCAGAAGCCAGAAGCTAAACTACAGTGTTACAACTTTATAATCTCAGGCTAATAAAAAAAGTGGGGGATCCATAAGCCAGATGGGTTCCAATGCCCCTGTCAGAAGCTATGTTGATCATATACCACTTTTTTTTTTTCAGTTGATGTTTCTTAACAACCAAAAACATGTTAGCATTAAAAAAGCAAATGCACTTGACAGCATCAATTCCATTATGGTTCCCAGTCATCTGCTTTATTGGGTTTGAAGGAATTTAGCCAGAGCGCTCTATTTTCACTAGAATGTCATTAAAAACTTTGCAGCTTAGGCAAATGCTGAACTATTTGGAGTGGAATGATTTTCTTAACTCATACGTTTCAGAAGGAATTTCTTTTTTTAATTTATTTCCTTTTTGAATATTTTTGCTTTGTTTTCTTTGTTCTTTTGCACTAAACAAACATCATTTCTTAAAACTTCAGTGCTTTTCTTCAGTAAGATGAAAAATATTGACAAATTACAGATGATGAAACATGGCCAAATTTTATTCCATTTGCTGCTGAATGGCACTTGTGCTTGTGGAGCAAATGAAAACAATTTGAAGTCCTAACCCTGAGGCAGAACCCAGATTATTGGAGCCCAAGCAGAAATTTCAGTATTTGGCCCATAAATATCAGAAGCTAAAAAATCAATTAATACAATTGCTTAGAAACCCTGTATAAAATCTGCAGCCTAAACCTTAGATCTCTATTATCTCTATTCTTTAATTCTTCTTTGACAAGCCCTATTATAGCAAGTCTTCATTTCTTCGTCCATCCTTTTGCCCATCTTAAAGCAAGAAGTCATGCCCCACCCTTGAAAAAAAATAGAAGAAAAGGAACTTGTCTTCCTATGCAATACAACTAGCAAAGTGATTCTTTTCAGCCAATTCCTCAGTGTCCTAGAGATCGCTGTTATTAATGTGGCTGGGGGTGCATGCTGCTGATAATTACTGTTAGCTGGAATAATTAATAAGAATAATTGCTTGGTATGGTAAGAGAAGGGGAAGCTCTGGGAAGGGGAAGGAATAGGCTGGAAGAGTGATAGACTCCCTTAGCGTATTTTTATAGACAGGAAGTTCAGTAGAAAGCATCCTGAGAATAGAAGAATTGTCTGGATGCCAAGGACAAAAGTTAAGAGATATAAGGCTTAAATGAGACAGGGGCAGCCTGGAATGCTGGAATAAGATCCTATCATGGGTGTGTGAGAGGCAGGAAAGGCTTTAAAGAGATAGCTCTGCAATCCCTAATATATCTAAAATTCATAGTGTGGGCTTTATTTCTGGTTCAGGACCGGCTGAGACAGGAAAAAGTCAGGCAAAATAGAGAGAAGTGGTGCCTAGGAGAGAGGTTTTAGGTAGTTTATCCCAGCTAAAGAGAGGACAAACTAGTCATTAGAAACAAAATATAGGTGCCAGGGGTGTGGGGAATGACCACAATTTTGGTATAATAGGATAAATCTCCTGCACATCTTGCACTTAGGCAATGGCAGGCACAGCTCTCAGATCCTTTAGGGCGAGCAGTGCCCGCAAGCAGGGCAGGATGCAGACCCCTGGGTTGGGGAAGCTGGTCATGATCCAGCTCTCCCCTTCTGTGCCTCTGGCTTCTCCAGGCAGTGACACCACCACCAGCCCCCACCTCTTCCAAGAGCAGACCCAAGCATACTGTGTGCAAACTGCAGAGGCTGCTGCCCCCAGCCCACCCAGCTAAACCCATCATACAGCTACTCTTAATACAGCCTTAATGCACATGAACTTAAGAGCAGCTTGCTATAGGTCTGGATGGCCACCTGAAGATGAGTTTTGGAGGGACTGTGTTGAGCTGGGAGGGGCAGGAATTGTCACCAGAGAGATGATGACAAGAACCTTGACAACATCCTCCTTGGCCATCACAGCTGGGACCAGGATGGAAGAAAGTGATGGTCTCTGAACTCTCTCCTGACACCCCCCAGCCACAGCCCAGGTACAGGAGATCTCTCCCTCTCCTCCCCTGCCCTTTCCTGCTGCACTCTGTGCTGTCTACACACATGAATACCCTCCCTGCCTGCCATACACTCATAGGATATATCTATCTGTAGAAATCAAAGTAGGTTCAGAAAGAGGATATGAAAACTAATGCAGGCCAGCAGAGGTTATCTAGCAATCAGAATGATAATAATGTCATAAAGTACAAGTGTGCTCAGAGTGACTTTTAGCTTGTTGCTAGCCATAAGGATATTACTGTTTGTTAGGGACCAAGCATAGCATTTAACTCAGTCACAGGAGACAGGAAAAGCATGTGCTGACAAGGTGTGACCATGTATGATTTCACCTTCCCAATGTAAGTCTTTTAGCAAACTGAAACTAGAAAAGATAGACATAGTTAATAATTTCTGGCTGGCACAGGGTAAAATCCCATTACAAAGGCTTCAGTCTGGATCTTGTCTTCCCCCATGATGCTTACTACATAAATTAATTAGGGTCATACAACAATCATGCTCCCCTTCATGATTTAGTGGCTTCTCGTGTCCGAGATCAGTAGGAATGAATTTAAAGAGATATTGCCCAAACTTGCCCCATTCCTAGCAGAAAAAGACAGAAGTTAATACAGTGTTTCCTTCAATCACAGTCAGTATGGTGCTGTATAACTGGGTCTTGGTCTCGGATGAAGTGTGCTGGCTGATGTTCCAGCACAAATAAGGAATCCCGGTAGCACCTTTAGCTTAAACAGAGGCATATTCTCTGTACAGCCTCTGACAAACAGAGAAGACTGTAGAGAGATGTGAACAAGACTAAGGTGAAACAGCCTTTATGCAAAGAACTTTCAAGTCCCACATCTGTGATGAATACCAAAATCACCTGTTCAAGGGGAACTGATATTTTTTCAAAACTATCCCATTAATTTAGCAACGACAGTTTGCTCATCTGGCCAGGCCTAGGTGAAAGCAGTGTCCTGAGGACTAACTGGCTGGGCCGAGCAAACAGAAGTGCCAGCCAGATTGCTGTTATCCCAAATAAGCACGACTAGTGCCAGATAGTTCAGCTGGTAGAGAAGTCTACCAAGCACAATTTTACAATGCATTTTAATGGGCTCATACATACCCAGAGCAGCAATTCCTGAATCCAGTGTATTGCTTTAGGTTAACTTCTGAGCACCCAAAATACTATTGACAACATAACTATCCTGGTATGTCCCTTCCAGGTCGCATGAACTGGCCTGTTCCCAAGCAGGAGCAAGAAGCCAGAAGCAATTGATAACGGGGTAGTGCTGCTATAGAATCATAGAATCATTTAGGTTGGAAAAGACCACTAAGATCATCTTGTATAACCACTAACCCATCCCCACCATGCTCACTAACCACATCCCTCAGTGCCTCATCCACATTTTTATTGAACAACTCCAGGGATGGCAGCTCTACCACCTCCCTGAGCAGCCTATGCTAATATGTGCCCTAATTGTTCCTCTGCCACAGGGTACAGATGCTGTCCCCTCACTCTCAAACTGTTGAACTCTTTTTACTCCTGGTGTAGGAGGTAGAAGCTGGGATGGGCAACAGTACCCCAAGTACATAAAGAGTTAGGAGGGGAAGTTTAAGTTAGATGTTAGGAAGAAATTCTTTATTGAGAGGGCAGTGAGGTTCTGGCACAGCTGCCCAGAGAAATCTGTGGGTGCCCCATCCCTGGAAGTGCTCAAGGCCAGGTTGGATGGGGGCATGGGGCCCTGGGCAGCTGAGCTGGCGGGGGGCGGCACAGGGCAGGGCTGGGTGGGCTTCAAGGTCTCTTCCGACCTAAGCTATTCTTTGATTCTACGATCCACGGGTCACCTCCCCACCAAGCAGAAACACAAGGGATGTGGGTAGCTGAAAGAGATAGGTCAAGTAACTAAATTAATAGAGAAGACTGTGGTCTGGACTACAAGAGGCCAGAGGCTTCCACGAGAGGAATGAGCACATAAGAATCTCTGAAGATGAGACAAGAAGCTGCATGCCCTTGTGAAATCAGGCCCATGTGGCTTTCTTTGAATCATCTTTCTTGTTTAATCTGTTTTGGTTCCTCTATCCCTTGGCCCATTCCTGTATTGCTTACACTGCTGACACCTCAAGGTCATAAGGTACCACGTGAAGAAGGCATGCGTTATATTAAAATCAGTGACTGAAAATAAAGCCATTTTCAAACTTTTTGGAGAGGTGCTGCAGACCTCCCCTCTCTGCTGTATTTGCTGCCCCATGTCGCACTGAACACTGCACAGCCTCTAGGCCAAAGGGGCTCTCAGGGGGCTTTGGAAGGCCAGCCAAACAAAGCACTTCATCGTGTGCTTAACTTTAAGCACCTGACCGGCTCCATTGAGCTCAATGCAGCCACTCACGTGCCTGAAGTTAAGCACATGCTTAAAAGATTTGTTGGATTATGGCCAAGAAGATTAGAGCTCCACAAAAGTAGCTGTGGTCTTTAAAATGACAAAATGGCTTTCTCAATGGCAAAGAGGAAAATATTAACAAGTCTGGAGAAATCTAATAGCAAAAGGGAAAAAAAAAAAACACCCTTTAAAGTCTTTCCCATTGTTATGTATCAAGATGTAAGGAAGAGCTAATAAAAATTTTAGAGGATCTACAGAAAAAGAGAAAAAAAATAAAGAAAACATAAGAAGAGATTGTTCTCACCTGCAGGAGAGTGGAAATCAGTCAGGGAGAAAGTTAGAATACAATGGCACAGGAAATGAACACGAAGAAGCTAGTGAAGGTTTTCCTTCACTCCCACCTCCCTCAGCCCTCTCTAAACGAGGTATTGACTGACTTCTTCAAACTGAATCTTAAAAAGGGAGATGAAGTTAACCACAGGTCAGTCTGTGTCAGGGTCACTGAGGCCAGGGGAGGAAATTACCTAAGGAAACTGAAATCTAGGACATACTCAGGACCTGGAGGAAATGATGCTAGATGTTAAGAGACATCTGGAAGGAAATCTTTGATTTACTGTCATAATTTAAGGGAGTTCTTAGAAAACAAGCAACCACAGCATAAAACACAGGAGGGAGAAGCTAAGCCCTTACACCATCACCCCGCAACCTTGTGTCTGTCAGACACGGCACGAGGCACACACTGAGATTTTTCCCATTTGCTGTTAAGGCAGAAAAGTCATGATGCTGAGAGCAGGAGAGGAGCCCACGCTGACCTCCCAAACTTTGGAGCAGGTTGCAGTGCATGGCAAAGGGGCATGGCTACCGCAGTGCTCTGGACAGCCCATGATAAAGTACCACATGACAGTCGGCGACTGAAGCTGAAAGCAGCAGGAGCTCGGAACAGAAGAGAGGAGAAGATAAAAACACAGCTGAAAAACAATGTCACGCTGGAGAGAAGTGCTGAGTGGGGCCCCCGCAGGGACCCTTGCGTGGACCTTTAAGGATTTCATGTCCGCATGATTAACTAAGATGAAGAGGCCAGCTGCAGACTTCCTGATGACACAAAGGGCCATGAACAATATATATGTAGGGTTTGAATTTGTAATGGCATTGGGCTAATACATAGCAAAGGCTATTCAGTGTAGACCAAAAAATAACACTGTTCAGGTTTATTAGTGCTTCGTAACCAAACAACATGGTTGTTTCCCAGGTAATACTGCTCTTGGAAATCCCAGGGAGCCAAAGAAACAAAAACAAAAACAAACAAACAACTCCCCCACGCAAAAAAAAAAAAAAATCCATAAAAACAAAGAACAGAACACAGTTATCAACAAACATTCTGGTACTGTTGGTCTCAGGTAATTATTAAAAATTCTAAGTACTTCTGAAATCTGAACATAACAGGCACTTATAATTTAAGAGGAGTAAAGGCCATCACTAGACTGTTTCCATATATTGGTCCATTGATGGAAGCAGCTGGGTGAGCGATTATATCTGGCAATCTTACACAGAGCCTGTGCCCAAACTGTGGGGCAGATTTTGGCCCCCTGGAATGACTCCTTAGGCGTGCTCTTGTGGCTCTAAGATGCTATAATAGTGGGTTAGATGTGGCTTTGGACCTCCAAACACTACAGCAGCTTTCCAGTCAACCCAATGAACTATAGCTGGCATACAGGGATATCAGTTATACTTTTACGAAAAAGCAGATCTTATAGTATTCATATACTGCAACAGCAATGCCAAGGACAGCTTGACTCCTATATTCTTGCTCTGAATTCAGTGAGCATTACTAGCTTTGTGATAGTAACTCCATATGCAGAATCCTAGGTTAGAGTGTATTCCAGGAATGCTGATAGTGGTTTTATTGGTAAATACTACATCTCCTTTGTATTTTCTGCACTTAACTACATTAACCTTTTTAAAACCCCAAGGAAAAAGCAAACCTCCATTTTGTACGCATAACTAGCTCCACATAACTTAGTATTGTGTGGGAGGTGACACAAAGCAATTAACTTATTTTGAGGAAACATAGGAATTTATAGGAGCAACAAAAGTCATGAAGCAATAATTTAAAACTGTCCTCCTAATGCATTTCACCAACTTGGAGATAAACACAGCAGAATGTTTCAAATTATCCAAGAATCTGCATTGTTGTAAGTGGGCCGAGAAGTCAAACTAAAAGTATCTCACATGAATTCAAACTGCAGTTACTGACTACTGCAGTACTGACACACGAGGAGCAATCTTTTGCCTGGAAAATTTTAGAAGGAAAAATGTCAGTTGACGAAAAGGAAGCACTAGTTGCAGAAGTGTGTGGATTTTGGTGAAACAGAGTTTGGAAAGAGTAACTGAAATATTCCTTTTTTCTTACTGAATGCCATATTACACTTATTTTTTGTCAAGGCGCTTTTTCTACCATTTGGAAGTTTCTCCTCTCAAAACCACCCTAATCAAGATGATGTATCTCACTTAAGTCATGTGCAAGATATTGTTTTACACAAAATGCTAAATCTTCTCATTCTCACAGTACACTGGAAAAGAAGCAGTGTCCCATTGCCATTTTCTCCTTAGGATTACGCATCCCAGTTCCTGAGGATTCTGCTCTCAGCGGCTGCATTTTCCAACCGCCTGAGAGACCCCAAAGGCTGTGGATAGGCTGTGTGCATGTCACCATGGTCTGCTTTTCTCTACAAAGAGGGTTGCTTAGAGACTAATGTACCCAAACAAGCTGGAAATGTAGTGGTTATTAAACCAGCAGCAATCTATGACAGAGAGCAGATACCCACCAAATATTTCTTGAGCAGTCCTTGAAACCATCAGGCCCTTTCTGAAATTAGGCAATGGGTGAGTGTACTAAATGAGAGACAGAAGCTCTTCGTATACTGAAACCTAACATAACATTTTAATTGCCACTTAAATCACACTTAACCAAGTGCTGGGATTTGGGGCAGCAACCTTAGACTCTTAACCTATCCTCCTGACCAAATTATACAATGAAAAACAAGAGCTCTCAGATATTTCCCTGGAAAGTATTATGGATAAATAAAAGCTACCAAGAAGGGGGGAAATGTTATCTTTCTATCACAGGTTAATAATTGGCTGAAGATGTTTACCTGAGGTGTCCATAATGATAGCCTCTGGCACATCAATACAAGTGGAATACATGCTGTCTTGAAAGAAATATTGATAAAAAGCCTTTTATAGCTCCCCTTTCCCCCAAAAAAGAGTGACCTGATAGCAGGAGGCTGTTAAAGGTAAAGCATCTTCCTTGAGCCGTTTATTTCTAAGCGGACCAGCCTGAGCATCTCAAGATTGGGGCGCTATTTACGTCTGCACTAAAGGTGTCAGATACCCAAATGGGTAAGAGCAGTGCAGCCGAGGAAGAGGTTGGGTTCATTTTATTTTCCCTGGGCCACTCTGCAGAGCTCTGCCACGGCGTGTGTCCCCTGTTAGGAGGGGTACTCCCTGCATGTGGCACTCTGCCAAGGCACTTCTGTGTGGAGCTCAGAAGAAAATGGCCCATCAGGTCCTGAGTTCCTATCGCTATCAATAGTCTCCATATAATGGAAGTGACGGCAAGACTCCTGGAGTAACAGATGCTCCATATGTATACATGAAATTGCATCAAAGAAACTGTGCTGCTCCAACCCTTCCTCACATCCGCAGAGATTGAACTAATTGACGGGAATGAAAATAGCTGAACTGCGAATGTGAGCCAAGGAAGTGTTGGGGGTCCAAGAAAAACTGCTCTTGGCTTATGTCACTAAACAGCTTAAGTTTCAATTTTGAAAATTACTTCAGTTTTACTTAAATAATTCTGTCTGCCAAGCAGCCAATTTGGGGAACTGATGAATGACAATGTCACCCCATCTGCACTGAATGCAATATCCATTTTATATGACCTGTAGCAAAAAGGGAGGAAAGCATTATATTCCCAGCTTCTCCCTGGCACTCTCTATAAGAGTAAATGGGGCTAGGGTAGAGAATTAATAAAAGACTAGTTTGCTCACATGGGAAAGGAACAAAGGAAATGACTGCCTCCTGCACTGGAGCTGTGCTGAGTGTATCACTGTGCAGTTTCTTTTATCTGCATGCTTTGGGACTAGCATGGCCATATGAAACAAGCTTGATACTTTTATTCTACACAGGTCTTATATAATGCTAAAAAAGCAGCAGACAAAGTATGAGAAGGCTACAAGGTACTGCTTGAAAAAACTAACTGAATGGGAGTGCCTGTGAGAAGAACAGGCGGTCCAGCAGCGGGTTATCAATACGTCACCATGTCAGAAGTCCGAGCACTAAAATTAAACTTAAAAATTGTTTAAACTAAATTTGGGAGATTTTAGGTCGCACCTTTCCAATTACCAGGATAGATCATGAGCCAGATATTCCAACCCCAGGGACTCTAAGTGAAATATAAATATCCAGGTAGCTGAGTAAATCACTTTTACTTAATTTATGGGTTACCTGAGCTGGGGTGGTGCTACTGACATTTCAGTCAGTGTTCTGACCTATTTTTTTTTCCTATTTTTGTTTTCCCTCTTCCTAAAGACATAAAAAATTAAATGCTAGGCCACCACCTAGGAGTTCAGACAAAGGCTTAGACCTCATCACCTTTCTTCCTGATCTCTCCACGAAGCCTCAGCGCTGGTTAGGGTACACCTGAGCTATTTTTTTCTTCCACTGTGTGCCATCAGCTTAACCTTTTTTTTTTTTTTCCATTAGAAGAATAAGGGTGCCATCATACTCACATGTCAGTATGATTGGTACACTGAGATGCCTTGAAAATATTTTAGGTTATATCCTTGACATTAAAATTTTAGTAGAAAAAAAAACTTTAAAGCTTGTACATCGTGATTTACAATGCAGTAAATCTGCCCAAGGTCAGGAATGACAAGCGCTAGTTTTGGACCAGAGACTATTGAGATGTATTCTTATTATAACTTTATTCGAGTGCATTAAGCAACGAGTGGAGAAATACTCGCTGTGAAAAAGTGAACCCCATGTGTAAATCAGGTGACCGCATTAAAAAGATTAAAATGTCAATGGCTGCTGAAGTCCGAAAAAAGAGTCTATGGAGACCTATAAAATTATAACTAAGAGACAGAGGTAGCCCTTAAACTTTTAACCAGATATTCTAGTATATGAATGACCACATTAGTTAATTTTCATCACGACAATCTAATTTTGTATTGATTATTTGCTTTTATTAGTCGGCTCTCCTTAGAGATTAATAAAGCCTGCAAAGGCCCTTCCCTCCTCCCTGAGAATATTCTTTTTAAAAGCCAAAGATTAGGCATTAAAAAAGCAGGCGGTCATAGAGGTTTTCACGACGCAGTGATGGCTGGAGTGGGTCACACGGTGGGAGTTGCGTCTGTGGGGCAGCCATATACCTCTAAATCTCAAGGTTCTCTCTCAGGCAACTGGGAGTTTTATGAGGAAGGATTGAAAGAGGACTTCAGGAATTGGCCCCTGGTGAAGAACCTTATACAACAAGAGCATTGTGCTACATGCACTGCCAAAGGCCCGCAGAGAGCTGTCTGAAACAGCAATAGACACGAGGATTTACGACAAGAAGCAGCAATTGCAATATCTAGCGCTAAACATTTAATCTATGGTTACAGTTTTTACTTCGGATCAGAGCTGAAGTCAGCAGAATTAAATCTTCAAGTGTATTTCAGCAGCCCTAAATCCTTCTGATACTGTTAACAGTGGCAGACTTCCAAAATGCATTCTGTTAATAAGACAGTAAAGTATAAAACCAAGTTATCTTCCTCAAGGAAAAAAAAAATAGGAAAGTGAGAAGAAATAGTCTTATAAAACTGCATTTGTGGTGTCCTGGTCATTTTCTATCTGAATTTCTTTTCTATTTATTTTTTTCAGTCTACTGTCCTTGGTGAATAAGAGAAAATTCTACTAGGAGAGAAATTCTTTCCCCCAAGCTTCAATATTTCCTCCAGTTTTTACAGGTTAGAAGAGGTTAAGAGATCACCAATCAGCTGGTAACAAGCAGTACCAATTCTCTCTTGGCCAGCAGAAGGGATGCAGCAGCTGTTACCTTCACTTTTGCACTTAACATAACTTTTTGTTCACCTGCAGCTAAAGAAGATTTATGCAGAGCACACTGGGAGGTTGTTCAACTCCCTAAGGCAACTCCATTAGCTTTCCCAGGAGCTATATTAAACGCATATTAAACCACACACACACACACAGTCTGTTCAGCTAATGCATTGTTTCCAGCTTTAATCTGAGAAAAGCGAGGATACTCACAGACAAGGCCCAAATGTTATCCTCAGGTCCCTGCTTTGTGTCCCAAAACTGCAGCATATATGATAAGTGGAACTCCTTGCTCCTCTGAGGTCCCTTTGGGCAAAACTAGATCTTACGTATTGCATCTCATCCTTAGGTCTAAATGTCTTTGCTTCTGTGAGCACCACTTCAACTCTTCCTTGGTTCATCCAACCTAGATCACCAAGGACATTGCATTTGTAAGATCTGAATGCTGTGTGAGGAGTTTTAATAGGCAGATTTTAAAAAGAAAGAAAGAAAGAAAAAGATAACATCTCTCACTTGGATATAAGCATTCAGACAAACCATTAACTTGTTTGTGGTGTGCTGAATGAATGGAATTGTGGGGTACATTGAGAATGATGCACCTGGGTCTTGAAGGACATTTTATGGGTTCATTAGCAAGTGCTCTCAAAAAGGAGCTGTGGAAGTCAATATCCCAATGTCATTTTCCCTGGGCTTCCTCCCTGCACAGGACCAAATGTAGCAATGTCACTGGGAGCACAAATGCCGAAGGAACAGCTGTAACTAGAATACATTGCTACATCCCAAGACGCATGATCTACCAGAAAGCACACTCTACTGAGCTTGTTGCATTCTGCACAGCTTGAGAATATTGCTGTGTGTTTCAGTTTCCAAAGTACCCTACTCTGCACAGACAACAAAAGCAGTTCTCATACGGAAGCTGTAGCTGAGCTTGCTGGCTGATGTCATGGTCATAACGTCACATTACCCTATGCTTACAGTGTTTGAATGTCCACAAAATGGGCTTTGCTGTCCAACAAGGTAAACTCATACAATAGGATTTCGATAAAGGAAGGGAAATGGGAAGTTCTCTAAGTTTTGACTCTCTATTTGAACCATGACCAAGATTACTGAAAAGATTATTTGTGCAAAAAAATTAGACTTCAAATATGTTAATAAACTAGTAAAACTGTGCAGTAAAAAATTAGGACATGGGAGTATGTCCAACCTTATTTCTGTTACCGCAGGTGGGTGCTTGGACATGATGTAGCAGGCAAATTTTTTTCCACTAGCTCTCTCCTTTCCTTAACACTACTTCTCCTGCCAGTATTTTTATATTCTCCTTATAATACTGAGACACTATATTAAAAAAAAGAAACCCCTATCAATTGACTTGTGCATTTTGCATAAACATATTTCAGAAAATGGCTAATTTCTTCTAGATGTAAGTGACCCCTAACAGTTGATATGAAGCATGCAGCTACCATGGAAAATTTTGGTCTACTGCGTTAAAGCTTGACAGATTTACAAAGAGCTCAACTTATAAAGTGAAGTGTTGGCCATTTACCAGCTTCATAATTTTAATAGTTCCTAACAGAAATTTGTTTCCTGCTGAGAAATTATTAGAACCACTGCAATATCTTCTAGCTCTTCATACCAACCTTTTGACATGGAAGCCTTTTTCTATGACAGTGAGAGTCAGACCATGCTGCAAGGCAGATTTTTTTCTGAGCAGTGTCACCTTGAGTGCAGAATATAGTTGTAGCCCTTGGAGATTTGCTCTAGGTCAGTGAAACCTTACACTTGGAATACTGCCTATCAGCTGGTGCAGTGGGAGACATAGGGCATGACAAATTTCCCCAGAGGACAGATGAAGCGGGCAGTTGGTGATGCCCGTTTGACATTAGGTTCCTGGCAGCTCTACCCTGAGTTAAGCCAGAGTGGATCAGAACCAGGAAGCCAGAGCCAGCTTGCTGACAATACATCTCTCTGCTGTGAACAGCAGATCTCAAAAATATGTTCGCTTACTTGTTTGTCCAACAGAAGTTCCTGTCGTAGGACAAATTTGCACAGAAGGACACAGAATAAGATTCAAAACCGTTGTAAAGGAAAACACTCAAGCTTTTAGTTGTTGGTTTTGCTGGCTTTTTTTTTTTTTTTTTTTTTTGTCAAGTAGCTACTTGTCAGTGTCTTGAATGGAAAGGCATTCTTGTAGTAAATCTTCTGTTTAACTGCTGTCCTGGATAACTCATTTTTAAGCCACAGATAACTTCATTAAACTTTACATAGAGGCACATTTTTTGTCTGCTGTGTTGGAGAACAGCCCTTATAAACTTGCAAAATTTTCTGCCCACAATTTGTCTGACTCTTTTTCCATTTGACATTTAATAAAATATATCCAGAATTATGAGATTTCAGTAAATTTCTCTATTATAGGTGCAAAAGAACAACAGAAGATGATGTGGATAGTTCTATGTACAAAATCCCATTTCATCAGTCCTGTAGAGAAACATGCATATAAAAAATAACTTGAAATGGGCTTAGGAAGAAGGAAGGCTAAAGGAATACTGCAGGGGAGTCAGGTGCCAAAAAGTCAATTTGTTTTTCAAAATGTCCATCTTAAAGCAAAGAATTGTTATCAGAAAGACAACGCAGAGCAGATTTCTACATGAAGACCTGCGAAGTGTTATTGGGAAGTTGCTTCAGACTTTTGCTTGGAAGTGTTCTGTATCTCCACACTCCTGGCCTGAGCTTGGTTTTGGAACAGCAGCCCTCAAGACCTTTAAATAGAGCTAGGTTTGTGTGTATGAATGCAATTCCTACAGCTATGCAGACAGTAAAACAAAGATAGCATCTCTTCTGTTGCAACCCTGCAGATCTCTGAATGATAACAAGGCTGAGAATTTACAGTGGATTCAAGGTGCTTCCCAGCTCTGGAATTTCTTTTGGCTTGTCAAAGAGATGACAAACAAGTCCCTCACTCCCGTGGTGTCACACACATCTTCAAGGAGTGTAAATATCCAGTATCATTCCCCCTTTCAGCAGTTTACAGCGTGGCATATTTCAGCTCACTTCAGCTTGCACCTTTCTCAGAACTGTAGACAAAGTCCAGTTTTCTGGCAAGGAAAGATCTGGGAAATTCTACCATGTTCTGATGGACTTCAGCTAAAAAAAAGAGTTTCTCTAATGAGCTAAATAAATGGAAAATAGCTCTGCAGAACATGCCTTTATCCTTCTGTTTTTTATTTCCATGTGGATTTCTGTAGGTCTGGCTCTTCTCTCTTTTTGACATTCATATAACTCTCTTGAGTAAATAGAGTTACTCCTCAATGCTGTCTTGATATTTCTAGTTTTCTGCATGTTACCTCTTTTATACTGAAGGAACCTCAGGGCATTGTTAGTGTTGGCAAAGGAAAAACAAAGGTTTTGGCAGTTCTGTGAAGTAGTTTTTGGTCCACAGGAAAGTCTTACGATTTAGGACTATTGAATAGGCACGTTACTGAGACATTTTTATCGCAGTTATAAGGCAAGTAGCTAATAGTGTTGACATTTACAGAGTCTGTAATAGCCAAAATCTACTTATTGACAGCTACAAAGAGATACTGACTCAGAGAGAGTCATGAACTAATATCAGCCACCTTCTGTGGCTGCTACTCTACATTTTGCCACAGTCCATCTCCCTGGATGAGAGTACATGAAGTCAGCACATGCCATCAAGGGAGAAGCATGTTGTGTTAACACTATGTTGCAAAATGCTCCAGCTGTGATGATGCCAAGCTCTTGCCTGCAGTTTTCATGTTTAGCAACAAGGGTGACAAGGGTGCTCTTAAGATATTGCAAATGCAAATAGGTGGGAATCAGCCAGTCCTCAAAGTGATGGTGAAAGTGATGGACAAATGTTGATTTTCCGCTAATACTATGTAATCTCTGGCCTAAAAAATAACCAAAGGAGTATTTCATATTGTGCTGTAGATTCTGTCTTGCTATGCTATAGCTTTCTGTTTAAGACTGAGCCACTAACTCACAACTAGACAAATTCCAGTTTCTAACTATAATAAGTTTGATTTTCGTTTGCAGAAATGAGCAAAAAAACCCACCCACCATTACAACAAAAATGCAGCTTTGATTCTAGATCAGCATAAGGATTCCTTTTGTTCATAAATTAAGAATGGAATATTGCCTCTAAATGTTTCAAAATAAAGCCAACCTATTGAAAGCACTCACTTCTATTAATCATGCTATATAATGGGCTGAATTCAGATGCTATATTTATTTCACTCCAGAGGAAAGATCTCCATAACTCAACTGCATCTTTGCCACTCATGAATTATCAAGTCTTGCTTTGCTTGTGGGATAAATATATCTCAGTTATGTATGCTCTCTTTTCCTCTCTGTGTATCTATATATTTTTTGTGTCAATTTTTATTTATATGCATATACCTGCTACGCTCACAGTGGAGATTGTTACTTTGCAATAAGTCGAAGCAAATCAATTCGGCCTACAAGCACGATTTATTTTCCTACTGCAGCATTCTGCAGTATCATCACAGGAGATACCTCCACAGCCTTCACTGTAACTGTTCGAGTGTGCCACATGGCAGAGAAGCAAGGGGGTCTCGCATTTGATCAAGTTGACAAGGAGTGTCAGATTCCAGCTGTTAGCTGAAACACGAGCACGATGACATGTATTTGGTATCATTTCAATGTAGATTCTGACACTGGCCAATTTATGGTCCAATTTATGTCTTGACTCTCTTACCAAGGCCAAGTAAGCTATAAAATGTAATAAGAATTTCTTCAATCAATGTCCAGAGGAAAAACAAATCACTCAGTTACTGACACAATATTGCATCAACACCCTGGTAAAGTTCTAACAAGTGTGTGACATGCCCCCAAGCTACAGCAAACGTGTAGGAAAAGGCTGGGCACAACAGCATCATGTCCCTGGAATGGAAGCTCCTCAGCTTTACAGCTCTTGCCAGGTCAGTCTTTCATCCTTGCAGCTCTTCGCTTTAAGAAAAAAATCCTTTTCTTTCACTTCTCTTTCTCCCCCCAGTTCCACCTTTTCCTCCCCAGCAATGATTTATTTCTCTCACCATTTCATACACACTGTAGCTTGCTACCTAACAAATCTCTGCTGAGAATGCCCATACAAGCTTGTGGAGCTCAGACACTGATCATACCATGTGTCTCTTAAAAGCTTGCATCTTTTTGTTCTCAGATTCTTACAAGTCAGAAACTCTTGCTCCTCAGCTCTTCTGAAGTAGAGGGTTAGCACATTAACTATACCTCAGGCAGCTGTTAGAAGAAGTTGCCAATAGCAAATAGGCATGTACAGCACATATTTTTAATTGGATATGGGATGATGGTTTTTTTTTCCAGAAGCCCAGCTACTGCTACTATAATATGGAACAAATAGTCTCACCTTATGGACAACATAAAACAGGTATAAAAAACATGCATGGTCTACATTCTATACCTTCAATCCAATATTCCTGAGATTTTGAACATTTAGGACTGTATGAGTATTTTTGGTTTTCTGTACTGAACAAGAACAGCTAACAGGGGACTTATTTGTGAAGGTCTTTGCCCTGGTAATTTCAGGAAAGTTGATGTGCAGTTGGGGCTGACTCTTTAGGTGGTTGCAAAAATAAAAACAAAGTAAAGGGACAGTACTCTACCTCTGTACTCTTCTCTGCACACAGCAAGAAAAATGCCCTCTGATGCTCATCCAAATATGCCGTGGGTACACATACACTGCAGTTATGCTGCTGGCAAAACGTTAACTACCTTGCTGTGCAACAAATGGTCTTTGACCTGATGAAGAGCAGTACACAGTGCTTTGTGTAGGAGCTCCTGGCCCATCTCAAAACTATAGCAGAGCAGAGGCCAAGGCAGGCAGAAGAGCTGCAAAACCCCAGTCAGCTTCTGCAGCCACTCTGATTCCCCCAGCTGGAGAGCAAAGTGGATTGCAGAGCTCTTATACCTAGACATAAGAGTTCTGGCAAACTCTGTTCTCAGCGTTACCTCTGGGAAGCTATATTGCTTGCACATGGTTTAAACATCTCATACTATGACTATTCACACCTCCTTAGATTGGGTCATCTGAATATCCGCAAAGGTTTTCTGTAACATTTCCCTGGTACTACTAGTAAAACCTCTTTGGCAACAATTCAAGGTATGTTATCCTTCTATTAGCATCCCTTTGGGCTCAAAGGTAGATCTTGCTGCTTGTTTCTACGTTTTGCTCCTTTCCCTGCTACTTCCTTTACTAACCTTCTTGCTCTACCCTCATCACCTGAGCTATGTCAATGCAGCACCTCCCATTAGGGCAGTAAACAAAGTGAACAATATCAGTCAAATATAATTCAGACTCTCTCAACTTCTCCCAGACAATAGAACTATAAATGAGGACTTCATTTAAACAGAGGTTGTTGTTTTGTTTGCTTGTTTCTTTTTATCAAAAAAAATATTATTTAGTGTTTTATGATATAAAGGCCAGGAATGTGTCATATTAAAAAAAAAGGGAACCAAGGAAAGAATAAAAATTTATTTTTCCTGAAGACTAAACGTGGATGTTTTATTTTGTTGCAATTCAGAACAGCTTTCCAGTTTTGAAGCTGCCTCCCAATGAAGACCATTTGCTTTCAAAAGGCAATTCAAAATAAAAGTTACTGTAATAATACTTGCTGATGGATATTGCAATATATATTTTCATGAGAAGTGTTTCATTGAGAAAGACTGAATCAAACATTCACATAGATGCTGGATCTCTTTTCTCTCCTGTCCCAACAAAAATGCAAATGCTGATGTCATTGTGATAATTTCACACATGGTTTTGATTGAAGCAGGTTTCAGGTTTGCCAGATGCCATTGTAGAATAGCTTCTCTCTTCAATTCCAGGATCCCTATGAACTAAGATGATTCTTGCCTCATAACCCTGCCTGAACTTTATCTCCTTGAATCCTGCACAAGCAAGTTTCACTCTTCTGGAAAAAGCATAGCTGGATCTGAAAATAAAGATTCCTTTTTTTTTTTTTGTCATTCAGCTACTCCTTTGCACTGTATGCTTCCTCATCATTACACATCAACTTACATTAGTTTGCATGTTTCTTGCAGTAGAGTTGTTGGGCCACATTAGAAATCACATCAAGGAGTCTAAAGTTTCAAAAAGCAACTAGTAACTAGGACTGTCTACTAACACTACCTAGAGAAATCCAAATTCTATTACAGTATATTTTGGACACCGTATGAACAGTAAAGGGTGGTAAAAATATGTATTTTAACATAATACTGTAGATCTTACTGAATTAAATAATGCATGCACCAAACAATGATTTTGCAGAGGAGACATTTAATACAATAAATACGATTTCTCCACCCATGGCTTAAAAAAAAAAAGCATGACAGCATGGGCAGAGTTGCAATGGAAGTCACTGTGAGCACTTGTAAGGGCAAAGGTGCACAGGAATTTCTTGCTCAAAAAAAAAATCTCTTTTCTGTCATTATAGCAACTAGCATTATTATACCACACATGGCTCTAAAAATTGTATCTAAAATTTGTGTCATGTCTATAATTACAATGCCTCATGTAAAAGTGATTACCTACCCATAGGGTATATCACAGTGAACACTTGATGTCCAGGGAGATTGTGCAACTGGCTCATTTCTCTTCCCACTGTACCATATCAATTTAGAGGGCTCTCCTGTATACCCTAACAACAGGTTTGTGCCACAGAGACACTAAGAGCAATTTC
This sequence comes from Cyrtonyx montezumae, assembly GCF_038088225.1. NCBI lineage: Eukaryota > Metazoa > Chordata > Aves > Galliformes > Odontophoridae > Cyrtonyx > Cyrtonyx montezumae. The sequence continues at coordinate 43,056,783 of NW_027072089.1, read as the reverse complement.
CAATCCCAAGTGAACTCCAAGGAAGAATTTGCCCTGGAAATTAAGTTGTGCTGACAGTACTCTCCACAGATCCCCAGTGAACATATGACTGCAGCCAGGCTCTTTTAAAAGCTGAGAGTAGTCCAGTGTAGTTTAACATTCCCATTCTACCCAGGAAAATCTGACAAAACTAAGTCTAAGAAGTTATTTCCCCTTTTTATAGCCTCTTTGATTATGTAGGCATAGATCAGCTGAATTTAAATCTTTCAACCTTTAAATGGCACGTGTCATGCTAGCTTGCCAAAAAAAGTTAGAAAAGAACAATCAGGACTCGTTACACTTTCCCTTCCAAGAATGAGTTTCTAGCAATCTATTTAAAAACACACAGTTGATACCTACTTCTATCCAAAATATAAATTAATTTCCTCTCTCTTTAGTGTACTGGCACTCTGAACGCTTCAATCCAGGAGTGGTTAACCAGAAGCTTGCTGTGCTCGCATAAAATAACTGCTGCACAATGCTGAAAAATATCTAACCTGCACTTCTGCTCAAAGAGTATGCTGTTCCATACTGTACAGTCAGTAAGCGTATGGATGATCAGGAAGCTTGGCCCACACAAGAGCTGTTTTTTCCTGAACTGAGAAGCCTGTGTGAACACTGTTTTGCTCTGATGAAGAGATTCCAGTGATAACTGACATTATGGGAAGCTGTTTGCCTCCTGGGATCAGATGAGAATTTCTCATGATACAAGGGATGACATTATCAACCAACATTAATATGTAAGCATAGAACACACTAAGGATGCAAAATAATTATGTGACCTCCCATTTGCTTCATCAAAAGAGAACTGCACAGGACTTCAAAGAGAGATACAGCTCCCAGGCAGGTCAAGGTAGAGATTAAATGAAGAATGCCTTCTCAGAATGAAAAAAAAGGAAATAAACTGAACTAGTGGCATAGTGAATTGCCAAACATGTACTGTGCATTGTCACATATTCAGCCTTTGAATGGTGATGTGATAAAACTAAGATTTGCTGACTCTTGTGGTAATATTGTCCTTCCTACCCCAAAAGAAGCAACTTAACCAGCTCAATGTTAATTCATCAGGGTGGGCAGAAAAGCACTCAGGGAAAGAACAAGAAGGAAGAAGTGTCTTAGTTGAACATTCACCATAAAGAAAGCCAGAATTGTGCTTTTTTTGCAGCCACAGGGGTGATGTGTTAAAAAAGAACAAAGATATTATTGCTTAGGGAGCCTCATCTTTTCACAGACAGCTCAGCTCAGCTTTGAATTGCCTATACAGTGATGCTAGAAACTAGCTAGTTGCACTCACCTTGAATGGTTCTTTCCTAGTAGTGAGCCTAAAGACCTTCCCTTGCAGAATTAATACTTCTGAAATTTTGTCTTATATGAAAGTGTCTCACTCAGGTAAGGGATCAGGACAAAAACCTTTTTCTCTGATTTCCTTTTTCTAATTTGGTGATCTTTGAACTCAGCCTTGGCTGGGAGAAGAGCTAAAGTTGCTAGGAAAGGAGTGAGGAAATCTGTCATCAAGTCATTCTGAGACACAAAGTGATAATATCATGGCAATAACCTCCTCACAGCAAACACATTTTGCATACATAATCTTATTAAATTATCCAGACCCAATTTTCTACTCTGTTTGAACATGCTCAATGGAAGTTCTCCCACAGTGCTCAAAGTTGCTCCCCAAACGAAATAACTGGGATTTTCCCTGAGAAGACGTGGAACCATATCAGTAGTTTGTTGTGCTTACTGGAGAGCACATGGCTTTGCCAAAATATACATGTCAACTGGACATCATTAGAGGAGGTTACCTTGGCATACATCATTGAGATTCTTTTTGCTGTGTGTTCAGCTGGATTCTGTGCCTTCTCTTCGCTTCCTGGCTTCATAGGTTAAAGCACAGCAAAAGCTAATCACAGTATTCCCATCACATCTACTGATACACTTGTGAAAACAAATGGTGGTCTCAGCTGTGACTGTGTACGCAGGTTTCCCTGATCATGTTCACATTCTCCTTTTTTGAAGTAGCCATTCGTACAACGACAAGACTCCTATCACGAGGTTTTGGTGATTACCTTGAAAATGACTTGAGGGAGTCCAGTTCTCCAGACCACTGCATCAGGATCTGTGCTACATCAGCTCCGAAACACCAACTATCTTCCTATCTGGAATTCCCTTTCACCCAGGAAAGAGAATTTGAAGTGAATGACTGCAATGTATGAAGGAAACAAAATAAGAAAGATGTGATACTTGGGAGCTTATTACACAACTGAGCATGTTACTCTAGAATGAGTGATCTGGTGATTCAGAGCGTTCAGGATCTGAGTCTTCTTTGACTTACACTCAAATTAATTGCACAAAAGTTAATGGAACCATGCCAGTGTAAAATTAGCCTGAGATCACAATCAGACTAGGAGACAATTAAGTTGCATTCCCAATCAGTACTGAAACCTCTGTAGCAAGAATATAATCTTCAAAGCTGTTTCTCCATGTTACCACATACCTCTTTTCCTATGAATACTCAGTTTGATTTATAGACTGTATGAATTCCATGTAGTAAAGCTGTCCTACACAGTATATAGTCTCATCTTCTCATCTTAAGGAGAAGAGATTTGACCTGCTATTCCATCTCTGGGCTGGTTGGGACTGACAGCATATTGACACACAAATGAACATTTCCTTCAGTTTTGGACAAGTACCAATTTTCTTGAACCTTCCTGGAGAAGGTTGTGTTTTGACTGGTAAATTTTAATGCAATAGCAACTAATTATTAACACTTGATTTCAGAAGACATAGACCCAGAGGGTATGTTTCAGCCCATCTGAACATACAGGACATCTGGAGTACTGTATTAGGCAAAGTGTAGGCAGTTGAGAAATAGTAGTTAGAAGCAGAAGTTATGTGTCCAGCACCAAGTATTTTACACCACCAGCCTGAGAGACTAAGGAAGAGGTAGAGACATAGAACACTTGGACAAAAGAAGTGCAAGAGGAATATTCTTTCAGAGGAAACAGGGTTTTAACTAAAAACAAACAAAAAAAACCCACAAAGAAAAATAAACCACCCATATGCTGAAAAGAAAGATAGTTTTCCATGATTTAGAAGAGATTCTGCTCACAGAAAAGTAAAATTCATTCTGACAAGTTCTTGACAGTACCAAGTAAAGTAGTCACAGGTAATCCTATAGGAATAAACAGAAAAAAAAAAGGCATCAAACTCACCCAAGTGGTAAATGGTCTCTTCAACAATACAATATCCATTCTCAAGAAGCAGCCTACGTCCAAAAAATTCTCTCCCTTCAGTGTCTGGCCTTTATAGAAACCCAGCATGTCTTCACCCTGAGTCCACCCCTTCTAGGCACATGGGTAGCACAGGTGCAAACAATGTGCCTGAGCTCCCTGGGCCAGACACACCCCTTCACCAGGTGCTCCATCACCAGCTCAAGCCCTCAGCTAACAGTTCTCTTACAGAAAGGTAATGGCTCAAAAGGAAAGGGAAGATATTGGTCTTAAATGATATCTAGCCTAAGCTGAAAAGGTAGCTGGGAGAGATCAGGAAACCAACGGTAGATGTTATTTGTTTCATTACAGTTGAATGCTTCTTGTGTTAGTCAGAATAAACAGTAATTGGTCTGGGAAACCTTTGCAAAGTCTCTGTGTGATTCTACTATCAATTGAAGATACTAATTTCAAATCCAGAGTCCCCAGAGAACTGGCTTTCTGGAAAATGAGGTGTTTTGGGTATGGGAAATTAGATGTAACACTTCTACTGGAACATAGGCTAATGAACTGTGAAGTCCTGATTTTTGAGAAGATATGAAAAGAGATTCTAGACCCACAGTGTGCAGCAGGGAAGCTGAAGAGTCAAGGCTGTCCCCACTCAAACCACAATCCATGTCTCCACCAGATCAATGTCAGGGAAGTTAAGCAGGAAGAAAAATGACAGATTCCTTTAGGAATGTTTTGGAAAGCTACAGAACAAAGCTTCATTAGTAACATTAAAACTGACAGGCGGATTATGAAGAGCAAAATTATACACTAATCCAGTATGTTACCAGTAGCCCAGCTATCCAAGGTTATGTGAAGATCACATATATTCGTATAACACTCAATCAATGGAAGAACTACTTTCCACAGAAGAGCTTGAGGGAAGCAACCATCAGTTGTGACCATTAATTTTATGAATGATTTGTTGGAAACTGCATTCAATGGCAACATCAACCCACAGATGAGCTTTGAAATGTTCGTATTCCAAGCCTGTGCAGATGGGCAATTTGCTGTGTAATCAGTTTTCACAGCCACCCTTTCAATCAGGGTCACTTGTATTATAACTGTGTTCTTATTTTGTAGGTTTATATTTCACAACATATCAGAAATGCTGCGTGTACAAGTCCAGTGACCAAAAAAGAGATAATTCAGAAAATACAGTAAGAGTATATCCAAAGACACTTTGAATGGAAATTTCAACAAATATAATAATATGTGAGTGTCAATAAAATAAAGAGATATAGCTAAAGAGGAGCTACTTAGAAACCAGTGATTGACAGAGCTTAAGACTATTATTTTAGCTACACTATGAAACATATGTCTGTGCTGTAAGAAAAGTAAATTACTGCAGCAGTGTTCCAGAATGCAATTAAAAAGAAGCCTTATGTAAAAGTAGAAGAGTGATATGGCAACTCTGTAAATCTAGGACGATGCCACCCAAAACACTTTATGGTTCTCCTAGTGTGTAGATGTGACACTGGAGAAGACACAGAGATTAACCACTGAAGTGATACAGAGATCAGAGTATAAAACATTTGGGAAAATATCAGAGGAACTGATTTTATACAGAGATGACTCACAGGGGACATTACCATTATGTAGAAGTGAGTTTAATGAAGTAAGGGAATTCTTCACATTCATACAAGAAGGTAGAACAAGAAGCAGCAGCCTCAAACAAAGGCAGAAAAAGTTTAGGTTAGATACTGTGTTTTTTAACTTAACAGACAGCTTGGGTATTAAAATAGGCTGTTGAGAGAGTGTCTCATCTTCGAAGACATGAGTGAGTGCAAATAAAACTTCACTTTGTATGGAAGGGGATGGCACCGTCACTGACAGTGGAGGTGTCAGTTTGAGCCCTGTCAGCTCTCCTAAACCAATAAGCCACCTCTGAGATTAGTGGTGGCAAACGTGCTGTGTTCCTCAGCTGCCTACAGTGTGAGGAAACTGGTGTTTGCTTGCAGCAGATGGGTGACACTGGCTCACCAGCAACTCCTACAGTCTCCACACATTTATGAGGATTTAAATAACTCACGAGTTTTCTTGCAGTCCTTTGTCATTGATTCCCAGTGGCCTATAAATTATATCTTACTGTACTAAGTAAAGGCTAAGATTATTTTAGTATCAATTCAATCTGTGATGCAGTATAGCAATGAAAGTCCTGGAGGTATGGACAAAACCGATCAACCTAACAAAAAAAATTGAGCCTTACATATGAATTCACATTGAAATTTCTCATGCAGGGATTTCAAAATACCTTAAAATGGTGCAGGAAATTCTTGGTAGCTAAGGTTTGTGGGCATCTTTGCTGTGAGTTTAGGATGCCCACATTTGTTACAAACTGCAAGAGCATGCAAATAACCTCAAGAGGAACGTCAGATTTTTCCTGTGGCTGTGCACCATTCTTACTTCTCTAAATACAAATTCTGAAGAGCATTTGTAGGTTTTGTCTCCTTGTATCGATGTCTGTTCACTTTAAAAGAGAGTTTCCCTTTAGATTTCATAACTCTAGCTATACAGAACTCAGAAACATAACTTCTACTGTTGTAGAAACCTCTAGAATGTACCAAGCAGCACTGTATTAAGGTCTGACACCTGTGAACTAAAAGCTCGACTGTGCCCTATTAGAAATCTTCCATTTCCAGCACACTGCTCAGCAACCCTTTCTAGCCCAGCTGGGCTGTAAAATTCTGGACCTTAAATGGGTCGTTTTGAGTATGCAGTTTGTCCTGGGACTTGAGTTGGTTGTATTTTTTTGGAGGTGGTGAGGAGAAGCAAGGCAGCTTGCACTTAAGGAGGAGGAAAAGAAATGTTACTCTGCTCTTTTATTTTTTTGTTGTTGTTTCAATGGTAACCTTTTAGAAGCTCCTCTCAGAGGTTCAGAGCATCGGGCAGAGAACTGAACAGGGAGGATAGTGCAGGTGGGGCAATGAAAGACACACAGTAAATACAATTTATCACATGAATTTACCCAGAGCTACAGGGTACCTCTCTGCAGACTGTGATTTGATTCATGTGGACACATCCACATGTATGCGTGCACACACAGAAGAGAGAGTGTGCATGTGTGTATGAAAGAAATTTCTTCTGTACTTTGTATTGAGGGTATTCACTGGAAATGATGTATGAAATGAAATCCCCATGCTCTCGGCACGCAGGGAATATCAGACAGAGCTCCGCAATCACTGCAGAGATGGGCTTTGCTATTGGCAGATCAAATGCAGCCAGAAGAGCAAACCAACCTGAAAGACTCTGGGGAAAACAAATATATTTTTTTAAGTTATAAAATAACGTTCCCACCATTTTAATATCATTTCTCCCATTTTCTCTTCCTCTGGCATTCCCCTGGGCAGCCAGTTACATTAGCTGGAGCCATAGAGAGATAAGAGCCCTCCCCACACAGATTTCCCCTTAAAAGCCCTTCACAATGTGTTAAAATTACATTTTGAATAACACTTTCTAGCTTTTTTTATTAATTTTTTAACGTGTTTTTACCATACAAGAGTTTCTTCATGGCAATAGTGGAGAGTGGTCACAGGGGAAGCAGGGAGTTGCAGTCTTTTCTCCTCCACTCATGCAAGTGCCATATGCATTTGACACTGTGTCTGAGAACCCCCCCAAACTTGAACTGCCTCCCAGTCATGCCAGGAGTTATAAGGGGAATCTGTGACAAAAGGAATGGCTTTCCCAGGCCTTCCTGTCAGCTGATCCTGCAGCGTGAGCATGGTGGAAAGGATGTAAAGATTCTCCCAGGGACTGAGCAGGAATTGGACATTCCCTCTTTTGGGATGGTGGGTCTTCCATCCACCTATCACTGATGCTCCGATGCACCTTAGCACTTCTGGACCACTCCATTCTTTGTAAGATCATCACAGTTTGGCTATAGATTGCTGAAGAAGGACGTTTATTTATAATACGCAGCGTAGGAAATTAGGCCATTGTACTTCTGCACAGGGGAAAGATTCATAAAAAGTCACACAGAATTATTCTTATATAAGTGACAATGACATCGTTGTAAGGGGGAAGCAGAACTTTATTTGTCTTACTTAAAATGATATATAGAGCACTTGTCTGTTTATTCCACTGCAAACAGCTTCTGCAAAAACAGCGGTAATTCCCTAGGGGGTTCTGCTGATAGTTATAAGTTACTTGAGCAAAATCTCTCAAGTGAGCTACTGCCTTACAGGTAGCCATTATTCTAGATTCAAAAGGCTTTTTGTTGTTGCTTTTTTTGTTTGTTTGTTTGTTTTAAATTATGTTCTGTGTAATATTGCTTTTTAAAATATAAATTGTGTCATAACATTGCTACTTTTCAAGTAGGTAAGTATGTGTATCTAAATCAAAGGATGCATTGCCAGAGGGGGAACCAGTCAATAAATTGGCTTCCTAATCAAATCTGGCTCAGGTTAAAGCAAAGTTAGTTTGATGGATTCAGCTGAAACCTAGTAAATAGCAGCCTACATAATTAAGCTACTGTACCTTTGTGTAGTCTCCCTGGAAGCTTATGGGCATCTCAAAGGCATAAGAGTGACAATCAGTAGCTAAGCCGAGGAAATGAACAGGCAATATTGCCCACCCAGACATCATTCCTTACCCCCTATTACCATTATCTCGCCTCTCAGAAGGATTAGCAGAATTTGTCTTCGATTCTTTGATGGGACCATAACATCTTCCTGTAATTTAAAGGTGGATTCTGGGTCTGAAAAATCAAATAATTAATATTATTCAACGTCAAAAATCAACACTGAAAATCAGTCTTGATCTCTTTTTCTCATTTATGCAAGCTTATGAATCTATTGTCTACAAAGTCTCAGTCTTCAGCCACACATTTTGAGGGTATTTTTAAACAGATGACAGGAAGGAATGAAAAGTAGAAAAGCAGAATACTTGCTGTTCTCACAAAGAGTTTACATTTACTTCCAGGAGGCAGGAAAGAGTGTAATGAATTATTTGATGAGGCCTAAAGGAATGGGAATTGGCACTGAAGCTGACATGGGTTTGCATCATATTCTTGGTATTAATCAAACACGATCATCAAACTATTTCTTTCCATAGACAATTTTCATTCATGATTGCTATTTTTGGTTGTTTAGCAAGCAAGTGAAAAGTGCAAGGTCTGTACTTTCTTTTTAGTGTTATAGCCCCAAAAAAGGAGGATTTCAAAAGTTGAAAATGTGTGAAGCTTGGCTTATTTTATAAATTGTGAAACCAAAACAAAACAGAATAAAACAAAATCAAATTATTTTTTCAGGAAATTGATGCGATGTTTGTAATTTGCCTGGAGAAATCATTATTTCTTGACTAGTTTTGGTTCTTTCCTGATCCAGAGAAACTCTCTTTAATTATGACAAAGCTTCTTTTTCTCTAAAAAATTTAATAATAATTACCTGCTTCACAGCAGTGTGGTAAGATGCTGTTAATTGGTGTTTTCAAAGTGCTTTGAGATCCTTGGATGGAAGACGCAATAGAAATGCAAAGTATTATTATTATTCAGAGTTAACAACCAAATTTCAACCATTTGCACTTATCCATCTTAACAGCATGTACTCAAGGGAAGAAAACACATAACTTGTCAGCAGACAGTCCTCTTAATGTGGGTTATAAAACCACCTTCTTGATTACCATCTGGAGTAACATTCACAAGTGAGGGATAGCAGATGTGTGCGCATGGAGAGATGCATCCCACTTTCTCAACCCATCGGACACATTGGAGTTGCCATACTGTATTTACTCAGCACAGTGCTATGCCTCTAACACCAGCCAGCACTTGGTGCTTAAGGGCAAACAAGAGCAGCTTTTGCCTGTCCCTCCATCAATTCAGGAAAAAAAAATGAAAAAATAAATACCAAGCAAACTCCCCCTTCCTCCTTCTACATCCCTCTTTCATAATAACAACGCAGCAGCCAACTGTGCAGCACTCTACAGTGGATGAAAATGTCTTCCTGACCCCTGTGTGCAATTAGTTTCCTCCCAGGAGCATGAGATTTGATTATTTTTGTCGTTATCTTCGCTTGTACAGCCACAAGTGTTATTATCTCTTCTCCATTTTTCAGATAGGCTGTTTTTCTTTTTTTTCCCTTGAAGATTAGCCTGAACCTTCCAGAGTCCTTGCGCTTGGAAGGCAGAGCCTGGAAATGGAAATGCCCCCCTCTGTGTCACTGGGGTATGCTGCCAGGACAGGAGATAGCCTGGAGGCCCTTCAGTGGCCTGTGGTTCTGGGGCCCCAAAGGCCACACCTCTCCTCGCTACTTTATTTATTTTTTTGGTGTTTTATAGACAGATGGGGCCAATAAAACACCTCACAAATTCGATGGGAGTCATTCTGCTGGCACTGGGGGTCTTTGGATTTGAGCCTGCTGTGCTATGCTGTAGACCCAGCACAGGCACTTCCAATCAGGTGCAGAAGGGCTGACAAACTTCACTGAGCGGCACAGACTGTCGTAAGAAGTAGAGTAGCAAGAATATTTCTTAAGTGGGCTTCCTTTTCTTACTTTCTAGCTGCCATAAAGAGAAAAATACTAATTGGTGGCAGAAACCAACATAAAAGTCATAGGATCATAGAATCATTAAGGATGGAAAGACCAATAAGATCACCTAGTCCAACCATCAGCCCATTCCTGTTTCTGCTCTAGACCACGTCCCTCAGTGCCACATCCACATGGTTCTTGAACACCTCCATGGGTGGTGACTCCACCACCTCCCTGGGCAGCCTGTGCCACTGCCTCACCATTCTGAGAAGAAATTTTTCCTAGTATTCAGCCTGAACCTACCCTGGTACAACCTAAAATGATTCTCTCTCATCCTATCACTCTTACCTGGGAGAAGGGACTGACCCTCACCTCTCTACAGTCTCCTCTCAGGGAGTTGTAGAGAGTGATAAAGTCTCCCCTGAGCCTCCTCTTCTCCAGACTGAACAATCTGAGTTCCCTCAGCTGCTCCCCATCAGACCTGTGCTCCAGACCCCTCACAGCTTCACGGCCTTTCTTTGGACACATAATCAGAATCCTGAGGAGATGTTCAGGGCAGCAACATGCCATCCTAAATCAGTGAACCTTCTTCATTGCAACAGTCTTAGAAAACAAGAGAAAAGCAGGTTTTAGCCTAGAAGGTCTCTTTGCGTTGCCATTTGTCTTTTTCAGTTGTGAGCCAGGGTTCAAAGCTGCACAGTGAATCTATCACTGCCATACTTAATCCTATCACTAGAAGATATAAACAACTTTCTCCCACATTAGCAATGTTTACCTCATATTGCTCTAGCACTCATTTTCACTAATATGATACAAAAGTGTAATGATGTATAAGTGCTTTTTAATGTTAAGTAAGTGAAAACAGGTGGTAATTTACCACTGGCTGTACAGATTGGAGCTGGCATTTCATACAAGAGATGCTGGACTCTTTTTCTTTTTTTTTTTTTTTTTCCGTCCGTAATTCTTTTATCTTCCTTGTATCTGCTGCTCCTGCTTACAGTTTATGCTACCAAGTCAAAGCGATAGTTGTTACCGATATTTTGGAGGCAGCAGAATGAAACATTTGTTTAGAAAGTTTTCAGCTAGCCATGGGAGAGGTGATTTTATGTGCAAGCAAGTAGTTTTTACTTGTATGTGTGTTAAGACTGAACATTTTGTGCAAATTGCCTGGGACAGGATTGTTCTTGGAGATCTTCAGGATTGGAAGAATGAACCCTAAAATGCAGGTGAGAAGATCACTGCTGGCCAGTGTTTTCCATGCTGCAAGATGGGGGATATAGAATCAGAGAATCTTTTGAGTTGAAAGGGACTCTTAAAGGTCATCTGGTCCAACTCCCCTGCAATGTACAGCTATCTCACATTGCTTGGAGCCCTGTCCAGCCTGACCTTGAATGTCCCCAGAGATGGGGCTTCCAGCACCCCTCTGTGCAACCTGTTCCAGTGCTTCACCACCCTTATTGTAAGACAATTCTTCCTTAGATCCAATATAAATCTCCCCTCTTTTAGTTTTAAACCATTCCCCATTGTCTTATCACAACAGATCCTACTGAATAGTCTGTCCCCTTCCCCTTGTAACATCTTCCTTCTTATAGCATCTCCTCAGAGCCTTCTCCAGGCTGAGCAGCCCCAGCTCTCTTAGCCTGTCCTTGTAGGAGTGGTGTTCCATCCCTTGAATCATTTCTGTGGCCTTCCTCTGGATGCACTCCAACAGGTCTTTGTCTCTCCTTTACTGAGGACTTCACATCTGGACTCCTGGTGATATCTCACAAGTGCAGAGCAGAGGGGCAGGATCAACTTCCTTGCCCTGTTGGCCATGCTTTTTTTGATGCAGCCCAGGATACAGTTGCCTTTCTGGGCTCCAAGGGCATGCTGCTTTCTTATGTCCAGCTTTCCATACACTGGAACTTTCAGGTCCTTTTCAACAAAGCTGTAATCCATCATTACATTCCCCAGCTTGTACCGATAGCATGAGTCACTGCAACCCAGGTGCAAGACCTGCACAAGGTCTTCATTTGTGAAATGCACAAGGTTCTCATGTGTCCACTGCTTGAGCCTGTCTAGGTCTCCCAGAATGGCATCCTGTCCCTCAGATGCATTGACCATACACATACCACCACAGCTTGGTGTCATCCACAAACTTATTGAGGGTGCACACCCATGTTAATGTCCCAGTACTGACCCCTGAGGGACAGCATTTCGTAACTGATCTCCATCCAGACACTGATTCATTGACCACTGCTCTCTGGTTACAGTCTCATAACCAGCTCCTTGCCCATCAAACAGTCCACCCATCAAATTGATATCTTTCCAATTTAGATAGAAGGACATTATGGGGGAATGTGTCAAAGGATTTAATGAAGTCCAGATTGATGACATCAGTGGCTCTTCTCTTGTCCACAAATGCAGTTATACCACCATAAAAAGGGACAAGGCCAGTCAGGCAGGACCTGCTCTTGGTAAACCCATGCTAGTTATCCCTCATATCACCTCCCCCCCTCCCATACGCCTTAGTATCTATGACAAATTTGGTTTTAATATCAAAATTACTGGACATACCATTTATACCTTCATCATACAGTATGTTCTTATTCATTTATCCTTATGAACATGGTAATGTCAGGAAGCCCCAAATGAGTCCCAGTGAGCCCCGATTTTTTCTTGCTGTGAAAAAACTGTAAAAACGTGGTTAGAGAGAGTTGTGGACAGGAAACAGATCATCTCCATGTGGATGATCCCTACATCAGAGAAGCTGTGAAGTGCATTGTTATGGCAGGGCCATTGGTCAGACCCATAAGAAGACCCAGTGCTCCTGTGTCCACTCCCTTATGTTACTTGATTCCTCATACATCACATTGAGCTTAATTTCCACCTCAAGAGAGTTTTGACTCCTAAGCTAGTATTGTAAGAGTATTTCTTTTTATCTTTGTTCCTTTTTTAGAATTTCTCTCTTTGAAACATTTGCCTGGTAGTAATTGCTGCTAAAATTTCACAGAACATTTGCAAAAGTGACAGTCTAATTCTAGAAAATTTGAAACATTTAAAAGGCATTTGTACAGAATTTGGTGCTGAAAAGCTTTATTGGTGAAGTTTTGTTCACTGAAGTTAGCTGTGTAATTTCTGCAAAGCAGGGGCCTTTGGTGTGAGTGTGCACTGTTTCCACGCATTTGCTTGCTATATTTGGCATAACTAGAGGAAAAATTGTATATCAGAGAAATCGTTTTAAGGCACCAGACAGGGATTTCAAAGATCTTAGAAATAGCATGCAATGTGTCTGCTGAAAGTTTAGTAATTTCTAGTTAAAACCCTGAGAAGGAAAAATAATATATCTGAGAACTTTGAACAGTTAACATTTTCTTTGACACTAAATCAGGGCACTAATTAGCTCTAAGTGGTCAAAAAAAGGTGGTGTTTTATGGAGTTTCCCTCATCCCTCCTCAAAATAGAACTCGGAGTTTGCATGTGGGCTGATCCTTCACAGGAGGCAATGAGAGCTGCAGGGACTAGAGGAGCTCTCTCATGAGGGACATCTGCAGCCTCCCCCAGCAAAGCTGCTGTGAAATATGTCAGAAATAGATTAAATACATGAGCGTCCACTCCTGAGAGCAAGCAAGGATCTTAAGATGGCAAGAAAACCATTTGGATGTGAACACTTGACTGACTATGGGCATTCAAAGCATCTCTTCTTTTGGGACAGCAGGAAGGGATGCGCAGTTCCGCAGGGTGAGTGGGGGCTGCAGACCCTTTGCAGCCATCCAAGCCTCAAGTCCTGCCTAACAGCTCCGTTCCGCGCTCAGCCCTCTCCTTCGTTTCCTTCAGTCTGCAGCCTTTCTTCCTTATTTTCCTCTGGGGCTGCAGTTTTTCCCGGTCAGCCACAGACAGTATATAAAACACATTTTACTAAAGTTCTTCCAACAAAAACTTCATTGAAACAACTTTTAAAGTTGTGAAAAAAATAACAGGAAATTCACACTTAGGCCCTTGAGGATGAAACATGACATATGTCTTCCAACACATAGGCACAATGGGGTGCACTATAAAAGTAAATAAGGATCACACCATGGTGCCTAGCTGTTGGAGGACATGCCTTTTGCCATTAAGTTATCATTTCCTTACTTTTTTGTCCAAGCTCCCACGTACATTTAATTGTTTACTCCAGTGACTAAATTAATCTTCTTTGTTTTTTCTATTTTAATAAAGCAATGTGTGACCTGCCTTAAGGTTAGAGACTAAAAATTAGCACAAGCATTAACATTTAATATACCAACCAAAATGAAGATTTACATTGCAAACGGATAGGCAGTCTAAAATTAGGCTGCTCACAAAATGAGGCTATACACAAATGTATTTCATTAATTATATATGTCTAGGAGAACTTAAATACAGCCAACATTTATGCATGCTGAGTACATGTGCCAAAAATGTTATAGTCTTATGTGGTGAATGCAGTTTTAATTTGCATGTGCCGTGTGTTTCTTCAATAAAAAAAGGGAAAAAAGATCCCTAAAATCTGCACATGCTTTCATTCTCCATTTAAAATATTGGCAAAGCAGATCTTCACAGTAATAATCATAGACTTCGCTATTAATATCCAAGATGTATTTCATTCAGTTGAAAGCTTCCCTTGTGAAATATTAGCACCCATTTGGACTCCTTTCAGTTTCCAAAATGATCAGCTCTTGGGATTTCCTTCCCTCTGGGGGCTGTAGTGTATTTTTAAGGTGAAACCATTACTCGGAATATGATAGATAGAAACACCATTAACTGTGGTGGTTCATTGGTTTGTTCTCCCACATGATAAAACAGGCCACAGTCCATCTATAAAGTTACATTAGTTATTACTGGAATGCATTTGTGAACTTTGTTTTAAGAGATGCATTTACAGATGAAAGCATGTACCCCAGGAACCTCAGGCTTCCGCACAAATGCCAGACTTGGTATAAGAAGAGACTCCCTCTAGGTCTGACAGGCATTTGTTGCACCTTGTGATTCCTTCAAACCCTCAGCCCTTACAAGCTTCATATTCCTGCCATATAGTGACCAGCAGCTCACTTTTGGCTAAACTGAGGCACTAGAGAATGACCACAACTGTCAGATTAAAAGAGGAATCTCCAGATTCTTGCCCGACACTTTCCGTATCAGAAGGCATTAGCTGTTGAACCAAAAACCCCTTTCAGTTGCTAGTTCTGGGGTATTGGTCTTTCTTTTTTTCAATATACCCTTCCACTCAGCAGGGGATAAGGGTGCTGGCAGAAAACTGACAACCTCAACTAAAGGAGAATATAAACATACCTATGAATTGTAGAGTAAACAGCTGCTGAGTGATTAAAAGCTAAGTAAAGCTGAGCCACTTAATCAGTTTTTAAAGCTGTTTGTTGTGAGCATCCTGCAAAGTGACAGATTTTTTCCTGCTATATAACAAAACATAAAATGAAAGGAACCTTTCTTCCCTCACAACAGTTTAAAAGCGCTGTGTTGCCACTTTTTCCCCTCAGACTCCAAAGTAGTATCAAGCTGTGCAAAGGAGGGACCAGAGTATGAGAGGAACCCATCTCCTGCCTGACAAGTTTCCTGTGACCCACACCAGCACGGCTGACCCTACAGCAGAGGAAGCTTAAGTTTAAACCTGGGTGATGAAAAATTCTCAGAGTCAAGTCTTTGTTTGGGGAAACATGCCTTTTAATAGCGATGTATGCCCCAAAAGAGAAATACACCAACCAGCATGGGCAGACCTTGCTCCCGCACCCTCCTGGAAGCTACCCCTTGAGTAAATGCTGCCCATAGGTCAAGTGTTCACAATAACCCGCAGACTGAAGTCTAGCCCAGAATGGGGGTAATTAACATGTTTGCTGCATTGTCCTGAAAATTCCCAATACACTTTCCATTTTCTGTACTATGCACAGAAGAACTAGGACTTTCACTAGTGAGTGAAGTAGAAAAAAGTTGCTCATCAAAACAGAGAAGTAGTAGACAATATTTATTGTAAACGAAAAGATTAATGTAGATAGACACACGGTTCCTAATCTTTAACTAGCATCCTTTGTATCCAAAGCTCTTTTTATTCTTTCTTAGAAGCTGTGCAAGAGGGAAGACCTGGCCCTTTTACTTTCCAGTTAGCGCAAACGTCATCCACCAAGAGAGTGACAGCTCTCTTCTTTGGAGGATGGGAGCATTTCCCTACAGGAAACAAGCAATGCCACTGCTTTATACTTACGTTGCCAGCAGAAAGCAGGAGCCATCAGATAAGGAAAGAATCCTTCTTCCTCTCCATGTCTGCGAGAGAAACACAGAGCAGCATATCCAGACTGAGCATCGGCCAACTCTGAAGAAATACTTACACTTGTTTCCACCTCAGATACCAAGTATCTAGGAAAACAGCTAGATCTCTAAAGAAAGAGTTTACTTTTTTCATGTGAAGCTGTTTCTTGGGAAAGAGATGAGCACGGCAGCAAAAACTTCAGGAATAGCATGGTGGGACATGAAGCATCCTTTCTGAAACTACTTGAAAATCAAGGCATAGGGAGCCAACTGTTGACATTTAAATCTCATTGCTAGCAGATGTATAGCAAGGCTAAAAGTGACAAAGGGATAATCATGAGATAATGTAACTGGACACTGTCCAATAGCATTTGAAGAGGCAGTTGGAGCTGGTGCGACACAGTAGTTCCTACTTAAAAGGAGTCTGATCTCAATGATATCTGAAGCAGGTAGGATGTTTAAAAAAAGTTTTGGATCTCTTTTTAAAGTTTTGATTCAAATCAATTCCAGATCTGAATGAGCACGTGTCAAGAACTTTTACACAAACTTTCCTTAGTTTCATATTGAATCTGCCAGACTGCACAGTATCAGAACTTATTAGTTTCTCTTTCATCTAATTTCTTAAATTTGTGACATCTTGCTAACTGGTTGGAAAATCTCATATCTCTTTATTCAAGCCTCTCATTAAGGCAAATCTCCACTATGTATTTCCATAAGTTAAAAAATAGCAAGTCAGAAAGATAGACATTAACAGAGAATATTCAGTATACTTAAATGGACCTACTACATATCTCCTTGCACATATTCCTGAGAAATAATATGCTGTATATTTGTCACACAGATTTTCATGTATTACTCATCTTAAATTCTCTTAACTCTACATTTTAACACCTAGCTCAGTGACTAAGAGTTTGGTGCTGCTTTGTAATAGCTGGATATGAGACCAGAATTACAAGTACTTGCACAGCACAGGAGCCTTTCAGAGAGGGCTCAAGATGGGACTGGGCTCTACAATTACAGGGGTAGCATATCTTACTGCATGCTCTCCTACTGGTGTGGTGTGGAAAAGGCTTTACTACCATGGCTGTCCGCTCTTATATCCAGCTGCCTCTGTGAAGCTGAAGTAGGGAGAAAATTAGAAAGGTCAAAACCCAGCTAGAACTGAACTTGACCACTAAGGTGAAAAATAACAATAAATACTTCTATAAATACATCAACAGCTAGAGGAAGGCTATGAAGAATCTCCATCCCTTGTTGGATGCACAGGGGAACATGGTGACCAAGGATCAGGACAAGGTAGAGGTACTTAATGCCTTCTTTGTCTCTGCTTGGCCCTCCCTATTCACTCAGTCTTCATTCAGTATATCTAGTAAGTGATGGATCCCTCTATTTTTAGCTGCTTCTCTTTCTCCTGTTTCATGGGAGTGACTTCCTAACAGCATCACTGAAGCCCTGGCATTCTAATGTCCAGGTCTCTTCTGGGTGCTGCCTCAGAGGTGATTACTCACATCATGGCCACCTCACACACAGCTCAGGCCCCCAAGCCCTACTGCCCCTCATTGCCTTTTCTTTTGCCAACTCTGTACTTTCTGTCTTTCCCTGGGTGGTGATTGGCAGCTGAAAGAGCCCACGCTGCTATTTCCTCCCATAAGATGGATTTTTCTAGAGCATATCTTTGACCTCGTGTTGCTTGTGTGCAGGAGAGTTGGTCCTTCTGGGTATGTGGTTTAGCTTCCAGAAAGACAGACCTTCCCTGAGACCATTCTCTAAAGAGTTGCCAGCTAAACAACTGCTCTCATATTCTGAATCACCAGTGTGCTCCCCAAAGGCCATATGATTCTTCAGGTAAAGTGGAATGAGTACGTCAGCCTGACTCTGCATCCCAAGCATGGGAAGGTAACATTACGACTGCTCTTTAAAACTGTAAAATAAATAAGATATAAGGAAATGATATTGACTTCACGTTCAATGTCCCTTTCATGAACTGGGTCTATTGTTTTATAACCAAGTACACAGCTCATCCCTATAAATATCTCAGTGATCCAGTATGAAACAAGCATACATCAGAGACGTGAGGATTTTGTCTTCCTTGTAGCTCAACAAGAAAGTATGATTTACAACAAGAGCAGCATTGTTATACATTTAAAGCAGGCAGCCCTTGTAGTCAGCAACTTGTGCTGGTAAAATACGAGTGCTGCATCCATATTCTCTATGGTGCTAGCAGGCAGGCTGCAGTTCCAACCCACGCAGCAGGGATAGCAGGCAAGGGAAGAAGCATGGGATTGCTGTGCAACCTTGGCCCAGGCCAGCACTCACAAAGTCTTTCACTTTCCCTCCCCAGTCTCTGAGATTTGCCTGAAGTTTTGGGAAAACGATATTGGGACTGATACAGCTGCACAGATAGCTGTCTGTGCTGGGTCTGAATGTGCTTGCTACTACAGATAACTCCAGTTCTGTTGCATCTTATTGATGTCTACATACACACCCTTACCTAAACAATTTTAAACTACTGGCAGTCTTCTGCACTAGAAGACAGAAGGAATAACTTTGAATAGCAACAAATTACAATACTTTCATTCTGGTCTCAGCTCAGTGCTAGATCGTGAATGATCAGATGGGAGTCACTTAATAACAGCCTTTCAACTGCTTAAAATTATTTGTTCTGCATTTTGGAAGGTTGCTCACTGAACGTATCTGTATTTATGGAGACCATTAGGAGAAAACTTCACTGTCATCTTATTTCATACTTGGACCTCCAACTAGGAAGGTTAAACTATGCACACCCTGTAAAACTCCACACTGATTTAAGATGGAAAAATAATCGCTGACTTAGTGATAACCTTAACTCAACTACATGAACAAGAGAGCTGAGGTACATCATTTCTTTCCAGAGCTCCTTTCTGAACTCCCATGCAGATAAGGCAATTTGATCTCACACTGAAAATTTGTTCTTGCTTTTTACCAGCTGGATGTGAGCTCTGTATTAAGAGGGCTCCCACAGTACTGCTAGTCTTGGTGGGAGATTTCAGAGAGGGCTGGGCAGATAAAGTGCAGAAAAGTAATATAAAGAGTAGCTCACTTCCCTAGAAATTTCTATTTAATACCTTCAGAGTGCCACAAAGCTCAGACTCTGAAGAAAGAACCTTTCCTTTGGAAAAAAGGACTCAACCTCCCCATGCAAAGTCACTGAGACCTATGCAGCAATGCACCCAGAGTGAGCTTGCTGCAGGACAGCTGGCCAGGGGAAATCTGTCCCACACTAATGAGGATGCTGATGCACTACTCAGCTGAGTCACTCTTGCCAAGTGACAGTTTTATGAACTAATGCCAACCGCAGCATTTAAGCACTGTCCTTTCAAGAACTTCCACTTCTTAGTTTGTGCTGTGGGCCATTTTTATTTTGTGCTAATAAGAAAAAGGAAGAAAACACCTACAGTACATTCTTACTGAGATGCAAAGGAAAATACCATTACTAAGCAAGTTTTGTTGTTTTTGTTTTTTTTTTAAATATATCCCACCTATGTTTGTCTTTGTAGGTGTCTTCAGAATAAATCCAATCTGCTAATCTGTGTTGACATTTCCTTGTGGAAAAAAAAACAATACATTTTTATTTTCCCCATAAGATTTTGAGCAGCATTCTCAATGCACACAGCTAGGAATGAAAATGGTAAAGCCATGTTCACACAACATTTGGTCTAGTGGGCATCACACAGGAATTTCCAAGATCAAAGAAGATTCAATGTTTTTCAAGTTTGTAGCTTTGTTTCACTATAGATGCTGCAATATAAACAGGTATCATTGTGAAACTGGAAACTTAAGTGGGAGGAAGTAAAACCAAAGTCTGCCTTTGCAGAGAAGATCTGAGGGAGTCTTTACTCTTTCAGATGCTGCAGGAGTGGAATTCATCCCACCTAACTTATAGCACTTACATTGAAGATGTACCTCTGGTTACATCAGAATCCTTTAAAGTCAAAGGGAGGAAAGTGGAACTTATACGCTAGAGCTCACTGGCCCTGTTTTGTGCATCTTCCTCAGGTACAGCAAGGTGTCATTTTGCTGAGTTTGTTTTCTTCTTACGAAGTGGATCTTGACATATGGTTTGGACCTAGAAGGTGAGAACAAAAATACCTAAAACTAAGTAAAGAAGTCTTACTTCAGGAAGGTACATACCACCTGTAAAGACAAAAGGACCAGTGCAACCAAGGTGATGCTACAGAATGAAGGAAAATGAACCTGTCTCCAAGGATCTAGGCTCATGTGGAAAGAATTACCAGAAGGAGGGACCTCCAACAAGAGAGCCTTCCTCAGTGTCAGTCAGCCCTTAAAGGGGGAGGGGGAAGGGAAGAAAAGGAGGGCGGGGAGAGGGAGGGGAGAGGGAGGGGGCTAAGAGGAGTTGAATCTGGCTCCACCCCTTCCAGTCACACGGGGGGTGCCTTCACCTGTGCTCCCAGGGCTGACTGGGAGATTCCTTTATGTGCTCAATCAGTAGTTCAGGCTGTGACTTGGCAGTCCCCATAAGACCCCTCTACAGTTTGGAAAAAAATATGAACAGGATGAAGGAGAGTAGGTTTTGGAAGCGAAACCATGATATCAACTGAATGTTCACTGCAAAAATGCTATAAATGTGGCTAAGATGTTAATAAAGAGATAAATAAAGATGAAAATAAAGGTAACACTGGTAACTTACTTGATCCTGATGTTCCCAGCTCCTAGAGAACAGACACCAACCAGGCATTGTCCATGTAATCCAGCATAAACATTGCACTAGGAAGTCATATTTAGCCTATGAGTAGCAGGAAAACTAGAAATAACTATGTAATGTCTGAAAGTCACAACTCTCAAAAGTGGGGAAAAAAAATACTCGTAGAGACTTAAGGGCATAGAGCTGTCCAGTGGAGAGAAGACTGTCTACCAACAAGTTATTAACAGATCTGGAGACTCAATTACCATGTCTGGCAGAAGAAAGAACGTAGACGTTAGCAGCTATGCTATCAGACTGATGACCAATTAGATGCCAGGTGGATTTTGTAACAGCTGTAAGATATTTCTATCAACACCGATAAGGAACGTTACTAGAAGAAGTATGACCAAGTGCTGGTAATGTACAGTCTATATATTTTGAATGCCAGAGGCAAAAGCATGCTGCTGACAATAAACCAATAAATGTGAGTCGTTAGCGCTTCTTTAGACAATATGCTGGGGAAAAGGGAAGAATGTTACATGCTGCTGAGCAACTGGTAGAGCAATGCGTAGGTTTAATCACAGCACAACACCAAAAAATGCTTGTGAGAGGAGGCATGGCTCAAGGCAGCATTCAAACAGTGGATAGGGACATATTTCTCAGATATAAACAGGTTTAGGGAAACATGAATCTAGATCTCCACGTGCTGACCTTGGAAAATGTGAAAGTACAGGAATCCATTGGCTCTGGTAGAACTTCTGCAGAAGGAAGTGGCAGTACCACAAAAATGCTTCAGTACAAACATTAAGATAATAGATCATGGGTCAACAGACCTGGGGTGATACAAACACTTAAAGAAAAAGTGAAAGAAATCGTTGGAAAGAAGTTCTTCTCCTTTGCCAGAGGATGATAAATAATAAATTCTGAGTTATAAATGATACAGATGGTAGCACTGGTGCAGTCAGAAGTCTGCTCTGACATACTCATGTGGGAAAGAGAGTGAGGTGAACTGTCCACCTAACTGACTATCTTTTGTTCACCTTTTGGCAGGGTGTTATAAGGTAAGATCTCTGCAGGCAGGTGAATGGACCTACAGCACTTCCAATGGGACCTGCACAGAACAGAAGGTGCAAGAGGGAAGTTTGAAGGAGTCTCCAAGAAATCAATATAAGTTCATGTAGCTGTAATGTTAACAGAAATTGCTTCATTTCTCTTGCTAAATCTCTAAATAGAGAACTAGTTTTATTTTGCAAGTGTGAAACCTTCACATCGTATTATGCAGCTGACAATATGTGGGACAGGTTAACCTGATAGTGTTAACTGGGTGCAGATTATTTTCTCACTTAGAATATGCAGGTTTCCAAACTATGGCATGTGATAGAGATAACAGGTTATATTTTATTGGCTCTTCTCCTTTTTTCCCCATCTACTGAATTTCATTAAAAGACAGCTAAAATGCATTAATTACTTCCCTAATACTCCTGTAATTGCTATTGCTTTGCCAAAGGGAAGATATGTAATAGGAAGTGGAAGAGGAGGTGATCTTTTTATATGGGAGAATGGGAAGGGAGGTGTTCATCAGTCACTCCTTCTATTAAGATTTGATCTCAGATGATAAAGATGTTTAAGGCCCCCTGCTGCTTTAACATATCCCCGTGTTTTCATTACTGGAGCTAGAGAATGAACTGCCAAGCTCTTGGAGAGATTGCATTATCACTGAGCCGCTCTCCTACTTTGACCATCCTTATATCTTTGTAATGCTACTGATTTTGGAAGAACTGTCGCTAATTTGCACCAGGAAAAGGAAAAAGGGAATTTGTCGCATCACTTTTACAAAGATTGAAGTCAGTACTACCTTGAAATACTGATTTATTTGTTTATTTATTCAAAAGATGATGACATAGAGCCATCATAGCCCAGGAGGTAATAATTTCGTAAATAAATGGTATCAGCCATCAGTAGAAAATGCTTCTGCCTGTTAACCCTCTCCACTCTGCCTAGGAGGAGGATCTGTACATGGCAGCACTGAGGCATGCGGCCCCCTGATTTTCCCAGCCCTAATGAGTGATGCAGCCTTCACACTCAGTGTACACACTGCTGGAGGATTGTTGGGTCTCCACTCTGGAGGTGTGTCATTGCAGAACTTCGTCCTAGCTCTGTGTCTTGGAGTAGATGTCAGATGAAGAAGTGCAGAAAGTATAAAGGCTCTGCCATTGGCTCATAAGTGGTCTTTATTACCATTAAAACATTAAACTGGAAAACATAAAATGAAGGTTTATCTGGAAGGTCATACCAGTAAAACTCTATTAAACATTAGAAGGAGTACATTTATTTTTGATACTGATGTTGATTTCCACTGGTGAATACAGCTGATTATTGCTTTCTTGTATCTGTAAAAGTTCAGTACAGTTTTGTATGTGTGCTTCATTGGCTCGACTCATTTGTTTCAGTAGGCTGCTACATCCTTTAGTAAGCTCCTTGGAACAGGAATGGACTGTATGTACAACTGTGTTTTGCTTACCTAAAAAATTATTTGTTAAGCAGCAACAGTTGTGAAATAATAAATAAAAAGGGCATGCTTTGCAGGCATTGGATTTCCAGGGCTTTCCTCTCAACCTACATTTGGCTCAAGATTTTTTGAGATTTTTTGACACCTCACCTGTGGCCATAATGAAGCTGCATTAGCCATAAGTAAATTTATAGATAACATCTATTGGAGCTGTAATATGAGACTATCAAAAGTGCTTTAGAAATGTAGGCATATCACAGGACCAAAGCAATTTTGAAAATCCGACCTTACTGGAGGCTTTTGTTTGTTTCATTGATTTCTAGTTCTTTTAATATTAATCTTTAGAAATGTTGTAAACCCTTCAGGCCCACTATTCTTACTGCATATGTGTACAGAATCCAATATAGTGGACTTTCTTGTTGAGAAATATCGGGCACAAGTTAGCAAACAATAAAACCTAAGGGAAGTCGTAATGGCAGGAAGTGACTGCCCATTGTCAGCTAATTCCAAGCCCAGCAAGTGACCCTCGGCTGCAGCCCAGATGCTGGTTTTTGAGCTGTGACTCCAGGGGGGGGCAGGAGAGTGGTCCTGGAGCACTCGGCTGAGCCCAAAGGCTGCACAGCTCCTTCTGGTGGATCAGTGTGCAGGCTTGGAAAGGAGAGTATCATCCTTGAAAAGAATCCCGAAATGCTACCTAATTCTCACAGCTGACAACAGGAGACTTTTTGAAGCTTTACAGAATCACTCGTTTTAATATCTAGATATTTTTGACTCACTTCCAAATCAAACAGTGTAGCAATATTCTAGAAATTAATAAACGTGAGAGTGAGGGAGGTTTCTTGGCAAAATGCTGTGCATACCTATTGCATGGCATAAATAATACATTATGATAATTAATAATGATAAATAATAAATAATGCAGTCAGTTGCAGCACTGGGGACTGTAGGCAGACCTACATTTATAGAAGTTGAAATCCTAAGGTGAAGGGATAATGTTTCAAACACGGAGCTGTGGCACAGGATTAGTGCACAGTTCAGACCTTTTTAGCATTTAGTGAATGGATTTGGTCACTAATCTCATTTTTAGTGTAGG
Source organism: Cyrtonyx montezumae (assembly GCF_038088225.1). Taxonomy (NCBI): domain Eukaryota; kingdom Metazoa; phylum Chordata; class Aves; order Galliformes; family Odontophoridae; genus Cyrtonyx; species Cyrtonyx montezumae. The sequence goes on along the minus strand of NW_027072089.1, from coordinate 43,032,509 downwards.
TTTGTCACATCAGCAATACTAACATACCTGCATGCCTTCAAGTGTCACGTTTATGTGCCTGCATAACAATTCCAGTGGTCTAAGCAGCTCCCATGAAACAGGAGTAGGCATGAGGTGACACCAACAACCATATGCATCCTTAGAAGTAGGGACACAGAAAGAAAGGGCTAATGTAGCTGAAAAGCAGCTGCAGAGCCTTTGAAAATTTGTGCTTATGTAAAATGCACTTAATATTTACCTTTGTTTACTATCCATAGCCCTTTATTACCACCCCTCTTTCACTTGAACTAATTTATCAGTTCAGCGCAATCACACCCATTCTAATAGACTGGGAGAGCTGATTGACAGTTCATTGAACCAGATACTTCTTAAGGGAAAAATTGAAGAGGTTAATTATAATATCTCTTACTGCTTTAGTATTTCGGAGAGCCACAGTGTAAATATAATGTGAGCCTAGAATGGGAACCAATATTTTCCTGACACCTCCCCAAGCAGGCACTCCAGATTTTATGATGCTGAAGAGTCAGAGAATTCAGATCCCATTCCCCTGTATAGCAAAACAGGGACTTTCAAACAGAAAAATAAATTTGTTGGCTTTAACAATATATATTTTTGGTTAACTTAGCAGTTTCAAAAGTCCCTGCTTTCCCATGAATTCAAATGGGAGCTGAATTCTGCTCTGCTGTAGCTTGTCACGTTGGCAATCTGTAAGACATTTATTTATTATTTTTCACTGTAAGTGCAGCACCTTTTTCAGCAATTTGATATTTTGTTCAATTATACATAGTGGTTAGGATGGCTGTTGTATTCCAACACTATTTCATTTAAAGATACATTGCTTGGGCCTCCGTTCAGCCAAGTACTTAGGCAGGTACCCAACTTAAAGTGCATCACCATCAACATTGAGTCACCTGTTTTAAATTAGGCACTCTAGCTGAACCAGGCCCTTAATTAGGCAAGTAGTTTTAAGGAGCCCTTTGCCTTTTGTCACGAGGCATAACCCACCCTCATCAATGGAAAGTTTTTTTGAGTGCAGACTTTGTCCCAGTATTTCCAAGGCACACATCTCCCAAGTGATGCTGTTTTATGATGTGTTTTTATCACTCTGTCTCTAATGTCTTTCACCATACAGGAAAAACAGAAATGAAAAGAAAAACACAGAGACAGGAAAGGTGGCAATTTAGGGCCTGTGCGTCTGTACGACAGGCATCCTCAGGGATAAGAAAGAAAAACATTTAGGAAATTCTGTACAACCACTGCTCGACTACAAGACCACCCCACTGCAGATAAGAAATGAGAAATTTTGAGGGCTACTGAGCACTGACTCTTCACAGTGGATCAGCGCTCAGAGTTATTTAGCACAGGTGTTTCTGTAATTGTGACACATTGATGCAATTCTCTGCTCACTGGCCCTCAAGCACCTCTTTCCCACCTGTGCAGTGGTCTGTTATTAGTATGCTGGGGGTGTAATAAAAACTGTATTGTCAGCCGGGCTGTGTCAAACCCGGCTTTTTCCTCATCTTCTGCACGCTTCTCTCTTTGTCTGTGTATTTGTGCATTTGCAGTATATACATGTGTGGAGAGGGAGGGGAGAAAACCAATGATTTTAAATTTGTAGGAGAAAGTCATAGGTGTATGTTTCCGACTCACACCATTGAGAAAACCCTACAAGTGTCAGGTTACTTCATATCCAACACAGAAGTAACAAACTCCGGTCTGAATGCCTGTTGGGAACATTTGCCTGATTCAATTTGATTATGTTAATCAATTAGGTATGCTGGGAGAAAATGGTGGTTGATACCAGTGTCACCAAGGGGACATTGTCAGGGATTAAGGTTTCTGCTCCTACTCCAGCCTTGAAGAGTGGTCAGTGCCCACTCTGTGGGGGCTCGGATATTATGTATCCTCTGATGCAGGGCTGGTGGTTAAAACTTGAATGAAGCCCCTTCCCCTTCTCCCAGATGGGAGAAGGCAGAGCTACCAGAATAAGCCCTGCAGGAGGTGGCTCAGCTTGGCCAGCAGCAGCCCTGCTCACAGCCAACTCTTGGCTTGGATGGCCCAAACCCAGCCCTGCTGCCACAGGCCGCCCCTGCTGCTCCTGGGGCTGCTCTTGCTCCTCACAGTGCCTCTGTGGGTGTCCCTACAAGCCTGGCACAGCTGATTTACCATCTGATTCATTGCCTTATGGATAAAGAGCTGACTGTATTATAATGCTATCTTTATAATACAGGATTTTCTCACTTTTCCCCTTTTTTTTTTAGTATGGGAGTGACACACTTGTTCAATTTCTCTTACATATAGGAGTCTTAGCCTACTGCACTCAAGTTTCTAATTCTTTCCCCATCCCTACCTATGAATCATAAGATCTTTCACCTCTTATTCCACTTATGCATCACACACAGCTGGAATATTCCTTCATTGACACTGTTTACCCAACTTTAAGAAGTCCTGCCTATGCTAACAAGCCAAGACACATGTCCCACACAGATGCTAGAGCTCTTAAGACCCAAAGAGAATGTGCCTGAGGAAATATAAGAGCAGGGCAAGGGAAGAGGCAATCTCTCTTCCCTTCACTCCTAAGGATAATAGCAGCAAGGGTAGAAGCATAAAATTAAAACCAAGGCCAACATGCAGGGAAAATATAAAGCAGCTACCATTTGACAGATAGACAGGACTGACAAACAGACAGAATAGACATGGGTATGACATAGAAACTGTTCAGATAGAGAATATTTATTCTAACGTTTCATCATCACCATATCAGCCAGACACTTTGTTGGTGGGGAGAAGAGAAAAATAAAATTTATCTTGCCATTTTTGCTTTACTAGGGAATATGTAACAGTTGGCAGTGTAATACACTTTTTATTTTCATGAGTTATGGATGTGCATGGCCATCCCTAAAAAATTGAAATAAAAACTGTATTACACCACCAAGTCTCATATATTATATTTATACCATACCAGAGGAGGTGTCTGCAGAGCAACTATAGATATAAACTTTTATTATATCTATAGTTTCTCATGTTATTAGTATAGTTGTGAAAATAATAGGATTTACTGAAGGTTGTTATTCCCCCTAGCATCACTGATGTGGTATAAACAATATATTGACCTTTTGGATATACTTGAACCATTGCAATGGATTTGAAAACATGGCCACCTGACATGAATAGCCTGAGCTCTTGTCCCCAGTTTAAGGTAATGGGCTGCTCATGCCTTTGCATGGCAATATTCAGGTTAGTCTCATAACGTATATCCCAGTACTACCAACAATGCTTCCCTTTTCTTCTCTGTGTGTGGGGACCACTAACCAAACTCCAACCCATTAAACGAATACAGAGAGGGCATGAACAGTCTGCAACAGCCTGCAGTATGGTGTAGTGTTCCATCCCCATGCTTAGGGTCCTACAGAAGAGTGATTTGTCACTGAAAAAGGTAGAGCCCAAGGACCTCGTTAAGCTCATTGCAAGTGCTTTCCAGGTTTTCCAGATGGTGTTCACGCTTCTTGACATATTTCTCAGCTTCTTCCCTGAGGCAAAACGTTTCCCCTGTGGGGTGTATTGGCTACTCACTTTTTATTAGCCCTATAGAGAATAAATAACAGAAGAGCAGTCAGGAACAAACACCTATTCAGCCCTGCCATGGAGATCTTGAGGCTCTCAAAGTGGCAAGATCATGGAGAAGGATTCACATAGAAGGAGCCCTGGGGCACTGGGTTATCCTTGCTGATGGCATGAAGATGGAAAGTAGTGAGGAATGAAGCTGCCTCAGCTGGTCACTGTAATATGGGTATCTGCTGCCATGCACACTTCACAAAAAACCCATCTCCGACAAGTGAAATTTGCTTCCTGTAGATGCACAGAAGTACCCGCCCAAGTTTTCTGAGATCAGAGGCACATGAGAAGCCAGGAGCACCTGTTTACTGATGGGAAATGCCATTAGAAATGGGTCTGGGAGAGTAGCGTATTTATAGCCTCACATCACACCATATGGTGCATGGTAGCAGAAATCTTCAATTGAGATAGATGAACTAATGCAAATTTCAGCTTAGCATCAATTTATTACTACTATTATTTAGCAATCATTTTGGTTGGTTTTCTCTCCTTGTCCCTGAGAGCTCAGGCTGACTTGGATATAACTTGCTCCTCATTTCTGCAGAAGGCAGTAGGGGCAGATAGATTTAATTGTTTAAATAAGCCTACCTCCACTGGAAGAACGGGATGGGGAATTGGGGAGGGAAGGATATGCTTGGGGATGACAGGTTGAGAAACTGAAGTCAAAAGGACACGGAGCTCTGGCCCTTAGGATGGGAAAAGCAGCCCTCAGAAATTTGAGGTCATTAAGTCCATAGGCAAAACTGATTTATTTTTAATCAAGCTTAATTGTTTACATTAATACATGAACTTGTGCACAGTGGTTTAACCCACCTTTTTAGCAGATCTCTCAAGGAAATTTTTCAGAAACCTTTTCTTTTTGGCAAGGGTTCTTCTACACCTATGTTTGTAAATTACATTTGGGTTTATAAAAGGCTGATGTAGTACTTTCAAAATGCAGCAGTTCCTGTGCTATTAATGCACATACAACTCAATGCAGAAGATTCTTAATTTCCTACTCTATTACCACTTCCCTTTTCCTTTATTTAAAACCAGTGCAACTCATCTCTAGCCCTTTTCTACACCTGCTGCAGGTTCAGTCCTCTCCAAAGTGACCACAGGTCCCTGCCTTTTAGTTTGTACTAGGTCTGGCTGGTATGACTCTGTGCCACCAAAGTGTAAAGATTTGATAATTCCTAATAACATGACATCTTCTAAACTAGCAGTCCTACCTACATCTTTCCACCTTTCTTTGCACTTTAGTTCAAGAGGCACTAGCTGATAAGGATAGAGAATGATCTTGTATCTCCTGGAGGGACTGTACCTGTAGGTCAGGACAGAAGAGCATGACAAAGACTCATAGGAGAGAAGTAATAGCCTTAAGTTGTACCAGGGGAGGTTCAGGTTGCATATTTGGAAAAATTTCTTCTCAGAAGTAGTGGTGAGGCAGTGGCACAGGCTGCCCAGGGAGATGATGGTGTCACTGTCCCTGGAGATGTTCAAGAACCGTGTGGGTGTGGCTCTGACGGACATAGTTAGTGGGCACAATGTGATGGGTCAGAGGTTTGATTAGATGAATTTATTAGTCTTTTCCAACCGTAGTGATGTGATGATTCTATAACTCTGCAGCAATTCCTGCAATGGTCCCAGGCTACTTTGGTGAGCATCCTCCATAATCTGAGGCTGCCAGCCTGCCCTCACACTGCATGCCCATTGCAAGCTACATGTCCAAATGTAAAGGGTGTCCTTTCATTAATCTGCTAAGGTAACTAGTGGCTCACTGAGAGGCCTATGTAATGATTGTAGTTTTGCTGATTTATTAAGTGCCAATGGTGTTTTAATACTGTATGTGTTTCAGAAATAAAGACAGTCACTGCCCTGAAGGCTTACAGTCTGAAAGACGGATACATACAATACACAACTCCCTATGGATACTCTGAAGAATGATTTTTTTTTTATTAAAGAGCTATTCAGATTTAATTTGCTTCCTTAATGTGATATTGGAACAGTGCAGGGTTCAGTGTCAGCCAGCTGAAACTATTCCTCTGCTGGGCTGCAGAGACCACAAGAGGAGAATCAGTGTGTTGAGAGTGAGAAGACTCAGACAGAGCTTTTGGACTGTAGGCAGATGGGATTCTTGGGATAGATAAAGTTGGTAGAAAGGGAGCAAAGAGCAGTAATCTGGGTGTGATACCTTCAAGAATTCTCCAATCCAGATGGCTGTGCCTACACATACAGGTGGCTAACTGCACAGACAGGTGAGTCTTTGCCACCCTCTGTAGTAAATAAACCAACCTGGAGAGCCGGGATTTCAAGGGGCTTGTGTTATCTTCTGTAGAGCACGCATGGGCTCCTTCACCACAGTGGCTTGCAGAGGACAATGCCGCTCGTTTTCCTTGATTACATCCAGGGCCTCACACTCTCACACAGGGAGAGCTATAGGAGAGAGGCATTAGTCCTCATTCCTATTCTTAAACTGGTGCCAAAATCAATTTTGAAGAATTATCTTAAAGTTGCTTTCAACTTGATCCGGGTGTTTCTTTACTACTAGAATATCACCCTGTACACTGGAATCATTATTACATCACACTAATCTAATTTAAATGCATTTTTACTGTACTTGGTTTAATGAATGTGGAATGTGTCACTATGAAATTGCACCATTAATTTGATAAATAGGACTTGAAGGTATAATTTTTTCCAGCATTGCAGACTAATGAAGCTAAAATACATATATAATAAGAAGTGTAAATAATAAATTATTCTTAGGAGCAAAAAAATTAATTAGATCTTACCACAAATTGCATCTCAATGTCAAAGTTTTTATACATTACTGACTTTCAAACTAGTTGGAACATGACTGTGATCCTTGGAAAGTTTCTCAAGTAATTACTGTATGTACACATATTTAGGAATATACCTTAAGAAACAACTTCAGTTCATAGTGATCTTTCAAACGCAGCTTTCTCATATTCCCTGCTGTTACATCTGAATTTTAATAGCATTTAGAGGAATTCCTGTTATTATTTGTTCTAAATTTCAGTATTTTATTTATTCTTTAAGACTCGGGGAAACTTTTTTTTAAATTTATGGCACTGATGAGAGAGCAAAATTAGGACACACTGCATGCAAATTCTCTGCAGAAGCAACCATCCCCCTGCAGCTAGCTAGCTGCTTCTGCTGCTGAAATCAATGGGAGTTTTCACCACTGACTTCAATAGAAGAGACTACTGCACAAAGCACACTACTTTTCACCGGTAATGGAAATGTCACAGCGGTGCCATTCAGGAAGGAAACCAAGTGGAGGGAAATTAAAGAGGAAACTCCAGTCTTGTGCAGTTTAGTTGCTGATAGCTCATCTCACTCAGCCTACTGCACCCTCAGCTGGTTACACAGCGCTGCCTGGTTTAGCATTCTCTGCTTCTTTGTCATTTCTTATTGAGTCCACAAAGAAAGGTTTTATCTCACTCCTCTGGAAAGGAAAGCACCTAGAGATTGAAGAGATCAGGTGGCATTTCACCTCTAGTTTTCTTCGTTCGCAGCTGGAAGGCTTTGAAGGCATGGCAGAGCCAACTATTCTCTGACTATTCTATAGCTAGACAAAGGGTCATTGGCCAAAATACCATCTTTAAGCTCATTTTCTGTTCCTAGTCTGCAGTTTAACAACCAACATTTTTACTTCCCGTTGCTTGATTTGCAGCCAAAATTCTGACGTGTTATCAGTTTTGTTGCCAGAAAACGCATTAAGCCTTTCTAAGGGGTAAACATAATGATCTTCATTAGACCTTCTAAATGAACCCACCTCCTGCTTCTTCAGGTGGAGAAAGGCACTGACAAGGAACAAGCTGAAGTGTCTTACATCTACTTGCTCCTTACAAGCAGAAGGAGGGAGAGGTGAGTGGCAGTTCTTAAAGAAGGAAAAAAGTTAGATAAACATGAAAGGTTTGTAAGATTTCCTTCCTTAATGGCAAAGTTTTCCAGCAATAAATCACAATTCAGTCAATGCCATTAGTTTTGAGGGCATTATATCCCCTCATTAAAGCGCATAAACAATTATATTTATTGAAGGTAATGTACTGTGTAGTGCATTATAACGATACTCATTAACATATGTAATCATCATTTGAATGGGCTTTACTACAATGTAAACTGATAATGGCATGATTACCCACTGGGTTATTAACTTTTCAGTCCTAAGATAATAAAAGGTGATACAAGAAACAGAAAGCACACGTGTCTTGCCCTTCACATATGATTTATGTGTTTCACTGTGGTGCTATGAACACAGGTACCCATCTTTGGGGAGACTGGCTCTTTATTGCACATTGTATTTGACAGAATAATAAATGTAGCTGAATGGTGCTTGGGTGGGCGTCTGGGGAAAAAAAGTCCTGCGAATAAGGCAGCCACTACTCCAGACTGCAAGAACCAGCAATGGAAGTAATTTTGTCTGTCTCTGTCTCACTGGCTCTCCGTGGCTTACAGATCTTCATATGCTCTGTAAGACACACACAGATTAAGGAAAAAAAATCCATCTTCTTTATATGTTTCTTCTCCTCCCTCCTTCTCAGACCGCTACATGTTTCTCTGTGCCTGGGCTATAATCACTGGTTATAAGAAAATGAAGGGACGTGCTATGCTAAGGTACCTATGTGCTAGGGTATTCATAATATGCTAAGTGTATGCCTGTATCAAACAGATGGTTTCAGGTATTGAAATGCAGCTTAGCTGCAGTATCAGAGAATAGATTTATCAGTTTGCTGGAGCTTCTCTTCTATAAAATGCCTATTTGGAGGCATCAGAGGTATTATAAATACAGCTTATTTGTGTAATTTATCAGCCCTCTCTGGGGTTTGTCTCTATGGAATCTTAGTGCCTTAATTTTAATGAATGAATCTGAGTTTGTTTTAGGAGGGGATGAGTTAAGAAATATTAAAATGAAAAAGGCTTACAAGCAGCCACTCAAAAAAGCAGCAGTCATCAGCAGACAGGGCCTCTCCAACATTAGATGGCATGTGTATGCTATAGTGAAAAATGATGCATGGCTCTGCCATGCCTATGGTAAATTGAAATGTGTGGTATAAGCCTGGTGAGACATTGTAGTGGTAGCAGGACCCATTCCTCTGTTCTGCTTTGATTTGTGGACAGGGTACAGATATGTAAAGGGGTGATAGGAGCTTGCCATCATTTCATGCCAATGCAGAATTGCGTAGAGCCAGTGACTGGAGAGTTCCCAAGTGGCAGAGGAAGAGCATGATAGGCCTGAGCCAAACTTTCAGCTATCCATGGTGTAGAGGGTGAGACAGGGACAAGAATGGGGGTGGCCAGAGCATCATCTGGGTCCAACTGCTTTGCACACTGTTGGGACCACATGCAACAAGGTGCACAGCCTTCCAGCTGCTACCAGCCAAGTTAGCAGCCAAACTGACATGGCTATGAAGACACAAAGGTGACATAAAAACCTATGCTCAGCAAAAAAAACCAAACAAACCTTGAGTTTGTTGGCAGATATGACTAAGCAAAGTGAAAGAGGGGAGCACCACCGAAGAAGAGTTAATGCTGCCATCAAATCATGCTTGTATTAATACAATCATATGTTCCTTAGGAAATGTTTTGAAACTTCTATTAGCTTGGCGTTCTTTTCAGGAGTCCTCTGTCAGTCCCTGGCCCTTGAAGAGGCTAAATATCTGCACTATCATCTCTCCATGGAGTTCTAGAAAGCTCTGGGATGGTTTATGGTTTTCCATTAGCCAAGGGTCTATTAGAGTCCTGAGATCCGTTAAGTGGTAAATCCTTCTCATGCAAAGCAATATACTGTAATTCTTCACTAAAATCTGAGCCCACACAAGAAATCTGAGCTTGTTGTAAAGACCGAGGTGCAGTGAGTTTGTGCAGGAAATTACTTCATACTGTTTTTTATTGGACTATTTTTCCACGACTTTTTAGACAACAGACATGATGGACTTGAGTTGCTCTTGAACTGAAAGGAGCAGATCCTCATTAGATGACTGGTCCTGTAAATGGGAGCTCTAAATCACATCCTGATACTGCAAACACTAGTGACCTGTAAACTGCTCAGGGGTAAGCAGGATGAGAAGACCCTTCTCTGCTCTGGAGATAGCACTTTTCTGGTTCACCTGTACTCATTTAGGGTATCAGTGAGGGCTGTGAACCTTGCACCAGTCTGACCTCCCTATGACTCAGGCAGACATTCTGCCACAGCAGTGCCACAAATTGCAGATGTGAATCAAACCTACTGTTCTTTCCTGGCCAAGCTAACTTGACTTGACTCATGGTTGAATCATTCCTACAGCCTATAAAAATCCACAGTGAAAAATATAAAATAGGAGAAATATAGAATGTGATAGTAAAATGGCTGCTTTTGCCATTGTCTCTTCCAGTTGATAACAGTATTGATTCCCACAGTCTTTTTTCTTATTTCCACCTGTTCAAATTTATGTTTAGGTAAAGACAAGATTAGAGATGAAAATCATTATGGTTGGCAGTATTTGCAACAGCTTGGAATTTTAAAAGTCTCAGTATTTCCTTCAAGGAATCAGCCACTATTGTGGGTTTTCAAATTCTCCACCATTCAGTCACTACTGTGTGAAAACTGTGTGGTTTAAATGGAGAACTCTTAAAGAAGGAAAAGTGGAGAGATTTATCACATGCTATGCAGAACTTTGACTGCCTATCAGTGCTGCTATCTCCCTGCTTCTACTGGAGTATCAACAGATTTTGAAGGTCTCATCCTCCCCAAGGAGGTGTGCTCAGCTCACAGGAGAGGAGGAAATACCCGGCATTGATCCAGAAGGATTCCTGCTGCTTAACTTGCACAGCAGTCCGATGACTCTGGAGACAGGGGGAGCAAAATTCCCTGCAGCTAGCACAGCAGAGTCATTTGTGCTGGCAGAGTCATTTGGAATGGGTGCAGGAATCCAAACTGAAGAAGGGACTGACTCTTGGGAGAGATTTGTGGCGTTGAGGGAAATGCAAATACTGCATTTACTGATCTCAACTAAGCACAGCTTGGGCAACCATTTACTGATGAGAAATACCTGCATCAGACTGGCATCTGGTCATGCCCTCAGATTGTTACATAGCCCTTCATTGCAGGGAATTACTTACCATCAAGTAACTTGGGGATTGTGGTTAATCCAGGGAAAAGTTGCAAATAAAGGAAGGGAGGATCTCATGACAGATTCCACTAAGGAGATATTTTCTTTCCCTTTGTGCCGTTGTTCCTCTTGTTTTCAAAGTCTCAACACAAATCTATGAGCTCTGCATGAAAGGTACAGTAGTGTGGGTATAATTACCACAGCTGCCACAGATGGCTCATTTTAACAAGAGACCCTAGGTAAACCTAGTTGTTTAGCCTGCAGCATAAACAAAAAAATATTCTACTTAAACAAGTGGATCTGGGTCTGCAGAGGTGAATCTCACATCTGCCTTGCTAAGTACTGTCATTAAGGAAGTGCAAAAGACGTGGATGGGACATGGGTCAGCTCAGAGTTCAGTTTTAATGTGTGTCTCTGTAGTCTCTGAGGAGGAGGCTGGGGTGTTGGGATGCACCTTGGCCTTGAGATAAGGCCCCCTAAGAACTGCCTGTCTAAAATGCAAAGCACCCTGCAGTCCCACAGGGAAGAAGGGAAGGGAAGGGAAGGGAAGGGAAGGGAAGGGAAGGGAAGGGAAGGGAAGGGAAGGGAAGGGAAGGGAAGGGAAGGGAAGGGAAGGGAAGGGAAGGGAAGGGAAGGGAAGGGAAGGGAAGGGAAATTTTAAAACTTGTGAAAATTCCTAATGACATCTACTCAGTCTTTCTAACAAACCTCTGGAGAAACACTACAGAACTGCATTCTGTTGAACACCATTAGTTGCACCCTGTCAGAGTGTCCCGTGGATGAAGAACAGGAAAGCCCCGTTGTCCCTGGCTAACCAGCAGTGCTTCAAATTGGGTCACAGAAGATGGAGTGCAGGAGAGTTGGCAGAGAAGACATTAACACCTAAAACTGCTTTTCTTGCTGGAGAAAATAACAGGGAAAAAATGATTTTTAGCTTTCTATATCTGTTCACATTTGTGAGCTGGAGCCTCAGATCAATACGGATATTCTTTCTGAACGCTCACAAATTGTTATCTGCAGGATACCTTTGCTCCTTCCAGCCCTGTATTTCACCAGTATCAGCAAAGTCTCCTTATGGAAGTGCAGCTGGCACTGATTCATTAGCATGGAGCTACTTATTTTCTCCTCCCAGACCTGTCTGTTTTTTCATCTACCTGTTTATAATGTCATTAAACTTCTGGTTATTCAGACTCCTTCTCCAGACTACTTACAGTAACTGTTGCTTATGCCTGCATAGTATTTCCTAAGTACACGGTTCAACTAAGCCTCTGCTGCTGACAACTGGGACCCTTTCCTCTGTCCCCCATAATGTGGCCGTTGCCTTCCTGGCTTTGTGATGTGTACCCTTTGGGACCTTGTCTCATGACATGCATTTGTTGCGAAGATGACACTAAAAATCCCACCACCATAATTCCTCTTTCAGAAGTCTACCAACAAACTAATGTGTCTCCTGCTATTAAAAAAAAAAAACAGCCTGCACATATTGTATTGTGCATAGGACAAGTAGAACGAGGTTTATGTTATAGTGAAGAACATTCAGGTTCACATAAATGCAAAGTGAAGAGTTCAGGGTAAGAAGTTGCCTGGGAAGGCTGTAAAAACTCTACAACTGATCATTAGGAACGAGTTACAGAAATGTTTATGAGTGATTAAGTAGCTAGAAATGAGCCTGCCTTAGGACAAAGAACTGTAATGGATAATATTTCAGGTCCATTCCTATACAACAGTTTTATCTTATCTCTTAAATATATGCCATTGTGTATGCCTTTATCTATTCGCTTTTTCTTCCTACCCTTTCTTTAGTGAGCTTTTTGCATTTACTGTTCCCTGGTTCTCGATTCAATAAACATTTGACTTATTTCACCCAGGACAGGAGGGACCTTAGTCCCTTTTGGGTCTTTGGGGCATTTCTGTAGAAGAAACACAGAGATATATAAACATTAAGCCCATTTTTTATTTTTATTTTTTATTTTTTTCCCAGTCCTAAGCTGTTGTGCTAATGCTGCTGTGTGCCACTAAAGCAGCTGCATTTTTTCCTTGGTGAGGGGATTCCTGAACACACAAATTTTGGAAAGCATTTGGGCAATCCTTGGGGAAGAACAGCACTTAATAAATGTAAATTATTACTATTATTTCACCAACAGGAGTTGCAGAGTCTTCCACTGGTCTCTACGTTTTAAGAATATATCCAAGTGGGAAATTAGTGGGATGTGGTCACCCTGGGCCATGTGAAAATTAGATTCTAGTAAAATGAACTGAAATGAGATTGATCATTATATGTTCAGGCACCACAGCCCTGCCATACTGTAGCTGTCAGCACTAAGACAGGAGAACTCTCTCTGACTTGAGCTACTCCTGTAAACAGCAAAGGCAACAAAAGGCTCATTCACTGTGATTCACTGGAGACCTCTTGAGAAATCAGAAAGGCGGTTGGCTACAATCTGAGTCATTTCTTTGTGTCTTTCTTCATACAACTCTTTCCTGAACTCTGCATAGCTGACCCTGCCTTCACATCCAAGGCAAGAGTCTGGTCTTCTCCTTATGTAGAATCTGAACTGCAAGGGGGACTTTATTTTTAGGAGTCTGACCATCTCTGGCAGTTTTAGATGTTCTGTGGAGAGATTCAGAGATTTGGGTTCCCTGTGCGTGGTACCCCCTGCAAACAGCCCTGGTGTACCTTTGGTAGAAGCCCTGGATACGACTGCTGTGCCTTTGGTATCATGGGGAGTCCTCTCTGGGAAAATTAGTTCTCAGCCCAGTTCTGGTGGGAAATAGGGAGGGACACAGCACAGGGACTGCCCCCAGATCCAGCACTGCTGGGGCTGTTCCTCTTAGATGCAAAGCAAGCGACACCCATGCAAGGAACAGAAAGGAGGAATGACCTAACTGGTGTGCCAATAGGCCACTCAACTGAGGAGGCTGTTTGTCCCTTATTCACAAAGATAAGCCCAAGTGAAATATCTATATAGGTATATATGGAAATGTTAGATTTGGATATGTAAATAAGGGCTGCAAGAGCCTGTGGACAATGCTCCCTTTTTAGTTGTTATAAAAATGAAAATAATTGTGAAAGCAGAGAGAAATCTGCAGCTGCTCCAGGCTATTCATACCATAAGAGATCCCATCAGGCCTTCTTTATTGTTGCAGTTTTGGCAAATTATTTTCTTATCACACACAACCTATTCACTTCTGTTCCTGGATAAGCACTTAGGCTCATAAAGCAGTGGGTCAGCAACAGTTTAGCACAGAGCACATGGAACGGCTGACCTTGGGGACTGCTGGTGTCTGCCCCTCCAAAAAGCAGCAACTGGAGTCAATAAAAAACTGGCCAGGCCGGTCCATTAGCGAGCCCAGCTCTATCACTGCTCGCTTGGATTACTCAGTGGTTGTGCAGCCTCCTCCTCCTCCTGCCATTGTGGCTCACCTTATGAAATTAAACCATTCCTCCTTCACTGGGAAAGTGGAATCTGTAGCTGTCTGTCTCCCCTAGGAAGGCCATTTTCCTAAGGGAAGAAAAGTACCTATCTGTGTTCATATATGGCTATATCCATTGCACGTATGGTTGTGCCCAAGGAACGTGCAATATAGATTAGATCAGCAGCAGTGCTGCCCTGTCTCCAGGCCAGGCAATGAGTTTATTGTGCCCAACACACATGTGCACTGGACAAATGCTCTGGCATCTTCAGCGTGGGCAGAGAGCATGCTGCTCCTATTATACCAGCCCATTAGGGAAGCAATTTGAAGAAAAATATTTAGCAATTTGGAAGGAAGCAAGGTTCCAGAATGGCTTGTTTCTGTGTGACAGCCTGCCATGTACAGATGAAAGGGAAGGCTTATAACAAATTTTCATTACCCACAACTATAAAAAAAAGCAACAGCACGCAGAGCAAGTGCTTTCAGGCAGAGAGGTGTGGCCACAGATCCCCCCAGGAGACTACAAAGGAGCCTCAGCAAAATAAATCAATCAATCTATCAATCACTTATACTTGCATAGTGCCCTTTATGAAAAATGGCAATCAGTTCCTGACAGCCTGTCAGATTTTGGCCTTCAAGTCTTTGCCTCAAAACTAGTCATTATGTTCACCAAAATACTGCTCTTGCTTGCATTCCTTGCTCACCTTCTCTAAAAGGTTTCTTCATGGAAACAATCTTTGCTCAGAGTGGCCACCACTGGGATCAGTGGCACCATGCAACAGAGAAGGGCTTGTGAACAGCACAGACATTTCTTTCTTCTCAATTTCACTTTTTTTCCCAATTTGTGTTATGAATTTGCCTAAGCATGCTCTACCAGGAACATACCTCTCAGCTTCATGCAGAAATTTCTCTGGAGCACAGGAAGTTTCATACAAACACGAGTAAGAACTTTGTTACTATGAGAATGATGGAGCTCTGTTTGGGCTGTCCTGAGAAGTGGAATCTCTTTATCTGGAGATGTTCAAGACCCACCATTTTCCTATGCCACCTACTGTAGGGAATGTGGTTTAGCAAGGGGATGGGCTAGATGGTCTGCAGTGGTTCCTTCCAATGCCTACTATTCTGTGATTCTGTGATTGTCTGCAAAGGAGAGCTCAGGGAGCAGATAAAACACCTCTATGGAGGCAGATGTCCTCCAATACACCATTGCTCCTCGCACTTGTATGGAATTCTGCCTTCTGTGTGTATAGAATATGAAGGTAGCCCTCTAGACAGACTGGCAGGTATGTCAGGCATGCAGCTTTGTCATGCTGAAGCTTGGCAAAAAGTTTGAAGACCTCTGCCTTATCCCTCTTTAATAATCTCTTTTTCTGGATATTTTATACAACTCTATTTAAAAATTCCAACATACAGGGTCTTCTCTACAATCTTGATCACTTTTTTTGAAATCCTTTAAGTTTTATGGTTGGACCACATTTCTTTTTCAGATAATAGGACACAAAAACATGTGTTATTCAGCATGTGAAGGCATGATTTATATACTGGCATAAAGGCATTTACCATTTATTTTCTATTCATTACTTAGTAATTCCTAAAATTCTTATTTGTTTCATTTTCAGCCACAGCTAAACATTTTAAGCTAACATTTTCATAAAGCTAGTAACAATGACTTTAAGAAACTTTTTTGAAGGGACAATAGCTAATTTTGAACTCGGCATCTTGTCTGTATAATTAGGCTATTTTTTTCTCCATTTATGTAATTTTGCATTTACTGGTATTTAATTTTCCCTACCACTTTTTTTTTTTCCTATTTGCTCTATGTTCATTGTTGCAAAGTTCTTCCATATCTCTTTGCAGTAAGATTCATCTTTTACCATGTAACATCATTTTTCACCTCAGCAAACCTCAGCAGCATGTTCTTGGAATTCCACCAGTGTCACACTCCCTTTAAGAAAATGATCAATTTTTACCTTGTTTTGTTGTTGTTACTTGTTTGTCTGCTTGTTTTTACGTAGTGATATATATATATTTATTCTTTCTCAAGGGAACAACCACCTTTGTTATCAAAAACCATCACTTTGCCATTGCTATCTTATAAAACAATATGCTATCATGCCACACGTATTTTCACAGTTTGATGTAATGCTACATCGTTTTAATTTTTCTCTTTTACTTTCCAAACCCTCAAACTGGCTGAAGACTACTGCAGATCACAGAGATGGAGAACTGAGATAAGGAGGAACAAAGAGAAAACATACATCCAGAACCCTTCCCTCCTACACAATATTTACATAACACAAAATCTCCTCTTCCTCACTGTAAACTATCTGTAAGGTGAAAAAACATGGTTGCTTGAATTCTCAATTGGATATAAGTGGCAGACAGCCTGTATTAAGTGTTCAGTGTGCATTCTACTTAATTATGTGCAACTGTGTTGTGGCCCTGTTTGGACAGACTCGTTACTCTTTGCCTGCTCCTAAGGGAGTCACATGCTGTCCTCTCCTACAGTGCTGCAATGTGCAAGGTGTGTGCACACAAAATGTTACTGCTTTGCTACTAGTTAAGCCAAAAAAAAAAGGTGAAAGGAGTAAAGACTGGCTCTTTATTTGTAAGATGTCTATCAGAACTTACAAATACCTTCACTAATAACTCCAGTATGTCCTTACACTAAATACACCAGTGGCCATGAACATGAATCAGTCTTTTTTCACCAGGTTCTACATATTCCATCAGTGTTTTATGCAATAGGATGCCTCCAGTGGACAGAGTGCTTCTACTTTTCATAGAATTGTAGAATCATTAAGATTGGAAAAGACCTCTAAGATCGCCTAGTCCAACTTTCAGCCCATCCCCAGCATGCCCACTCACCATGTCCCTCAGTGCCAACATCCGCAAAGCTCCAGTGTGGAACACCTCCAGTGATGGTGACCCCAGCACCTCCCTGGGCTGCCTGTGTCAGCCATCTTCTCAAAATGGAACACCACTATGACTCAAACATGAAGGTAATGTGAGATGTGAGCAGCTTGTGACAGAATTAGGATCTGCATTCCAAGCTTTTGTGTTTAACATCTTTCCCTTTCTGGAGATTTTGGAAGCCTTTATTAATAACTGAAAATTCCATTGAGATGGATTTTTTTTTAATCTTTCTTAAGTAAAGAGTCAAAAGTCTTAATAGCTATCAATTAAACCTGAATATTTTTTTCCTTTCCTACTAATATTTTGTTTTCTGCTTATGTGAATACTTGTTTATTTGCTTGCCTCCTTTAGCTGTTGGGTTTTGGCTTCCTTTCAGGAACTCATAGAAGATGAAATTACGCATATGTTTAAACAATGTGAGAAGTTAAAGCCGTTAAATAAAAGTTTTCTTGATGGTTCTCAATTTTATTTCTATTTTTCTAATTGGATACCTCTTGCCAAATATTATTGGGAGAATTATAATAGTAGTTAAAACATTGGACATATTTAGTTAAATACTATGTAAAGTGCAAGTTTTCATGTATTTCTTGTGTGTGTAGATGCAGTAGATAGGTAGATTGATAAGCAGGTAGATATATAGCCTAACACTTGGTTATTCATGAAATCTTTTATTTTGGATGATGATGAAAACTTGAACTGAGCTTGGAGCCACGAGAGTTAAAAACCAGCAAATTAAGTAGTAGTGGAATAAGAGTAAATATAGAAAGAAGAAGACACAAAATAACTTTAGAACAAGTGGCATAATATTTTTTATTTGTCCTTTAGTTTCAATTTCTTTTGAAATCGCAGAGTTGCTAGATTTTAATCACCCATGTTCTCAAAATAACTGCAGGTATTTAAAGCAGTGCTCCTCCTGCCTTTCAGAGACAGCTGACCCCTGCTTTTATCAGCGATTAAATAAGCTATTTTTAAAACATGTAGATTGCAATAAAGTAGCTCTGTAGGCTTTCAAGCCTTTCCTAATGCAGACATCAACAGTAGTCAGCTCTATCTTACATCTAAGCTTGTGCCATATTTTGCACTGTAGAATCTTGATGCTTGTTTTGGGTCTGGGCACTATGGTATCATGAATATTTGTATGCATCTATATGTATAAAATAAATGAAATAAAAGCTTTCTATTTTTTTTTCCTACTCAGAAGACTGTTTTCTAGATTTTGCCTATGACACATCCTCTGCATTTGCATAAACAACTAGGCATGCTGGCTACACTAAAGAGTGTAACAATGCCTCTATTGTGCTTCCCATGTATGTGACATGTTGCTGGATGATGAGGTGCTCAACAGGAGAAAGAGAGAAAATACTCCTGCCAACGTTTGGAAGTGCAACATTTCTCCATTACAGAGAAGGGCTCCTCCTGATATGGTAACTACATATGTGTAGTAAGAATGCAGGAGCTTGGCATTGTTTTCACCTTACCACATACTGCTTCCATCAAACTGAGCATGCATTCTTCTCAACTCTTATCTTATATATGTATGTATATGTGTATATATATGCTTACATAAATACAAAAAAATCAGTTTGAAGTACAGACATTCACGTTAAAACACAAACACATTCTTATACGCTTTCATACTGTATGTGAAATCAAAGATCACTATAGACAAACATTCGCATAGGAAAGTCACTCTTAATTCTACAAGACTAGATCTAGTATTGACCTTCTGCGAGGGATTCAGGTCCTAGTCTTGCATCAAGTGTCCCAAAAACAAAAAAATGCTTCATCCTTGAAAGGTTTGCAACCTAAATGTTTCCAGTGTACTGAAATGTTCCATGAGCTGATTTAGGTGCCAGTCCATGCAAGGAAAATAAAGTATTAGTGTGATTAACAAGTTGCTGGGAGGTGCTGTTTTAAATGTTTCTGGCTACAAATAATAGGAGAAGAATTCCCAAGGAGGGATAAATGCTGCCTATTTTTATCTTCTGAATTACCATGTACCATGTACAATTTGTCATGCATCTTAAAAAATATATATTTTTTTCCATAAGATTCCAATAATGCTGGAATTTCATTTCACTGAAGAATGAAATGCAGTAGACAAGAGAAAACAGAAGTCTGGCTTTTGATTCACTTGTGGTGTCTCCATAGTGTGTTTAACATTTCAGGGCTAAGAGATTCTGCCAATGACTTCAAGATTTCTTCCTTTTTATTTATTTATTTATTTATTTTTAAATCTAGAATTATGAAGTGTTTTTTTTTTTAATTCTGATAGTTGCATAAAGCAGAAATCACATTCTGACTGAAGAGAATGGAAAGTTGCTTGAACGATTGGGACCTTCACAAAATTTTTGAAAAGAATAAAACTACAAATTTTGTTACCATTTTCAACTGTATCATGCATTCAAATGATAAATTGCACTTCCTGAGTCTGTATTTACATCAAATGTTGATGCTTCACTTTCCTACATGATTTTTAATTATTTTTTATTATATTTTAAGCCATTTTCTCTGTAATTTTGTGTTTTATGTTATACTTTAGCTTCAATGAACTGCCTATTAGCTTGCTGATCTACATTGAATCTGATGCACTCTAAGATCTCCTCTGGGTCCTCCATATAGCTCTGTTCCAATGGTGGTGCTTTTATTTTATTTTTTTTTTTACAACGACTTTTGATTCATTCTGTACATGTAATTTTCCCCACATAACATCAGTAATAGAGAATATAGGAGGGGGATGGTCTCTTCCAAACAGGGGGTCTCCCCCTTGGCTTTGATTTGCTTGGCAATCAGAGATTTTGTGTACAATCTCTTGCAGCAAAAGGTGAGAAATGCAGAGGCCTTGGCTTTTAAGAAAAATACAGATGGCAGCAGGAAGTCTTCTCTGCCCAATTACAAGGTGATCCCAGTTCATTTTTATGGTTTGATTTTTTTTTATCACATATGTTTCCAAACACAGTCCTGATATCCTGTGGGGATGCTTTTGTAAAGAGCCAGAGCTTCTGATTTAAGGAGCTTCAAAAATACCTTGCTGCCTCTTCTGTCTGGAAAAGAGCACACATGTAACAACACATTTATTCTCTTTGAAAAATAGAAAGATGTAAGAAGAAAAGTTCACAGTGAAATTAGGCTGATTTGTTTTGTGGCCCTGTGATTTTAGCTTTAGATGTAGGACAGAAAATTTTAAAAAAAATAGTTTATTTAATGGGCAAAAATTACTATTAAAATGAATTTTGTGCTCAGAAAATTCCTTTGTCAAATAGGCAGTGTGATCAATTATACAAGATCCTTGAAAAAAATATATATAAATAAAGAAGGCAAAGTAGATATCCATGGATGGATTTCTTTTCCCTAAAGTCAGCATACAACTCAGCCCTCATATTCAGAAAGGGAAAACCTCATTAATTTTGATATAAATGATCAGCATTTCCCACAGATTCTTCTCTGTTGTGATGGATGCTAACTAGGAATCTTCTAATATCGCCTCTACCTACTGAGAACAGCTCCCATTGATGTTGGTTGGGAGCAGCTGCCACCTGGGATCTGGTGAGAAGTTATCAAGGTGGTTCTAGGTGTCATTTTATTCAGACAAGGCCACCCAGAAGAGCACTATGCAGGGTATCAGCAGAATATACTCGGGAAATTCTGTGTAGCTTCCTCCCACAGCATCATCTGAATAATTATCGCTGCATATCTGCATTAATGAATTCCCTCTCTATGAAACTCACAGAGTAAATTACCCAGATGGTAAAAGAGAATGGCAAGGCTATCTTCCTCCTCAGCGTGCAAAGTCAGCCCAACGTGTACATAATGATGCTAACTCAGGTGGGAGGTGGGCACCCAGACGGTGCAGTGCCTCATCCTCAGCATTTCTACTCGTGTGGCAAGTATGATTGCACATCCCCTGGAGACTTATTTCAGGCACAGAGGGTGCACTACGCAGTGCTTAATGATAGACAACTTTCTCCTAATGATGTGGCTTGCACCAATTTGTATTTCTCCAACAATATTTCCCTTTTAAGCAGGTTGGGCTCCTCTGTCCCTAGGTAGCATGCCGTTCCCTCTCTCCTGCTCTCACAAGCACACTGTCTCAAACCTCCACATTAGAAACAAAATACAAATCAAGTCAAATATGAAAAGCAATCCGAAGACCTTGCTTGTTGAAATCAAGACCCAGACCGAAAAGCACAGTGTCCTCCACTCATCTGACTGGGCAAGCATCCTATGTTCTCAGTGCAGGACAGGACTGGTGACCCTTGCAGGGCTGTTATTGTTCTGTAACCACCAAAATGGAGTCAAAAGACAGGAAACCTGAGTTCTGAAGTCCTCAAACACACTTCCTCTGTGACTTCGTAAAGTTGATGATCACTTCAGGTCTAGTGGCAAGATCAGAAGTTCTTCTAGCATTAGGTTCAAGCCTATAATTTCTCCATGTTCCATACAACCTGTCTGTGTAATGGAAACCATAACATGATACGTAATGTTATGATACCCTTGCTTCCCAGAACCCTGTCTCCATTTGAGATCCTCCAAATGAAGATAATAGAAAAAAGCCAAGTATTAAGAGTGGGTATTGATGGCACTTAGAAAATGTGAAAGCAAACCTAAAAGTCTGCTCTCAAGAGCTCCCTGTTTTTCTTTCCCTCCAACCTACTGATGTCTCTACATGGCATGTCCAAGAAAAGCACCATGAATATCTCCATAAATAATCAATGGCTTGTAATGTAAATAGTTTCAGGATATAGGGATAAGCCATACAGAACATAATCATTTACAGTAAAGAATTACCATGTTTGCTAGCTAGATGTCCTGAATTCTGAAATAGTAAAGCAAGCTAGAAATTTTGCAAGTAAGCTTGGTAGAAAAATAGCAGTTCATCATAAAAAATGGAGAACTTCTGAAATGTCACCTCAAAATGTGGATGGCTGTGAGAGCCATATTGGGAGCAACAGTAAGCAGCTTTACCAAAATCTGGGACAAGAGAGCTGCTGTCTGGGAAATAAAAAGGGAGGAAGATATTCCAGTGTTTTTGATATGGTACTAGGTGACATTTCCAGTTGTGCTGCAGTCCTCTCTTCATTCAAAAGGTGGTATGTAAGGAGCTTGTGTAGGAGACGTCATGAGTTATTCCTCTTTGGAGCAGAAAGGTTCTTCTGCAAGAAAGAAGCCTTGGAGCTAATCCACTGAATTGTAATTGTTTTAAAACTCATTTATTCAGACAGCACAGAAAACAAATTCATACATTCATATAAGAGGGGAGGATGGGAGCTTCTGTGCTTCAGATTTGCCTCATATATAAAGGCCCATTGATTTTCTGCTACTTGAAAAAACAGGAGAGATCAGGGAAAAATATAGTTCCCCGCAACCAAAATTTACGCTTCTCTTTGTTCTTCTAATTGTTATGATATTAAATTTATCAGATGGAAATACATAGGAAGAACACCCTCAGTAAGTTTGCAGATGACAAAAAGCAGGGAGGAGGTACTAATTTGTCTGAGGGTAGGAAGGCCCTATGGAGTGATCTGGACAGTCTGGGTAGATGGGCTGAGGCTGATATGATGAAGTTCAACAAGTATCTAGTCCTGCACTTTGGCCAGAAAGATGCAGATGTGGTACTAAGGGACATAGTTTAGTGGGCAATATTGGTGGTAAGTGGACTAGATGATTGTGGAGCTCTTTTCCAACCTTAACGATTCTATGGGTCTATGATTCTGTGATTCTGTGAAGAGAAGTATATCTTTATGTGACTTCTCAAAACCATGAAAAAACTAATTTTGTTTTCACAGTGGGCATACCATTTTCTCCCATGTGACTTAATGAAATCATAATCCCACTTGTTGCTGGGAAGGCAGTGCCCTGCTTATATGCAAGCCCTGTCCTTTGTTCCCTCCGCTACCTGGTGCAGGATTCTAACATGCAGTCATCTCCTCTGGGAGCAGAACATAATCCAAACAGCAGAAGCTGTGATCTTGGAAATGTGTAACATATAAGTCACTGCCAGAACTGCAATATATGTCAGAAACGAATGATACGTTGTAAAAGGCCCTGCTTGATATTTTTATGATTTTTTGAATTACACATGCCATACTGTGGCACTGATCTTACTGGAGAGACATGAATAAGTTCTAAGTGAAAAGACCTCTGTGAAACCACTCTGTACCTTCTATATGTTTATACATTCCCTTGCTTAATACTTGTTGCATAATAAGATGCTTATGTTTTGCCTTTCCAATTTGGGCACTACTTCAGCTTGTACTTATGTCCATGAAAAATTTCCAATTGCAGCACCAAGCTCACAAGCACTTGATTTGTCAGATGGCACAAAGTCGTCATACAGATGTTCAGCTAAACTTTTCACAGATGTTGAAAATCAGAGTTTATTTGCATCAAGGCAGTGCGCTGTGATGCCTAACACCAGTGTAGATTTCACCTTTATTTTTATGCCTGTGATGAAACTGTGTGTGTGTGTGCTGTTAATCTGTGTATAGCTAAAAGATGAAATATGAAACACTTCTTTCAGCTTCTTGAGTAACTAAGAATCTCCTACTAAAGTGGAGTCCCTTATAGGTTAGAATTACAATACATGAATAATAACACTTAGCACTGATATAGACCTTTTTATTTTCAAAGAGCCTTGGAAACACTAACTGGCCTTTCCAGGCTCCCCAGTGAACTAGGTCAGTGTCATTATTCCTGTGCTACACAGGGAGAAAGTGGGACAGAGAATCATGCCAGTGGCCTGCATTGCCTTTTCCAAGAGAAATATATAGGGATATAGAGCCCAGGAAATTTAGGGGGATCACAGCTCCAAAATGTCCCACAGCAGAGCTGGGCTAAAGCTCTAACACATGCCCATCAGCTTGTTTGCCTTTGGCTGGTGAAAGGAAATGTGTCCCCAAATCATACGGTTCCCTGCACTTTGCTGGGACTTGGTGCTACTTATTTCAATTGATTCAGACACTGCAGCTTAAAATCATGGGGAGTTTTCCTAAATTCCCAACAACTTCCATGGTTTTTTGTGCCCAACTTTTTGCAGCTTTTTGGAGGCATTTTCCAAATTTTGTTCTATTCCCCTTGCCTACATCCCTCCCCACACATGATAGAATCATAGAATCATTAAGGTTGGAAAAGACCACTAAGACCATCTAATCCAACCATCAGCCCATCCCCACCATGCCCACTAACCATGCCTCTCAGTGCCACATCCACACAGTTCTTGAACACCTCCAGCGACAAATGACTCCCCCATCTCCCTGGGCAGCCTGTGCCAATGCCTTGTCACTCTGAAAATGTGTCCTAATATCCAACCTGAACCTCTCCTAGCACAACTTGAGGCCATTACCTCTCATCCTATCACCATTATCTGGGATTAGAAGTTGAATCCAGGATCACTACAACGTCCTTTCAGGAAGCTGTAGAGGGCAATAATATCTCCCCTGAGCCTTGTCTTCCCCTAACTGAGCAATCCCAGTTGCCTCAGCTGTTCCCCATAAGACTTGTGCTCCAGACCCCTCAAAGCTTTGTTACCCTTCTCTGGACACACTCCAGAGCTTCAGTACTTGAGCCCAAAACTGAACACAGCACTCGAGGTACAGCCTCACCAGTGCCTAGTACAGAGGGACAATCTCCTCCCTGTTCCTGCTGACTGCACTATTTCTGATACAAGCCAGGATGCTGCTGTTGGCCTTCTTGGTCACCTGGGCACACTGCTGGATCACATTCAGCTGAATGTCAACCAACACCCTCCAGATTCTTTTCCTCCTGCAGGCTTTCCTCATCTTATGCTAACATAACTGTAGAAGTGATTTGTGCGTCCCTTCCTCATCACCATCTGCCTATAGCATACCAGTACCTGATTGTCTAGAACAGGATTTCTGTACCTGTACCAAACAAGCCACTGCAATCTAGTACAAGTGGAGCAAAGAAACACAACCTCTGTCCTCCAGTGGAGCATCTCTATCTCAAATTCTCTAAGCCACAGAATCTGGGTGAAAATTCTAAGTAATCTGTATCTTGTATCCTGACAAGAAACTGCTATATCTGTTGTGGGATTTTTTCTGTTGCTGTGAAACAGTCTGGCAAGCACTGCTGCTCTTCTCCAAGGTCTTTTCTAGCAGTGGATGGTCATGGTCCAGATCATCTATGCAGCAATAAGCTGTGATTAAGGAGATGCTGCACCTCCAAAGTAAGCAAAAGCAGAAACCAGACTTCAACACATTAAAAACTATTTTCTGCAAGGCTATGCAGAGCTCACTTCAGAACTCCGTGACAGAAACTCTCACAGGGAGCCCTTACCTGCAAGAGCACTGACTGTCAGCTAACAAGCTGAGGGATGGAATGCTTTGGGTATCACAGGAAGCTCATGCTGCTGTCCAAAAGGCACAGCTGCACTGGATTGAAAGGCCATCAAATGGGAAAGGATGAAGGGCTCCTGGGTTTTGATAAAGACATGGAGGAGCCCATATGTCTATTCTCTGTTCTCTTGTATCATGATTTTAGAACAACTGATATTTATCAGTTGAAATGAGAAGTTTCCTGTGATGCTTCACAAGTTTACTAGATAATCATGAATCCTACAGTTTCCTATGTGGCCTTCATAGTGGCCAATAATACGGGCACTTATAGGACTCTCTCAGCTGTTTTGCTCTAGCAACCACTTTGGAAATCCAAACGTTCTGGGAGACCCTCCCCTACATTCCTCTGTCCCACTCCAGCAATGTATTCATTTATGAGATGCGAGACCTATAAGTTGCAGATGACATTTGCAGGATGATGGTGAAACATACATATGGGAAGCTGTGGTGGTGGACATCACAAGTTGGAGGAAGATGAACAGCATAAACCTCCTGATACTGCATGCCTAATTTTGCACAGTCTTTGTGAGGCCAAGGAGGGGAACGTGGTGCACACCTGCTAGGATTGGTTTGCTGAACTGGAAAACATTTTATACAGCCAAGGAGGACTTCTCAGTGGTGGGTTATGGTCGTGCAAAATCAGAGAGATGGGCTGTGTTGTGTTCTCCCTTTCCATTTTATGTTGCTTGTGAAGACAGTGTGTGCTTTTACAGAAGGCTTCATCCAGTATTACTGCACATATCTAATGCATGTGATTGTGCAGCATAGTGGTGCACAGATTTTACCATCATTCATATGTCCATTTTACTATATCTTTTGTGCAGATTTTTACTGTACTGCATGGCTAGATTTTATCACCTTCAGTATATATATTTTATGGTAGTGATGCCAAGCATTCCAATGAATTGTCTGATTCACAAATGCAAAGACATTTTCAAATATGTTTTCATGTATTAAAATAAACAGCATATTCAACATTGTGGACAATCATTGTCTTTTATTAATTGAACTATGCAAAATTAATAGTTATTAATAGAAACAGTTTTGTGCAAGCAGCTTATGTTTTCAGTGCTTAGGTGCAGTTGAAGTATGGTTATTTATCTGTCCTTTATCAATGTTTTTGACACAAGAGCCATTTTCTCAGGCTTGTCTTCTTTTTTCATCAGGCTAGTATTATACAGGGGCACTAAAATGTGAGAAAGTGAAAAAGATTATTTTCCAAATAATTTTCCCCAACCACTATAATGATGCTTTCATCCTTGTTTGGAGTTTCTTTCCTACATGTCCACTGTATGAGCTTGGAGTCACTTTAACTGCACTGGACCCATGCAGGGCTGCCCTCCCTAGCTGTACATTTCCAGTGTTTTCTCCCCTGTATGAGTGCTACCTCTCATGGTTGCATTCAGTGAGCCCAGATAGGTCTGGAGCAGGACAAAAACCAGTCACAGATTTCTAGTGGGATGAGGAAGGGCTGAGATGTTTCCACAGCCTATTTGTATACTATCTCTGTGTCTGTGGACCCCAATGGAGGTAACAATGAGAGACTGATGGGACAGTCTGCTGAGGGGGTGGGAACCTATATGCAGCTGTGGTTGCTGCTGCTCACCAAAATGTGTCTTATCTGGGAGGAATTAAGAAACCAGTGCCCCACAAAACTTTTCTCTTGAAAGGATCTCTGAGCCAAAGTGGAACACCATCACTGTCTGAAACTCTTTTCTGCAATTCAATGATCTGCAGAGAATTCTGAAATGGGAACCAAGAGTATGGTAGGAAAAGTTCAACTTTCTTTTTCTTTTCATCTTGGACTCCTTACAGAGTGTGAGCAAAATGATTTACCATGTGATTGGCTCCCAGTGGGGAATGTTAATGGCACAACATGCTAGATACACAATTTGAGGGTCTTTTCTGTTTCTGGCCTATCAATAAAAGTGTCACCAGTCTGCAGCCATCTCCTCATTAAGACATTTGGCACTTCTGCCTTGGGCAGAGGTGGATCTTGGCCAGCTGGCAGGAAAGGCAGCTGTAAGCAGCACAGGAGGGACAACAGTGGAGTATCACGTGGGAAACACAACCAGAAAGCACACTAGAGAAAGCTGGCCTGTTTGGAGAAGAGACATGGCACAGAAATTTGGAAAGTCACAGTATGAATGCTATTTTTACCAATACTAGCAAGAGTCTAGTACCAGTACTAGACTCCAGTACTATTTAGTACTAGACTCTAGTATGATTTTTACCAGTACTAGCAAGAGTCTTAAGGACAAAGACAGTTGACCAATATAGTTGCTCCCTGTTCAGCTCTGTGGTAATGCATCATATAATAGTCAGTAGACGTGATCCCCTCCATGGCTTCTAGGTTTCCTCCCAGCTTGTTTGATATAGCACTTTCAGCTTCACCTGGTTTATTTAAGTAAGGAAGTTTAATATTTCACTTCTTACTTCCCTGTGAGGGTCTTCAGATCATCCTTGCAGATGGGACTTCAGGTGGATCTGCACACAGTTTTCCCTAGAGAGATCACAGACCAGGACCTGAGCTAAGGTTCTTATCAAAGCACAGCGTGAGACATCTTCATAAATATAAAAAAACATGAGTAAGTAACTCCTAGAAGCTGGAAACAAAAAAGGAGAGGTTAATTGTGCTCAAAAATTCAACAGAAAGGTGGCATCAGGCATGTCTGACCATGGAAAAGTAGATATACAGATAGATTAACAGGTCAACCAGGGAAGCTGGCAAAGCAAGGAAAGATCGCAGTAAATACCCTAAGCAGGCAAATGACCATTTGACCATAGGGATACAGCTACCTTTCTTTTTTCTTTTTTTCTTTTTTTCTTTTTGGAATGTGTAAATGAGATCATTTCACTGATCAATAAACTCCATTCTAAAGTGAGCTTAATGACTCTTATGAAACTGCCACAGAAAAACTGAAGTAGAAAATAAGGCACCTTAGTATGAAATAATATGAATGGGGTCGAAACGCATTTCAGTTGTATAAAGCACTGAATATTTCTCGGACAAAGGGTTTTCCACAGTAGGAACCAAACCTCACTCTCCACAGTCTGCATTTCAGCACTCCTTCAGCTTTCCAGAGTCTAAACACCTGATAGTTCTTCATGGAGCCGTGAGAAACTCTTCAGGAGCCAACATTTCTCAAAGTATTTGCTGGAGGTTGGGTCCCTTCTGGTTCTCATAGAGATGCACAAAGTGATGGAAAGAAAAATATCTTCCTGTGGAAGACTTGACTACATTGCAGAGAGGGAGAAGACAAGAGACAGGAGCAAATCAATTAGCTGCTGTATCCCACTCCAGAACTATGAGTTTTCCTGGACTCTCCACAGTCAGTATCCTCAGCCCCCAGTCATGCATCTGCATCCATATCTGCTTGCCTTACAGTAGACATTCTATCTGCCCCAGAGTAGTCTACCCACAAATTACAGGGGTTGTGGTGAGGAGGGGGTGGGCCTCTTCTCCCTGATAAATAACGACAGGACGAGAGGGAATGGCCACAAGTTGTGCCGGGGAAGATTTAGATTAGACCTGAGGAAGCATTTCTTTTCTGAAAGAGTGGTCAGGCACTGGAATGGCCTGCCTAGGGAGGTGGTTGAGGCACCATCCCTAGCGCTGTTCAAGAAGCGTTTAGATGAGGTGCTAAAGGATTTAATTTAGTAGTTGGGTAGGGATAGTGATAGGAGGATGGTTGGACTAGATGATCTTATAGGTCCTTTCCAACCTTATGAACTTATGAACTTATGAACTTCTTCAATGCTTTCTCTGCCACAGCTCTTCACTGGAAGGCCTCTCTGTACGGGTGCTTCCAGTCAGGGCTCTGAGCCTTTCTCTCACCACAGCCAAAGCACATCCAGCTAGGTACTGATGAGACAAGAGTCAGGCCTTCATTCCCTTGCACTTTGGAATCCTCAGGGACTTTCCTGTCCAAAGTATTTTTACTTTTGCCACACCCTGGTATTTTTCTTGACTTGGCTGTTGTTTTTTTGTTTTTTTTTTCCCTTCAAACCTAGTCAGCCTTCTCCTTATTCTGAGCCTTTGTTTTCTCTCTTCACACTCACCCACTGGAGGCCAGACCTGCTGAGGTACTGACTTTTGCTTTGACAATATGGTTTGCTTTTTATTTAAGACTCTGTGTTATGGGTCAATGTTAGTACACCCAAGATGATAAAGACTCTGTTCTGAGCTTATGGCGTAGAGCTGCAATGTCCAATTGAGGTGGCACAAAAGGCCATCAAGTTTGTGATTTTATCTTGTTTTCACTGGTTAAAGGGCTTTTTATTTCCTGTTTTGTTCAAAGTTAGCAAAGCTATGAGTTTGATGGCTTGACTTCTCATGTAAACTGTTTATCAGCAGTGCCAGTAAGAGTTTGCAATGCATTAGCTAATGCAATACAAGTTGTTCCAAGAAGTTTGCAGAGTTCAGGTGATTAACCTGTGTATTTTATAGAACACTTGAAGACACCATGGTCTGAGGCCTCATCAAATCATGAAACTACCACTCAGCGGTGAACTACAGGTTGAAACACAATGCTGAAATATTACTGCATTAGAAATAGTAGGAAACTGTGTGAAATTTCCCTTTCTGATCTGCGCAGCTGATAAAAGCTCTGCAGAGTAGCTTCCTATCTCATTTTCCACAGGCAGAGCTCGTGTTAGGTCACGTTCAGCATCTTTGAAGAAGGCAGAAATCATCCTGCTGAGCTCTGCTCCACTTACACCATCCCGTTGGAAAAAATCATACCTGCTCTCAGCAGCAAGAGACAAGTCCTTCCAGCTTCTGCACTGCAAGGCCTTAAACTGGCAGGGCACTCTCAGGGCCTCCTGTCAGTCTTGGAGGCTGCATCTTCTTTGTGGGATTGTTCAGTCTGGAGAAGAGGAGGCTCAGGGGAGACCTCGTCACTAGCTACAACTGCCTGAAAGGAGTTTGTGATGAGGTGGGGGTCAGCCTCTTCTCCCAGATAACAGTTTTAACACAAGAGGGAACAGCCTCAAGTTGCACAAGATGAGGGTCAGGGTGGATATTAGGAGCAACTTCTTCTCAGAAAGAGGGGTGAGGCACCGGAATGGGCTGCCCAGGAAGGTGTCCAAGAAATGTGTAGATGTGTCACTGAGGGACATGGTTTAGTGGGCATGGTGGGGATGGATTGGTTGGACTAGATGACCTTAGAGGTCATTTTCAATCTAAGTGATTCTGTGATTCTCTCCTGCCTTTCCCTGGCACTATCTTTCTTCCCTGGGGTGCCCCAGCCAGGACAGCTCAGTTGTTGATGAGAAGCCAGGCAGCCAAACACACAACAACCCTGCTTTTTTAATCTCTGACCCATCTTAGTATCATAGCCCTTGAAAAGACTTCCAAACATCACCTGTGCCACACAGCTTATCAAATGCCTGGCTGCAATTGCTGCTAGCAGGCAGTGATGGCAAATGAGGTAATGTGTTGGAGGCTGAAAAGTGCCCATGGCATGCAAAGGGCTCTACAGCACCTTCTCACATTAGGAGTGTTTTGAAGAGCCACTGTGGCCAGGGGACAGCTGCCAGAAGTAGAACTGCAAGGTCTGTTGCAGTACACTCCAGACATATGGTTGCTATCAGAAATAGGGTGGTATAAATAATTATTTCATTACCTAAACCAGAATGAAAAAAAATAAGAAGAAAATATAATATTTGATTCAGATCAGACTGAAACAATTTTTTTGCTAGCCAAATGAAAAGCAGAGAAAAGCTTAGTATCAGGCTGCAAGAAACATTTTAGTGCCTTTTGGGTAAGATCCAGCAAGACAGATATTTTCCACCTGTAAATAATTTAAGAGAAGAAAAAAGCCATTGCAACTCACTTTTTCCAGCAAGACCATCAAGTCAATTAGGAGAAGCTGTATAGTATTGTAGCCCAAGAATAAGGAGGAATGAAGGGCCAAGTCAGAAGAGCAACACACATTAATGTTCTGGCATTTTCATGTGTGCTGTGCATCCAAACTGCTTTCTACCATCCTCTAAGCATGGCCAACTGTGACTGTGCTGGGCACAAGTGCAGTAGCCCACCTACAATGAGTAGCTCCCAGGACTGAGTCTGTATTCATCATTTGAAATTTCTTGTCCCTTTCTCCACCACATATACTGGAAGTTTAACCCTTCTGCCATTTCCAGATGTCAGTCAGGATGGATATGTTCCTTCTTCTCGGTCCAGGCCCTCCAGAGCCAATCAGTCTGCCTTTAGAAGGGACTCTATATCTGTCAAGAGAAAGTAAGCATTTATGCAGTGCTAATGGGGTGGATGCTGTGGGCAAAACAATCATAGCCATTGTAATTGTAAGTCAAACCACTCTGGACCTCACCACAAAACCTTTTCTTCCAATCAGACGAGCTACCTTGAATGTGTGTCCTGGTACCATTTCCAGCTACTTCTGGTAAAACTAGAACTAGTATGACCATCTATATCCCTCTCATTATGTTTCTGTAGCATATTACTGCAGTTATTACCATGCTGTTCCTGGCTATCAGAATGATTTTAATAAACCTCAGTCACCGTTCAGTTCTCTCCACCTCCTGAAAACAGACATTGCTGGGAGAAGAAAGAAGAGACCAACGTATATTGCTATCAAAAAAAAAAAAAAAACAAACCACAACAGAATTTTGTTTTGGAGGGACTGCAAGTTATACTTACAATAGGTAAATAAAAATTTGTTATTTAAGCGTGGGGGCAAGTATACCCAGTGTGAGAGATTACATACATCAAATATGAAAAGACTCACATGTGATTCCTGCCAGTTGACTTATTTTCTAAAATAAGAGAGTACCAAACAAAATGTTGAAAAAGAAAAACTTGATATCATCAACTTGTAAATAAGGAGGATGGTTATATCAGTAGACCTTGAGAATCTTGTGTAAAGAGATACTTTTCATAATAGTGCAGACACAGAAAACCTTTGAATTTCTAGAAAGCCTGAAAAATGAGCTGAGTTCCTAGACATGTCCATTAAGATGTACTGAATGTGGCATGATACCAAGGGCCAACAGAATTTGAATCCATTATGTGTAGATCTAGAGTGTATTAGACTTATATTTCCCTAATATTGCATGTTTTGAAATAAAGTTACTTCATCTGAAGCAGTCAGTGGTTGTAGAAAGCATTTAAAGGGAATGAGTTTCAATTGTGAAAGCCCATTTTAAGCATTATTCTAAAAATTATTCCATTGATCTTTCTGAGGAAAAAAAATACCCATATTCTTTATGTTCAGGTTAGTTGTTTGCTGGGTTTTTTGTTTTTTGTTTTGTTTTGTTTTGTTTTGGTTGGTTGGTTGGTTGGTTGTTGTTTTTTTAATCAGACCTCAGAGGAAAAACATTTCCACACTTTAATGATTCCAGATTTTTATTGGCCCCACCCACCTTTAACCTAGGGTGGGGAAAAGTCATATTCCTACTTAGCTGATGAGGAAATTGGAGAATGGAAAGATCCTATGTACAACTCATTTTCCACTGAAAATGGTGGAAATCCCTAATTTCCACAGATGATTGAAGTCATTGAAGCCCACAGCACAGAGCATGAAGGAAAAAGAGCCTAACAGAGCACTATTTCTTAATTTGTTTTTGCAGCCTCAAAACCTGTCCATTTTTCTTTATTCTGGTGCTGTTCCTTCATGTGGTAGAAAACTGGAATTTCCTTTGTGTTTTCTCTGTTTTATTTGCTGTTGTTTGTAGGGGTTGTGTTGCCTTCTTTTCACTTTTTTAATGTCTGGTCTTCAGCCATCAACAGCTTTGTTCTTCTCCTCCAATCCTGTACCACTTGATTTGATGACTGATTTGTCACTGAGGAAACGAAGTTTCACGGGATTCAGACAGAGATCCAAAACCAAATAGATACAAAAGGTCGACAAAGAAAAGCAAGCATGAACAGAAGGGCAAGGGTTAAAACCAATAAAACTGATCTGAGTAGTATTATATGGTGAGTGAATCATATGGATTATGGACTGAGGACTACATAATTAAACATGTAAGGTATCAAGGTAAAGTACCAGAATACATAAAGAGGATAATTTCTTTAGTCAGCAAATGGGCAATAACAGGAAAGAATTTTTGTCTTGGGATAGTGAGCAGTTGTATAAACATATGATGCAAAGGCTTTTTCAAATAGACATAACATTGCCATATGTTCCATCAAAAAACTGCAGAGGGACTTGGGAAAATCAGAATGATTTAAGAGGGACTATACACATCTCTGCCACCGCTTGGTTAGCTGAACACAGGCAGCCAAAGGTAAGGAGTGCCGTTAAACAAGGACATGCTAAGAGACCAGAGTGTGCCCCAGAGATCCCTGTGCTGAGATAATGAAAGCTCTCAAATGTCACCACAGAACTGCAGCTCTCCTTAAAACGTGGCAGAAAGACTGCTCTTTCTCTAGGTGCTGGGAGCTGACATTGCATGTGGGATAGCTCTTCCCGATGGACATGAGAAGCCCATTAAAGTGGCTGCTGGTGATTGGAATTATAGTTACTGCAGCAGCTGAGACAAATCGAGGTGCACACTGATTTGCAGAAAGGAGAGATGATGGCTTGAAGGTCCACTGCATTTGCTGGATTTTGAAGAATAAGTAAAAACAAAGGAGAGAGCCCAAGTGATAAGCTTACACTTCTTGCTTACTTCTGAAGCCAGTATTTTTAGCGTAAGAAAATGGACCTCCATGTTGTCTCCTGCTCTCAGGGGCAACACTGTCTCACAGTCCTTGATTGGATTGGCAAAGATCTTACTTGAAATGATGAAGAATTTGCCCCCTCTGTTCCTCCAGCATGGGTAGGAACAGCAGACCCAAGTATCCAAATGCTTTCTGAGCAATATGAAAAAGACTGAGTCCAGATGGAGGCCTGGCTTTGAGCATGACCTCTCTGTCAGAAAGCCTCAACTTTACACATATGCAGCACACAACGTTACCCGAGACTTGTGCCCTCTGATTCTTGTCTAAGAGATGCGTGTATGCAGATTCCCAAATCGCTGGGACTAATTTTAAGATTCAGAGGGATTATTAACATTAAAAAAAAAAGAAAAATCAGTATTTTCTTCATTTTCTGAATATAGATTATACCTGTAAAGGCCAGTCTAGCTAACAGGTGGCACTGACAGAACACACTCCAAAGACAGCTGTGGGAGAAACAGTCTGCAGCACCGAACAAAAGTTACCCATTTGAGGGACCATTTTTTTTCCCCTGTACTGAAACATTAATTGATTCTTTTATATTCATAAGCTATTTTCACTTATCCCAGACACTTAACAGAAAAAATAAAAAAGAAATAATGAGGAGTTTTGGTGTAAAAACACATTTCACCATAAAACAGGTTGATTAACTTGCCGAC
Source organism: Cyrtonyx montezumae (assembly GCF_038088225.1). Classification (NCBI taxonomy): domain Eukaryota; kingdom Metazoa; phylum Chordata; class Aves; order Galliformes; family Odontophoridae; genus Cyrtonyx; species Cyrtonyx montezumae. The sequence goes on along the minus strand of NW_027072089.1, from coordinate 42,997,768 downwards.
TTTAAAAAATTAATGTCCAATGGAAGGAACTGCTGACTGTTTAAATTAGATCTGCTTATTACAGCACTACAACAGAAACTAAATTAATTTTAAGCTTCAGAATGAAATTTTTATTTTTAATTTTTGTGGGTTGTAGAGGTAGAGGAAGTGGATGCTTGGGAAATTAAAAGTCCTCTATTTATCATAAGCCACACACTATACAGCCAGCCTTAATGCAGGTTTTTCTCAGTGCTCTAAACCTCTTGGACATTAACATAGAACTGCTGTTAGGAATTCCACTACAATTCCATACTTTCAAGAATTTCAGTTCAGCTAAAAATATTGAGAACAACTCCTCAAATAAAAAAATCATCACAGATGTAAACATTTTTAGCCAGGATTACAGAAAAATCTACAAGTCAGTCTGAAGTCACAGGTGAGATTTATGTACGATCTTTAAATTAGCTTTGATTTTCAAATAGAAATTTTGGCAAATCATTGACACATCACCTCCAGCAACTGTATGTAGATACAGAAAATGCTTACCTTTAGAGGTGTTTGCCATCAACAAAGACAGAGAAAGTTTATTCTGGCATAAACCCATGAAAATATCAAATTTCTTCCTATTTAATTCCTTGACAGATTTTAGACAAGCAAAATTGTTTTACTGAGGATATCCATTAAGCAGAGAGTAAGACAAGGTTACATGAAACTTTTCTACAGAGACAAGGACCATCTCACTTAGAGCATCCCACAGCCACTGCCTTGGGGAAGGTCAGAGAAGGATTGGAGGGGAAGAGAGGGAGTACTGGGTCTCAACGTATCTCAGTGGGTGAACAAAAAAAAAAAAAAACAGAAAAACATAGCCAAACAAAATGAAGTGGGTGAGCAAAAGCGTGGATTAATAGAAAATCCAGCACAAAACGAGAAGATGCACATCTGAGAAGTCCTAAATTATTTCTGATGCCAGCCTTCTCCTTTGGTTAAGCTAAGAGCTATTGTTGCTTTTAATCTGATGTCTGAAAGGCCTTTCTTTTGTTATAGAGGTATTATAATGCTTATGGGGATGTATTGTTGCAGGGCCATGTGGAGAGGGTGCCCTGTGGACTCTGTAAGGCTGCGGCCTCAATAACCGAGGAGCCCTTTGGACTTCTGTGCATAACGTTCACTCACCTCCACTGACTCTCCAAGCAAAACAGAGCTCTTAAGTGCTGGCTATTGAGCCTTTGCTGTGCTCCTGCCTCTGAATCATCACTAGATTTTTTTCGTTATTTTAATACTTCAGGAGATCCTGAGAGGTCACAAACGCACAGTCCAAGGAGAGGCAAGCATTGCCTTTTGTCCCCAGTCAGATTTGGCAGGGAGGGTACCTGTCACAGCTGCTTCAAGTCCTGCCTTCACAGGGAAGGAGTTGGGTTAGACCACTTCTTGCATTCATTTATGCTTGGTCTTCTGCTGAAAATGGCAGTGGCAGCACTAAGTGACAGCTACAGCGTGTAATTTAAGCACTGGCATGGGGATTAGAAGGAGGTCAGGTACTTCCTTCCACAGCCATCACCTAATATTAACAACTTTCGTTCACTGTCTAATCAGGGCCAGATCCAAACCTGTGACTGACAGATTTTTAATTGCTAGTCTCTTAAGTCCCACCATTCTTCTCTCTCACTGGGAGGTGATACCTTCAGCTCTTACTGTGATGATTAAGGGTGAATTCTACTCTGTTAAAATTAATCTATTGATGTAGATATCTGAAGTGTTACTTTATATCTTTGATTTTTTTATTTTTTTTAATGAGAATGAAAGAGATAAGACTATTGAAATACTGTATTTTTGAAATAAAGGAAAAAAAGAAATATATCTTCACATGAATGCATCTTCCTTTGAAATAATACTACTCTCTCCTACTTTACTGCAAAAATAAAGAACATAAGAATGCAGGAGCAGTCTATCATGCCTCACCTCTTTTGCTTTCCAGTTTCTATTTGCTCCTTTATTTTCCATACTTTAAAATCTCATTTAGCATTCTCTTGAGAAGGAGAGCACAAGATTACAATCTAACGATTGTAATGAGAATGGGTTACGTTTGTGCCTTTTCCCATTTTCATTACAATCTTTGTGGCAAGAGTAATGTAACAGAATTTTTAATGTCTTATATATTGCACGAACATTTTTTTTCCAGCAAGCTCCTGCTACATTTCAATGGATGATGCTGTTGCAGAGCATTGCAACTTTGATCTTTTTATAGCTTGCATTACGATCACATTGCCCATTTCACCCACTTCACAAAAGTGGAAAATATTGTGATATACAGCTTGCTGCTACAAAAGCTAGTCATCTATAGATACCATATATACCTAGAAAATGGCTTTCTGCCAAATCCCACCTGTGTCTGACATCGCCAAAGCCATGTGTTTCTCCGAATGGTACTGTGGGACTTGTAGTTTGCAGAATCTGAGCAGAAGAACAAAGTGTTTGGTTTGATAAAAAGTATGAACAGCTCTTGGAAAAAGGTGTCTTGCATGGGAGTTACTGAAAGAGGACTGAGAGATTTCCCAGAGAATATAAACCTTCCTTTAAATCTTCCCATACTGATCATTGTCTGAGAAAAAGAAAGGTGTTGGGTGAGGATAAAACCTCAATAGACAAGGGATCAAGACAGGTTCAGTGAAAAAAATGATTGCTAAGCTATGGTATAGAAGCAACATGCTCAAGCTAGCAGACTGTGTATTTATTAATATGAAAAATGGCTAACAAAACTGATTCTTAATACCAGAGATCAACAGGGAAAAAGAGAAGAGTACTGAGATAGCTAGCTCAAGGGCAACATCCCTGAGGGGATCCATACAGACTTCTGTGACCAGCAAGGCTTCAAAGAGAAAGGCAGCTGTAGCAGAGGGGGTGGTTCTACCTCTTAAGCTTTACCTACTTCAATGAGGTGAGTATGTGTGCCCTTTTGGACAACACTATCTGGTGAAAAAAAAAGAGAGAAGTTATCAAGGAAAGGAATAAATTCAAATTTGAGTATAAAATCAAGTTCAGAACATATTGATGTACACAACATGTAATTTAATACAGACTAACACTACTGAACCTCCAAAAGAGGATTTCAAGAGGTACATCTCCTTTCAAGATCAGAAGAGAAGGCAGTGTCAGCATATCTCAGTGAGATAGCTAGTACGTGACCATTTCGTGTTCTTGGTTAAGAAGCTTTATTTCCTTGATGCATAGGGTAGAATCTGGTATCCTTCAGAGTAACACTTATGGAGATATCCACGGCTCAGCAAGGCAAAGGGTGAGGGAGAATGCCGTCCTCATTATAATAATATTCAACAGGCAGCCCGCAGGATTTGAAATGGACAAAGCCATTTATGAAAAGACACAAGTGTAGATTTCACACTTTACCCGCTGGAATCCAGTTTTAACCCTACCACTTGTTTGTGCAACTTCTTCTGCACTTGATATAAGCTGGGCACATCTACACCAAAGCTCATTTTTTTCCCTTGGAATCTAAATTTAACACTACAGACCCTCAGGATAAAACCAGTTGAGCCCTTTAGAGGGAAAATGTTCATCCTTTTTATCAGAGTGGCTTTCCCGGTGGCTTTCGCTTCAGCGAGAAGAGTGTCTGGGATAATTGCTCTTTCCACAGAGGATCAATACTGTGTAATTAATCAAGATGAAATCATTCTTTGCACTTCTCCAGGTTTCATCCTTGAGACATATTCTCAGATTTGCTGGCTCCTGGAGATAGCAACATGCTCCTACCGCACAACGCCAAAACACCCTGGAGGCAAAACCATCACAATCCAGCTGTCCGGAGCCTCACCTGACGTATCTTAATAGAAGAAAAGAGAGAAAGCCCAGATGCCTCTTTATTAGGATCGTCCTCTCTGCAGAGACAACAAGGCCTCAAAATCTACCATCATCAGCCTATCGTCAGCATCAAGAGACATTGTATCCTCCAAGGAAATATGCCACCAAACTTGCAGTGATTATAAAGCAGAAGCACACACTGTGGAAATAGACCCAGAAGAACCCCACATCACAGTTATAAATATTCAGCTAACATTTCTGTGGTTTGAACAGTTTGCTTAGCTATGACTGATCACATGCATCTCACATTCCAGTTTCTTTTCTTTTACAACATAAGCATATATTTTAATCCAGTAATTTAAATGAAATGGTATAAGAAGTCTTTATTGGAATAATCAAAACATGAGATTTAATATTAAAGTCATTTCATCTCCAGCGGGTCAGATTTTTTTTTTTTTAATTCAAAATGCCAGAGGGGACAAACAAATGAAAAGGCTGTTGAATCAGTTCTAATGGATTTGAGACGAACTGAAACATTTCAAGCACTTCATTTGACCTGGAAATGTTCCCCTCTTAATATATATGGTTCCCTGTTTCATCCTAATTTGGGCTGAAAATGATAGAATTTGTCACAGTCAAATTTCAATCATCTCTACTTATGTTTAAGATTCTTCTTGCCTGTCAGGCTCTCTATTCCTCTCTACTAAGCACAGTCAAGACAAAACATCTTCTAAAAAGGTTGCTGGCCATTCTGGCATCACTGAAATTAAGTAGCTGGTGAAGACAATTATAAATAATATATCCAGTTGTGTTTATTACAGAAAGATATTAAAAGAATGACTGGAATTTTCCATTGGTTTGGGTAAGCAATGAAGACATTTTAGGAGTCCAAGCAGCATCGGCTCAAATGATCATGTTTTGATTCAGTTTACATTAAATGGAAAGATAAACAAAATTAAGGTTGGAACTAATGTTCTCTATTTCAAAAGGGCAAGCTCTGATGGACTAAGTGCTCTGAGAACCCTAGCTGCCCAAGTAAACACTTTGTGTGCTCCAGGCCTTGGATGGGGAAGAGGCTGAAGGATTCTTAGAATCTCTGGTGCTGATGAGATCTCAGAGCTGTATTCTTGGCAACATGGGAAAAAGACACATCTGTGGACCTGTTGAATAAAGAGTCACTTAAAGAGCCTTTAGGTCAAGCTTTGTTAAAGGTAATGACTTCAAAGAGGAGCACAAATGGAAGACAGACAGTGGTAATAAGGTTTTACCACACTGAAAATAACAGCAAAAATCTAAGAGTTGAATCCTCTTTTTTTTTTTTTTAGGAGGAACAGGGTAATCTCATTCAGAATTCAGACAGAACTGGCACGTGAAACTACAGAAACAGTCATAGGCATTCACAACAAGCCTATCAACTCATGGGATTAAAAAAATAGCAAACTCAGTACCTTCAGTTAAGAGGGAGAAGAATAAAAGATCTGACAATTACTAGTTAGACCTGAAATATCTGAAGGCTTTGGAACAAATTTTGGAAAAAAGAGAAGTAATTTAAGTCATAGAGATAAAATGGGAATGTACTAAAAAAAATTACCAAAGGGTTTGAGTTCGCTAAAGATAGGTTTCCTTAGAATAACTTCATGGGATTTTTATAAGATTACTGATTTTCAAGACAAAGGAAATGTGTTAGATCAAATTTATCAGGGCTTTAGCAAAGCATTTAATAAGGCACCAGATGGGAAATCATTTCTTCAACTGGAGAAAATAGGGACACACAGAGGAACTGTTGAGTGGGAGCCTGCTGAAAGGAAGACAACCATTGGTAAGTACTGTAAGAACCACTGGTCTGAAAAAGAGACGTGAATGAAGTTTCTCCAGGAACAGTTTTGGGACCCTCTTTTTCTTTATGGGTATAAATAAAAAGTGTAATGTCTTTTGGGATCCTGAACTGGATAATGAATGTCCATAGCTAAGATAAAGTCTTAATACAGAAGAGGTATTAAGGTAGCAAACAGAAAGAATGGAAGTACTTAAGGAGTAAAATAAAAGTAATTCCATAGTATGCAACACAAGCTCATCTATTGAGGGATGAGCACCACAGCTGCGAACAGACAGCTCATCATTTGAAAATAACTGCATTGTGGTTAAGCTGGTAAAGTAGCTGATGACAACATGAATGGCTCTGAGCTGCCAATGGAACTCACCCCTGCAAAGGCAAAATTCAGCCCATGGCAGGCAAGATAATCCCAGCAGGAACAAGAAAGTATTAAGATAACTGTACAAAGCAGAGCTGCAACAAGATCTGAAATGCCATCACTCCTTTGGCGACCCATATTAAAAAAATCAGAAATTCGAACAGAAATTGATGAAGAGAAGAATATTAAGATGTTTATTCAACAGTTTTTTTCTAGAAAAGCTGGTATTTGGCTTATTCAGCTAGCAAAATGAAGTTTGAAAGGCTGCAGAACTGCCCTCTATGCATATACTGTGTATAAGTACCTCTTATAGGTAGAAAAGTAAGTCTAATTGAGACATCCACTGGGCAAGAGAAAATGGATAGAAATTGTCCTGAAATAAAATTGATCAAAAAATAGTGAAAAAAAGATCTAACCCAGTTTCTAACATCCTTCCAAATGGAAAAATAATGTCAACACTCTGACTCGATATTTTCTTTCAATGAAAGAGTTTGGACCCTTTATGACAGAATTTTATGACATGGTACCTACAAAAATTGGTGTTTCTAACCTTCTGTTAGACTGATGTTCTCTATTTCCAGCTATGTTTCAAACAGAAAAGTATGCCCCTCACCTTCAGAAAAGGATTACAGTTCTGCATATGCAATCATTCAAACTAACATACAGAACATACTCCTTCTGACTGAGAAAGAAATAGCAGGAATTCATATGGGCAGTGTGGAACAAGGTCACTGTGAAAGTCAGATAACAGATTTCAGAGACCAGTGCTGGGAGACACTGACATGGCATTTATCCTGTCATCTCTTCTCATAAGCCCCCAGTACTGCAAGGAGTGAAATGCAAGTTATGGATGGTCCTGCAACAGGCTGTAGAAAGAAAGCCCTTTTTAACCACATTACTGTCCCTTTAAAAACTAAATGCCTTTATTTTTTCTCAGATGGAGGAATTCAAATAGTCTGAAACACAGGCAGGAATGACATTTGATGTCATGAATATTGGAAACATTCATAAAAAGTGTTGGTTAGATGGTTGGAGGAGAAAATAGGTTAGTAGAGAAGTGAAAAACAGCTTGGAAAAAATGCTGCTATTAGCAGAGAGGAAAAAAGAGGTAATAAAGCAGTGAAACCAATTAAGAAAAGGGCACAAAAATGCTATAGGAGAAAGAAAGGATGAGGAGGAACAAAAATTAATAAATGGGAGGCAAGAACAAAGTCCAAGGTAAATCTGATATGAAGTACCTAATCAATGACCATGTGCACACCTGGGGAATTCAAAGGGTCCTGTCAGGCATGGAGTTAGAGAAGGTTTTGCAGTAACTCAGATGTGCTTCTTCATCCCATTGGTGATTTAAGCTGAGATGTCAGGCTGGCGGTTGACTTAGAGCTATGAACTAATTTCTTCTGATGAACCTTTAGCAGAGGGGTAGGACTGATAGCTGAGGAGGAAGAGGATGAGAAACTGAAAAAGACTTTAAAACTCTAAAGCAAGATTCTCTGAAGGTTACCCAACAGAACTGGTGATGAACACACCAGGACTCAGGGAACTGGAGCATTGCCATGAGAACGAGGGAGAAAAAGGATTTTGGAAGCTCCACTGAGGGTGAGGTAAACAAGCAGTCAGCTGTGACAGAGAGCCGAAGCAATGAAGAGGCATAATAATATATAATGCTATTTCAAAACAACAGATGGGAATAGGGAATTGATAGTGAAGCGATTAATACTAGCAGTGAAAGAACTAAACACCTTTAAAATGCACAATATTTAATAAGAGCGAAGCCAGACTCACAGCGATCCATAAATTAGCAAAGAATAACATGTACAGTGGCAAAATGGAGAAAAAGCAAAATGAACCAAAATATACACCAAGAACTTGCTTATAAAAAGAACGGCTTTAAGCTGTAAAGAAGGGGTAAGACTGAACCTTGGTAAAACCTGTAGATGCAATGTGTCTCCAAGCTAGCCAGCAGCTGGGAAGTCCCAGTAACAGCATGGAAAAGAATGGGCAACCTTCACTGCCACACTAGCTGCACATGGATCTGACTATAACAGCAGATGTAACTGCCCCCAGACCTAGAATTTAACCCAGAAAGTCAGGCTAGTACTATTTATGTGGGACCTGGCCTATATCAAAACATTGTCAGTCCATTCCTCCAAGCTTTCACTCAGCTGAGGTTTGTTAGAGCTGCTCAGCCCTGGAAGTCTCTTCTCAGCAAAAGGTCATGTAGCAGAGGCGAGACTCAGGAATCAAGTGACTGATTTGTGCTGATGATCCTTTATAAAATGTTTCTTAATTGGATTTTGGAAGCATTCATGGTTTTCACTTCTGCATTCCCTACAATTCATTTTTCCTCCACTGCAATTTTAGATTGAATTTATCATTGTATCATATCATGGCTTGGGTTGGAAGAGACCTTAGAGATCATCCAGACCGCCCCATGCCATGGGCAGGGCTGCCACCCAGCAGCTCAGCTGCCCAGGGCCCCATCCAACCTGGCCGTGAGCACTACAAGGGGTGGGACACCCAGAGCTTCTCTGGGCGGCTGTGCCAGCATCTCACTGCTCTCTGAGTAAAAAATTTATACTCAGGTTCCAGTAGCTAATGTTGACATTATAAACTGCATATACAAATTCACTGTTTCCATGAACAAATGAACCCATGGGTGTGCAGCTTTATACAATTCGATGCTTATTAACACAATCTATATAACTATTAGGGAGTTGACTGAAGGGAACTTGCTATGAAGGCAAGAAAGAGAGAGGGCTGGAGTTGTGCATTTCTGCCAGCTCCTGGTGAAGCTGTGGGTGTCTCATGAGTTTTTATGCAGTTATTTTTGAAAACATGGCTATAGAAAATACTAAATACAGTTGTCAGCTAATGTTCAACAGAGAAACAAGGGGAAAGGTACAGAGGATTAGAAGTGATACATATTGACAGCATCTTATTAGAAAGCCTAAGGATAAAGGCTGTTCATCACAAACAATTAAATTACAGATTTGAAGCTACCATTTCTCAGCTTAGATACAGCAACTTCCCTTTTATTTTCCTGGCACTTCTAAAGGTAAAGAAAAAGATGAAGGTAAACCACCAACTCCAGATAGTGCAATTTCTATTTGGTTGAGGTGTGCCTGGATTGGGACACTTTGGGACAAGAAAGTTACTATTTTCCACCCCTCTAAGGGGAAGAGGGCTTTGGCTAGATATGTTCTGGTTTTCTTTTTTCATTTTCTCTTCTTTTTCTCTTCTTATTTTTCCTCTTGCTGATAGATAGCAAATCCTCCATCAGGTTGCCAAGATGTTCAATATGACAAGAGTCATTTTATGTTTTTGCTTGCTGGATATGCTTTTATATTGCTGTAATGGAACCATTTGAGAAAACAATTGGGAGAAATTAAAAATATGTATTTAAGAAAGAATTAAAAATGAAAGGAACAGATGCGTTGCATGCATGACACGTGAACTTTCAAATGCAAAGGAAATGCATTTTTGACAACAAAAGACTAAGTAGTACATACACATCAGCATTTTCCATTCTTTTTTTTTTAGACATGCATTTTAGATATACATAAATTATTTTTCCTTTTGTTCTATTCTTTTTTAAAAATCAGAATATTCAAACATCCTCTTTAAGAAGCAGAAGAGGATGAAAGATTGCATTTGGCAGGTCTCTTTTGTGCTGTAATTTGTTTCTTTATGGAAATGCAGCAAAGGGTGACTTTTATTATGTGTTAGGTAAGAATCTGCATAGAGAAACTTCCAGCTGTTGACCATGCGATTAGGCCATTAAAGTGCAAAAATCACTGTTTACAAATACCCGTAATTACTATAATTTTCATGCAAAAATCTACGCTCACCTAAAACCAGACCACATGCCAGTTCTTTCCTGGCCAAAATGGCTATTTCTTTCTGTCTTGAAATCTCAGTCACATATTGAAAAAATATCTGCAGAATAAAATATATTTTGACTGCAGAAATAGATTTTGCATGAATAGACTCCTGAGGCATCCAACAGTTTCAATAATGTTTTCTATTCCAGGGGAGCACAAAATATTTTTCCTTGATAGCATTTATTTTATATTCACTGCACTGGAATTACTTTTTCAAAATTCTGCCAGCAAAGACTTATCGTATGTGGGTGCCATTGCTGTAACATAAAGATAAGGATGGAGGCTTATTCCACTCATAAGCTCATGAGTCTGTAAATTGGAACTATCCTTCATAGTACAATGCATTTTACCAGTCCAAATATTTTTCTTAAAGACAAGACAGGAGTTTTTTTCTTGGAAGTATTTTCCTTCAGTGACTTAAGGAAGCATATTCATAGACTGCTTGTGAAAGGCAAGACACAAACAATGTGACACTGCTGGCTTCTCTGGGCTGGGGAAGAGCCGGCATTATTTCAACAGCTTCAGAATCAGTCACTGGAGCAGCTGCCTTAAGCGGGAAAAATGTTGTCTGGGGAGCTGGAGATAAGGTAAGATAGAAACAAGGACCTCAAAGGACAGAGATGCATCCTAATTTGATGATCCAGGTGCAAATAAATGGCTCCACTCATTTCAAAAGTGGGACAGGCAACATATGTGGATCTGAATTTGGATTAAATCATCAGGTATACTCAGGCCTGTGATTTTGTTACTGGCCAAATGGCTATGATTATTGCAATCAAACGTGGTAATACAATGACTTTGTACCTAGGGGCAGGCACACAGGTGAGATTAAAATGAGAACTGACTCCAGCTTTCACCAGGAAATCAAGTCTAACCCTTTTTTGAAGTTAAACATTTTGATATAAATTTTTTCCGCGAAAGGCTGACCCGCATAAAACAACTGAATCCTCAGTGTACTGTGAACGCTTTGTGTGCTACAGTTAAATGGTTCCAGAGATGGGAACCTGATTAACTTTGAAATTTCCATCATCCCCTCACAAGCAGCGATTCGGCTCCTCTCGTGGCTGCGGAAGTTTGCTGGCAGCCCTTGTTATTTTGATCATGGCCCTGTCTGCATGTACCAGGAGCAGAAATAATGATACAATGGTAAGAGCCCTAGTGGTTGGTCAGCGTTGGATCCCTCTCCAATGCTATTAGTGATGAGGCTCAAACAATAGCAACTGCACTGAGGAATTGAAGGGAAGAAAAGGCTGGTGATGTCAAGACCCATCTGGTTCTCTTCAAGCCATTGTTCTCCACATTGTGATATTAAATCTCTTCTATATTATGGACTAAATTATGAGATTCTCAGAAGCCTTTGCCCAGCAAGGGACAACATGTTGTTCCACAGATTTCCAGTCAAAGGGAGTCATAAGTCATCCGGTCTGATCTCCCCTATAATCATTAAGATGCTGCTATGTTCCATCCATGTACCCTTGCATTTGCCCAAAGCCATTAGTTCGACAAAAAATGCCTCTACTTTTAGGAGAGTCAACTGTGGCCTACTGCTGGCCACTAGTACATGAAGCCTCGATACCTGCTGGGTACAGAGTACCGGATTGCAACAGGGGATGATAAAATCCAAATGCCAGTCTGTCTCGGAGGGTAATGTCCTGCTGATAAATCTGATCATACAGCCAAGCCTCTGCTTCCTCCAGAGGGTCCTTATACCAGCTCTTCTGGCCTGTCCCCACACCTGCAGTACAGTGGCCCACATTTGGAAGCTGAACAGGCCCGGTTCCGCTGCATATCAGCACTCATGGCTTGGTCCTTTTTTAGACCTACAGGAGTCAGTCTTCCAAAAGAAGACATTTTTGACAAAGCAGTATTTCCAAAAGGCCTGACATTAAATGGTGCATCTGTTAACACACCTTCCAGAAGTTGGATTGTTGTGGTTCCTAAGGATCTTAGTGCAGAATAAAGTCTTGTTGCAGGGCTGAATCATTAAACCATTAGATCTGCCCCAAAGAGCTTACAGCAAGCCTATGAGACAGGGAGAAAAGATGATAAACCAACAGGGTAAGTCCAAGGTCGCAGAAAGATGATAATGATAGATGTAATAAGCGGCAGTAACAACATACAAACTACGATGCCAATGCCCTTTGCTAGCTCAGATTTGAACCCTTGGGCTTTGCTAATTATAATGACTCAGTAAGAACTAAAAGGGGAAATTACCCACCAAAAATGGTTGTTAACCACTTCGGCTCTACATCTATGCTGCATATTCTGTGCTTTGCTCTAATTGTTCAGTAGAGGCTCCATTAAAGTCAATGGAAAGTCAGGGTGTCCCTGGTGAGTTATACTGTAGCAAAGTAGTTTAAATTTAATCTAGAGTTGGATTTAACACATTTAAAAGAGAGCAAATTCACTGCTAAGTCTAACCATCCAGTCAATACTTCAAGCTGATGGTTCTCACTCTGGCACCGCTTTTTATATTCTGACAGAAGGCAGAAATTATGTCCATGATCATACCATCATTACTGGCTTTGGTTGGGTTTTTCAAGCACAAAAGAAAGCCAGATGCCCTGTGCTCAAAGAACTACCGTGGGATTTTGGTGCTTCTTTGAAAACCCCATGTATATTCAGCAAAAGATAGAAAGAACACCAGAAACACATTTTGTAGAATATTAGATATGAATGTAGAGTTAGAAAACCTATTTGCTAGCACTCACTATCAGCTCCAACACGCCAACTGGCGATTCTATAAAGTTCAGCTCCATCTTCATAATACTTCTTTATTCCACCGCTCTAATTGGAAGACCATTTCTGAACTTTGCTGTACTGCTGTTCAGTTAAGATGTACCCAATTTCCAGCCTGAATTGATTCAAGGCCAATTTATGTACATTTCCACCCACATGAATTTTGCCTTTTTGCTTTCACCGGTCTTCAGTTTTCCTGTTGTAAATCCTTCAGCATCTTTATGGATGAATGCCACTTGTGAGAATACATCAGTAACAGAGAAACAGCATTACTGTTAATGCTGACCAGCAGAGGTGCCAGAGGGGACACAAACTGGAAGGTAGCGATGCTGTGGGAACAGGACAGGAGCAGAGCAGATTCCCAGTACCCTGGTATGCGCCCTGCCTTCACACAGTTCCAAATCTGGTGCATGGCTCCTGCTGCAAGTCATTCACTGCCTCCTCAGGCAAGGACGCAGCCCATCGCCCTAGGCTTGCGCCTGAAGATCGCTCAGGCTTCTGCCATCTGCCTCTGTTTTTCCAGACAAAATAAGCTATGTTTCTGGGTTTCCTGTAACAAGATAGGCTGCTTCCCCCGGTCATTCTGGCAGCTCTTCTCTTCTCCGTCTCCAACCCGAAATTGCTCATCTTTACGCATACTTCTGAGAGTTTTGTCGTGCCTCAAAGAGGCACATGCCTGATGTGCCCTGAAACCACCTTCGCTTTCCCACCAGCCCCACCACGCTGGTGAGCTACTCTGTGTGCAGACAGACATGTCCCCTTTGCCCGTGCTCTGCGCTACGCTTGCTCTGATCCAGAAGCTGTTTGATGGCGTGAGTGTTATATTATTCCTGAATTAACACACTCTGCCTCCCAGTGGGCCTTATTAGCTCCGGCACAAACCTCACTAACACGGCTGTATGGTTTCTGTCCCGGAGACAGTTCATAATCTGGCCAGTTTGCAGTATCCATCCATCTGCCCCTTCCATATAGATATAACACAGTATTCCTGTGATTAGACAGGATACCTTGTCTCTTGCCTTTTCAACACTTTCTAGCTGATTATTTTCTTCTTGTAGAAGAAATGGATATTACCAGAGCCTGAAGTGTATGGCTCTGTACTGCATAGGTATGTGCCGCACAACAGTGCACAACTCCATCCCACCCTAAAGTTTGACTCTACCCATATGTCCCTCTTTCAGCAGCTACACAGTTAGTCGAACAATAATTTTTGACAGAAAACTTTACTGTTCATATAAAGCTATCGCCAATAAAGACCTCAGAACTTCCATATGGGCTATCCAGACTATTCTGCCTTGCAGTGATGGGATCACTAATTCCAAAGTGTGTGTCCCTACACACAACTACGCATGTCCCTACACATGACTACGCAAGGGAACCTCAAAGATTAATGCCACAGCCTGGAAATCATTCCAGGTATTTCAGATCTCAGCCCCATTGCATCCTGCTTCACAATCTGAGAGCTGCATGTTCAGCCCAGAAGAAGACCTGTGCTCCTAGTATGTACACCTTTGCTGTGATTGCCCCTGCCCTTACACATTTCTGTACTGTTTCAACTAAAGTTACCTAGGTTCAGGTTCTCTTTCCCATGACTTATATGTGATTTAAGTGGCTGAAAATATCTATGAAATGGAGATATACTTCTTCATTTAAAACTGGAACCTTTCTAATGATTACATTAATACCCAGGATCCTGTTGACACCTGAGACATCCTCGGTCCTAAGCAGTACAGCCTTGAAGAGCCTGCTAGTCAATAAAATAAAATACCCATTCTCTTTAATTAACATATGAAATAAACACAATCTGTGACACCTAGTGTGCAGCAGCAATTAAGAGGCATTGCTTAGTTAAACCTCCTAATACCTCATTTAAATATGCAATTAAGGGATAATTGCCTTCAATCAATAAAAAATTGAAATATTTTGCAGGGACTTCAGTTATTTTTTGTGAGGCTTTCTACTTTGTACTTGGTCTGGGCTAAGCCTCCAAGTCGTATACCACTTGTTAAAGAAACATTATTCTTTTCAGCATTCCATTGATTTATGACTTTTATGCATCCTGCTAGTGTCGTAAGAGTCTGATGTTAACGCTAAGCATTTATTTTTGTGTTATCAATAATTTCCACTTCTTTCAAACTCTCCATTTATCTATTCTAAGCTCTCCTTGAATCATTTCCCTTCTCTGGTCCACACAGACCGTAAGTGTCCCTTTGTGCATGCCTTTACATTCTGAGCTTCCTCTCAAATACCTTAGCAATTCTTTTATACTGTAATTATTTTTACTCATTTTCAGTATCTGCTTGCAAACAAGCAGTACTTCAGTTGTGAACAAGTGCTCACAATTCAGACCATATATCCAGATCTCCTCCCTTCCTACACACAAATCAATCCTCAGTAAAATGAGACAGATCTATGAATCAAACAAGAAACAAAGTCAACCGTTGCATTCCTTCTCAAAGAGGGAAATTAGCAATGCAAATATATAGGCTCATCTAAGAGGTCCTTGAGTGCACTCCATCATGGCACCTCACACCATCATCAGACACAGAACAATCAGAATAAAGGAGGAAATGTTGTCACACTCGATAATTGAATTACGTGGTTGAAGAGATGAGACCTGTGAAATGAATGAGATGAGGAAAAAGCAAAAGATAAATTCTAACAGGCACCTAAGGAGCACCAAAGAAAGCAATGTACTGTACTGGGAGGGAAACCTCAGTGCAGTCTATGGTCCGTGTTGTATTACAACTAGCTGTGTAGGCTGCTAACGTCACATTATCTGAACAATGCTTTGCCAACGGTTGGTGAAGTCAAAACCTCCATCTGGACTATTTCTGTCATGGAGAAAAGCCAGAAAGGAAGTGTTGCTTGAGTTTAAGAAAGGTTTAAGAAAGCTGTTTAAGGAGTTTAAGAAAGCTGACCTTCTCTGTACTCGCCAGTCAATCATTTCACATCTTCATGCCTCTGTTTCCCATCACACTAGCTCTTTTGGTCTGAAAGCTGGTTTCAAATATGGACCACATCTTACTAGAGCTTTTTGTTCACTGGAGTGTTAAAACTCACCCTGGATTTAAGACATCTTTAATTTAAAAAACATGCCTAACAAAACAAGGATTGATGCTGCTGCAGATTCTTTCATGTGCACACACCTAGTGTTGGAAATATTTGGTGATTTTCAGAGATTTTATGCATTGTAATTAATAAACCATAATGTCTTGTATGACCACCTCCAGATCTTGGAAAGCCAAAGAGCATAGCTTAAGCTTTTATGCCCAGTTTTTTAATGTATAGAATCTTGTTGAAGTGGTGTATTAATTTGTATGTCCTGTCTTCTTGTTCTCTTCGTTATATTATGCTGTCACTAGACAGTTCAGTGACATTTACCTACTGTGCTGAAATATGTACACAAATAAATAGTAAGACTGGAACTGTGTATATGAACAGAAAGGTGATGCACTGGCACTACCTGAGGAGGAGAGGAACTTCTTGGTTGCAGGACATTCAAATTGTGATCATTACAAGGATCTGGATATCATTTAATTATGAGCTCTTTGAATTCAGTCACTTTGGGAACACCCATTCTTTCTTTTGCTGTCTAACTGGGTCAGAGGCTTACTCACTCTAGACAGCTGAAGATTGGCAGGTTTAGTCAGATGCTGATTGCTCCTCTTCCAAAGACATTTTACCAGGATAAGAGACAGATTCTCTCAACTAATACAAATATTTTTGTCCCCTTCTTGACTGTATATGACGGCTGTAATTGGGCATCCATTCCTGTTCTCACATTCTTAGAATGGCTGATGTCCTGCGACAAACCACTGAAGCTGTGTTATATGATCCACAGAGAAGCAAGATACATCGACTCTTGCTCTCCAGAACAGGCACATGATAAACTGAGCAAAAGAAGCTCATAAGACTTGGTAGTGGTTGTTTGTTTATAATGTGCTATCTGTTTTATCATTGAATTCATGAGTGACACAGCCTGTGAAGTTTTTTCTGTTTATGTAAACGTACTACAGTTTCTAGTAGTGGTGAACATGTTTCTTCAGCCTGGAACCTTTATAAAAAGAAGACTTTATCAAGAGATGCTTCTGAATATATTATTCAAGCAAGCAGAAATATTTATTAAATATTCTACAAGAATTAATTGATAAGATGCATGCATCATTTGCCCCTTCTTTGGTCTCTTTCTGCCTTCATATCATCTAGTTTTCATATCATCTATGTGATGCAGGCTTCAGAAGAGCTGCTGAGGAACCCTGGAGGAAGAGTCCCAGGTATAGCCTGGGTCTGCTGCCTGTCTCGGTGTAGATTCACTCATATGCCTCAACTTAAACACAGAGGAAGTGAGGGGTTTGGCTGTAGAGCCCACCCAGTTTTACAGCCTTGCTGCTGAGGCTGGTGTGGGATGCTAATGAACTGATTTTGCCTTTTGTGATTCCAGATACGGACACCTGCCTACCATAAACCCAAAGGCTATCTCTATTCGCTAAGAACATAACACTCATATACCAAACAACATGGATTAACTACCAGTGCCACAGGTTTAACCTAGGCCAAGTCTTACCTCAGTGGTTGAACAACCAGTTAACAATTATGTGAGCTGAGCTAGATGAGCAAGACAGCAATGAAAAAGATGCCATTGTATCATTGCTGCACTTACCTTATTATTATGAATGCACAGACGACCAAGTCTTGAAGGATCTCATTCATTTTGGTATAAGAACGCGGGGAAAAAATTGGCTCCCATTATTCACACCTGCCACCCAAAATGAAGAGAGTGAAGTGGAATGGATATAACTGAGAGAAAATTAGCCTTAAATACATAAGCATAGTCGTGTGTTGCCTGCACACAGCTTTCCATTTGTGAATTGATACATTAGCCAGGTCAATGATGTATCAGTTGACAAAGAGCAGAACATGTGTAGTTTGTTCTGTTCTCTGCTATCAGTTTGCATCAAAAGAAAGTTGGCTGACCTGGAATCAAACCAGTTTTCAGGAATCAAATTGCAAATTACCATCATCCAGCTCATCTCCCCTGTAACTCTCTAGGAAGACATAGTAGCCTCAGAAAAGCTGTTTTCCATCTGATCCTAAATTTTCAGAGAGAATCAGAACAAGAAATACTCTGAGTATAGTAAGAATGCGTTGCGTGGTAGCAATGAAGCTGGCTATCAAAGTGGAACTCAAACGTACTCTCACTTCAGTACACCATCAGCCTGGCACTTCCAATAGATGTACAGGACAAGAAGTAGCTCCTGATCCGAAAAGGCATGAGTGCCCCTTTGATGATGCATTACACCTGCCAGCCTTGGTAGATGTCTCAGACACCATGGGGCACCTCAAACAGCACTTGACATTTCTGATCAGGCAACTGAACGGAGCCACATGGTAAGATGTATTTTAGGTAGCATGCTAGAGAAAGTGGAAAAATATGATGCCTTTATGGAAATGATAAATAAAACTGCATTAGGAACCCTACGGCACATGGAGTGGGCCCACGGAGAGGACTGAGTTAAAGAATTGGTCTTTTGTTCAGTGCTGAAACCATGGCTAGATTAGATTATTTAATGCCATAAACCCTTTGGCAAGGTACATTAATCCAATGTCTTGGCCAAATTGTGTTTGTACTTTAATGCCAACTTGTGTTCATAATTACTTGAACTAATTATTCGTCCTTTCTTAGAATGCTGGGTGGTATTTCTGTGCTATTTCAAACAGTTTTCTAATGTAATTCAAGGAATATGCTACTATCCTCTTGTGTCAATATTCCTACCATGCCTCCTTCCATAGTAACTTCTCCCTCTGCATGAAACGAACCATAAGAACAAGGAATTAACTTGAGCAGGCTGAGGGCAACATTTTTTCTCCCTTTAGGACGAACCACAACTACCCAGTTCTCGGCCTCATGCCATTAATTGTACTTAAACACAGGGATGGTACTTTATAGTTTGGATGTACAGACCGATGCCTTTGAAGCAAAAATAATCTGCTTTGGTCCCCAGCTATGATTAGGAAGCTTCACACATCCCTGGTGCATAGCACAGTGGCAGGAAATAGCTCCTAAAGGGCCACAGATTTGCTGTTTAATTTTTTTAATTACTGCTTATTTAGGAAACATAAATACTTTTACAAATCATTACCATATAAGTATGAGGCACATACTATTTTTAATTAAAATAGAAGCTAGCACTTTTTTACAGAGAAAAACACCATGAGAGACTCAAAGCCTCTCTATCTGTAAGGTCTTTGCAAGAACAAATATCTCCATCACTGCCTTCATTCTGTAGTTTTCTTTGACCTGACAGGCAATGCTGTTTGCAGTTCAGAAAATCCTGGATTGGGGTACATATCTGAATCCAAAGCAAAGGTGAATGACAAGGGACTACCTGGTTTGTCTTCTTCACCAGGAGAAAGTAGTCAAGGTGTTCAGAAAACAAAAGCTGCCCTAACACTTAAATGCTTTCTTAGAGACTTGCTACCACTGTGTGAGAGGAGTTGATACTAGTTGCTATTAAGATACAGCTGTGCCTGAGTCTTCAAGGTGTACACCTCAATGAGATCATTATGAGATAGAGCTAAAGCACTGCATGAAAATACAGGTGTTTTTCTCAAGAGAAACATGTGGCTCTGAGAGCCACACTCATCCGTGGGTTTTGGTTTGTGGAGGTGTTTTTTAGAAGTTTTCCCTTTTCTTTTTTCTTCTTTCATTTTACTTTTAAGCATTTTTTTATTCAGCTAAATTGATTGGAAAGGAATAATAAGAGTGCTGGAGGTCCTAAAACCCTGAGGAAACCCAAGTTGCATGCTAAGTTGATGCCTACCAGCAGCTTTAATCTCAGTTAGTCCAATTAGTGATTGTTTGTTTATTTTTCTTGTTCACAGATGGAAGGTAAAAAAACAAAACTTATATCTGAATGGTAAAATTAAGGAGAAATCCAACTTCATGGTTTATCTTTAAGGAGTGGCCTCATCTTCAGTTGAATCATGTTTTTGATACAGCATCAATGACAGCCCAGGCCAGGCTGCCCAAAATCTTGCAAGAGCAAGACTGAGAG
The DNA here is from genome assembly GCF_038088225.1 of Cyrtonyx montezumae. Classification (NCBI taxonomy): domain Eukaryota; kingdom Metazoa; phylum Chordata; class Aves; order Galliformes; family Odontophoridae; genus Cyrtonyx; species Cyrtonyx montezumae. Next base: position 42,978,103 of record NW_027072089.1, on the reverse strand, counting down.
ATAGTAAATGTAGCCACAACCCCTGGTAGGACTGGATATTACAAACAGCTTCTCAGAAAGAGTGGTTGGGCACTGTCACAGGCCGTCTGGGGGGGGCAGTAGTGTTACCACCCTTTGGAGTGTCCAAGAAACGTGTGGATGTGGCACTGAGGAGCGTGGTTAGGGGGCATGGTAGGAATGGGTTGGTGGTTGGACTAGATGATCTTAATGGTCTTTTCCAAACAGAATGATTCTATGATAGCTGCTTCATGTGCTAGCTATAGTCCAGAGCACACAGAGAACAACAGCCTTGCTTTCATATCTCTCACCTACAAAAATAGGGAGTGCTTTTGCCGAGTTTGGCAAGGTCAAAATTCAGCTCTTCCACTGATCCAGAAAAGATCTTTCAGCAGGAGGTGAAATGCAATTCAAACTGCATTGCTGCAAAGCCACATTAGCTCCCAGTCCCTGACACACTTAACATGAAGAGACTGGGGGACACAAGAATCCTGCTGGGGCTCCCCAGCCGTGCTAGCCGTTTACTGGCACTGGCAAAACACCCACCACTGCTGCTCCCCTTTGTGTTTCTGCCTCCTGTCCAAGAAGTAAGCACTCATTCTGGGCTACCCAATTGCTCCTTTCACCGTTCCAGCCACCTCAGCCCTCCTCCCCCATCCCCACATTAATGCTCCACCTAAAGCTGGTACCCTCTGCAAATTCTGTCATTTCCAATGAATCTTGTGTTGTAATTTAAAAGACAACTAATTCCTGTTTCCAGCACTTTAATGCATTTTATTTTTTTCCTACAAGAAATATACGTGTGTAATTAATAAACAATTTAGTATGTTGAGGAACCTAGGAACTTGGCAAATGTTCTGGGGATATGAAATCTCAGGAAAAGCAGCACATTATAAGAAATAGTAAGTAATTACTTATGTAAGCTTTTCTTTTTAAATTCTAAGAACATTAGCTACTAATTACCTACTAATTACCAGTACTTCAGCAGGTGTTTGCACTTAACTGTAGGCTAAAGCCCCTGTGAAAAACAAACCCCTCACACTCCCTCTCAAGATTAAAGCAGAATCCCACTGGACTCCATAATGCAGCATAGGTGTAGGAGCTGTTTACATGCCAGTCCTTTAACCACTTGGCTGCTTAAGGTGAAAACAGGCTCCAGCTTATTTCCCTTGCTTTGCCTGACAGAGTCAAGGTGATTTACTAAAATGAACGATGTAAGAGCAAAAAGAGCAAAATATAAGGGTTAAAACTAAACTCTGATTAAGGCTTCTTCATCATCTGCAGATTTATCTCACTTTTGCAGTGACCTGGCAAATGAGCGCTGTATTTCTTACTGGGAACAGAGCTGACTGAATGGGGTGAGAATAAAACCCTTTCTGTTGAAAGTTCCCTGCATTTAAAACAACAGATACAGAGCCCTCAGCTGGTGTAAAAGGGTTTAGTTCCATCGATATCAATACTTGAGTCAATACACTGCTAGAGGACCTAGGCTGTACTTCATGCCTCTTTTGGAAGATTAATTCACGCAGCCTCAATTTTGCTCAAACAGGCATTTAGAAACAATGATTTTCAAGATTATAAGCGCAGGTCCAAGCCAGTATCTTTGACTGCTTGACGTTCAGAATTTTGGTTTACACAATTACCTGAAAACGCATTGCTGTTGGTGGAAGAAAAGTGTCAGAGGTTGGAAATCCCATTAGAGAATGGGGAAGACAACAGTATCCTCCAGTGACCCATCAATGCCTAGGCTGCTCTTTCCGTGGGTCACCAGAGGGGCACGGGGCACACCTTCAGGACTCTATTAGTCAACAAAATGACTCACAAATGAATAATTCCACCCCTTACACTATTTTTCTTTGTGTGTGTGTGTGTGTGTGTGCCATTTGCCTTCTCTGAGATTTGCAAAAAATGCTCAAAAGACGCAGTCGCTAATTTCCCTCTGCAAAGATTACTTCTTTTCCACTCAAAAATAAGACTCTAAAGCAGGCAGTGGAAGCAGTTCAGTTCATCACCATTTTTCTGTGGATGCCAGTTGGACTACAGGTCCCCTCCAGATCCCTTTTCACTGAGGTGATAGAAGTAGTGAGTGTGCTGTGAAGTATTAGGTCACAGCAGTGGAAGTGCTCATATCTACAGCTGGGAACTAGGTTTTTTGAACAGCACATCCCTATTAAAACAATAGGAACTGCAGGAGACTGGAAACAATTGAAAACCTGACCCTTTCATTCTGGTACTTAAAGGGGAGCTTCTGGCTGGTAGTGTATTTTAAGACTCGAGTCCCACAACTGAGAAATTAAAAGCTGCTTTGACATATGACTGAACCAAATGAGACCATGAGATTTCTGAGAAAATTATACTGCTCAACCTTGGTGCCTTCCATCCAAGGTTTTCAAAACCATATATAAAAATTAACAAAACAGCACGCCTGGGAGGTAAGTCACTGATGTTTCACCAGTCAACAAGCTGAGGCTTTGCACAGCAAGATATCCTGATGTCATTAAAAAAAGGATTAAAAAGTCATTTGGTCTTCATGTAAAAATACTTTCTCCTCTCTACTTCTTCTCTGCTGGAGGCTTATGCTTGGATTTTCAGAGGACCTGAACAGTGGGAAGAGCAGCAGTGCTCTGGTCACCGGCTGCTCCAACCTATCAGTGAGACTGTTTCAGTGCTGAAGAAGCACTCGAGTTCCAGACAGCTGGTCTATTTTTTACCATAGTCTCAGGTGATCTAATAAGATGTATTGCTTAACAGCATAGGCTTAACTTCACCAAATACTGAGATGACACAGGTGTAGCTGCCTTATCCCACGTATTTATAAGGTGCTGCTATTTATGTCCCTAAACAAGGACCTTAGGAAAACCCATCATGAAAGAGGGGAAAGTACGAATGAGGGTTTTCCTAAGACATCTGACTAGCTGCTGCTCCCAAATCTGAGCTGGGTGGTAAGTCCTCCTCCTCTGCTGCCACTTGATCTGGAAATGTCTGGGACCTGAACCCACCTCACTGATCTGACCTTGACTTGATGTCCAAGCTTGTCTTTGTTCTGGCCACGCTGCCACCGTCTCCCATGTCCCAAAACCCTGCAGGGCCTCCTGACAAGTAATGGATAGGAGCACCGGGAGAGAGAGGGAGCAGGTGAGGTGGGAATGTGTATTGCTTTCTGCCAAAAATGAGCTACCTGACTGCCCCATCAGGCCCCGTGTAGTTGTCAGGCACTCCGAATGCAGAGAGAAGTACCTATGGTACCAGCAAGCATGGAAAGAGTGTTTGAAATACACTGATATTTATGGTTAAATTTGTTCAAGCTGGAAACATTTTGCTACTTTTAATCTATTTTGTCCCATTTTCTTTGTCTTCCACCCAGCATCTTTGGTGGGATTTCAGAATCCCAGCAGCACCTTGATGATGTCAAGGCTGAGCACCTTCTGCACACTCTGTGGGTACTCTGGATGCCATGGCCCACTAGCATCATTTCAGGTGTTTCAGAAGCACATTGTGGAGAGAATTTTTCTCATCTCTTTTCTTCAGTCTCAAAGAGGAGAAGAAAAAATGCAGAGCTAGGATTTTAGCCCTTCATTTTATAATGTAATTGAAATGCCAAGAGACTGAAAAAATTCAATGTTGATGAAGAAACGGATGTTAGTGCAATGAAGAATAGCTCTGTCTTTGTCAGTCTGCAGTCTTTTATGTGTCACAGGCTGTCACTTTCTATTGCATTTCAACTGACTAATTACCCCAGTTTATTAAAAGTGAATATGAATTCACATTTTTTACTTTGCTGTGTTCCGACTGTTAGAGTTATCAGGAGCTATTACTGAATGATAGATCCCACAGTTCTAGGCTTCCTCATGTGAGCAAGTACAGAGCAAATCTACCTCAATATCAATGAAAACCAGATATATTCATTTAAGGGGGAAATATATACTCTGTGCAGTGCATGCTCACATCCAAGCATTAATCACCCCGGTGTGTCCCACATGGCTCAGTGTATTATTAGAACCTCACTCACAGAGCAGAAGAGTGTCTGTAAGTGATGGTGTTGGAAGGGTTGGACTTGAATTAAATGTACTCATCGCTTCCTAATGGGGAGGTATTTTCTGACAGCTGTAATGAAAACTGCTGCTCATCAAAAGGTACTCTGTGTCCTAGCTCGCAAATCCAACCTCGGCTGCAAGTTGCACATTTAAATTTCAAAGTTTTTATCTCTAGCCACACTGGAGTGCATTTATAAGTGCAGTGGAAGGGTCAAATTAGATGAAATCAAAGCCCTGCTTCTGTTGAAGAGGCAATTTTAAGCTTTTGCAATTGGATCTATGTGTTGTTATAGGCTTAAAAAACCTCATCATCAAAAACAGGGATTTCTAGAACACAGTAATTATCACTTTGATCTGCACAACTCAGTTCCAGCAGTAACTAGAATGTTAGAATTTCCTTATTCTGTATAAAATAACATGTCCAGATAAACAGACGCATAGACTTTAATAAGTATTAGAAAACTGGTATACACGTTTCTTAATTCTTAATTTCTTAATTCTTAAATCTTGTGGATCTTTGACACCTTATCCCACGCTTCTGATCGTGCAGGCAGATTTCTTGCGAAGATGTCCACCCTGGCTCTGAAGGAGGTGGGTGCTGGTATAAGCCCTTATGCACTGGAGGTATTAATCAATACAAGTAATCACAATAACTTCGGAAATTCTGTCAATAACCAGTGCTGGGAAAGAATATACCATCAAGTCTTGGAGGAGGGAAATGCCATTTTGTCCAGAAGCATAGGATAGAAAAACAACAGGAAAAGGAAGAGGGTGGTATTCTTCTAGTGTTTTTGTAGTGAGCACTCATTGTTTACAGTAAAATGCAGCTATTGTATGTTTTCCTATGATTTAAGATATTTACCTTTTCACAAGCTAAACAAAATGTTCTTGTATTAGAATGTACACATTAAAACAATGTAATAAGACTGGCTATGCTGATGGTGCTGTCATCTTGTATATTACAAATATGCAACTAAATATAATTTTTACAAACTGCCTTTACACGGAGGCAACAGGATGCATAGTCAAATTGGGTGGACTCCAAGCAGGACCTCTTGATGAGCTAGCCATGACATGGAAACCACAAAGATCCCTTTTCCAGTTTTTTCAAGCACTCTGCATGTGCAAATTGTGTTTTGGAAATTTAAAGAACTGGTTGAAGCTTTGTGGGTTTACTCTTTTACTCAGAGTGCAGTGAGGCACTGGTACAGATGCCCAGAGAAGCTGTGGTGCCCCATCCCTGGAGGCATTCAAGGCCAGGTTGGATGGGATCCTGGGCAGCTGAGCTGCTGGGTGGCAGCCCAGGCACGGGATGGGACAAGGTGGGCTTTATGGTACCTTCCAGACCAAAGCATTCTTGATTTAACACCAGATATGTTCTGAAGCATCTATTCTTTTCCCAAGGAGCAACTCCCTATCTTTCCATCAAAGGGTAGGTTGCAACCAAGAAAAGCTGTTTGAGGACATCTCTAAGAACAAAGAGGCTGGCTAGCTAGAGCAGGGAACAGCAACAGCAATGGAAAAGGAAACATCTTCTCCACAGGCAGGGATGCAAGAGTTGGCTCCCTGCTGAGGTGGATGATACTTGTGGAGACCAGGAACAGGTATGTTATTCAGGGAGTAAATGCTATTTAAATTCCCGTAAAGGGAAAGACACACATACATCCCCAGCTGAGAGACTTGTAACCAGCTCTCCCCAAAACCAAAATAATAGCTGAAAAAGATTATGACCCTCATGCAACTGAAAGAGAGGAGGTTGGCCCCTGTCTGGATATGTGCTCCAGGGGAAGAAATTCAACAGAAGAAGTGCTGCCTGCCAATGCCTGAGATGCTATTTGGGAGTGTTCAGGTTTTTCCACTGCACTGACTTTGTGCTGTTCATCCAACAAACTGCTAACCTAGTTAGAAGGACTTTAAAGTAGGATCAAGGGAGGGGTTGATTAGGGAAAAAAAGTGAGCGTAAACCAGAGCAGCCTGATGGGAACCTAAAATTTTGGAAGATTTGGTATTCATAATAGAGTCACAAGAGAAACATAGAGGATAGTGAATCAATCCACTGAAGACTTCAGAAATCTGTATATTAATGCAAGGAATATTTGGAATAAACAGGCGGAGCTGGAAGTCTTAATACAAGATCAAAATTATGACTTAATTGGCATAACAGAGTCTTGGTGGGATAATATACATGACTGGAATAATAATATGAAAAAAAAGAAGAGGCAGGGGGAAAATGAGAGGTGTTGCCTCAGCCTGTATGCATCTATTTGCTGGAAGCCTGGCTCTTAGAGAAAGCTAAAACTGTTGAAAATTTTATGATTAATAATTACAGAGGAAAAGATCACAAATACTTAACCTGGTGGGGGTCCACCACAACTGGACACAAAACCAATTCAGTGAATGAGACTTTCAGTGGTAACAAGGGGACTTTGATGATGCTGGAAATGGGAAGACCCTACAGTAGGAGACAGACTGAGCAGCGTGTGTATGTGGCGCACAGAAGGAAGCAACCATGTTCAGCTACTAGGGAATGAGCATAAGAGGTTACCAGGAGCACGGGAGGATGGAGAAAGAGAAGTTGCAACACAGAGCTTAACACCATTAGCCAGTGGCACCAAGGGTAAGAAGCCATTCTGCATCTCCATTAGGAGTAAGAAGTAAGCCAAGAGTCAATGATCTAGAGACAAAAAAAGATGCAGAGAAGGCCTATGTGAAGAGCATCCTCATCAATTAAAAGGTCAAATGTGAGCATGTGGCTGGCATGATTAAAATCAGAACTTTCTTTTTTTTTTTTCCCTAGAAAAGGATATTGATTTAAGTTCATTTTTAAAAAAAAACCCTTTGGGTCTGATGAATTTTGCGTAGGATATTTAAAGAACTGGCTGAGGCTGTCTCAAAGTCATTAGCAGCTTTTCTGGGAACTTGTGGAGAGGGAATGAAGAACTGGATAACTAGAACAGCACAACATTGTGCTTTTATTTAAGCAAAAGAAGGAATTGAGGAGTTACTGAAAAGTCAAACTAATTTAAATCAGAAAAAAAATGTAAGAAGTAAAGTATCTGGAAATCAATATTAATTCATCATGCTATGTGAAATTGACCTTCTTTTCTGTCTATATAATGGACTTCTTTTGGGTAATGAGAGTTAACAGATTATATGCATTTTGACTTCACTAAAATTTAGACAATATTCTACCTGATACGTTCTTAAGAGATTATAGGGAAGACAGACAATATTTTGGATTGTAATTACAATAGTTAAAACTATTTTTGTTTTTGTCAAAACAAAAGTATTTATCATGAATAAACTTTTAAAGTCTGATTTGGGACTGGTTCCATTACAGGTGTATAGGATGCTGCAAGTTGCAAGTAGGACTTTAATACGATTTCAACAGAATGAAATAATTTTGCAGCCCTTATCAGAACTGGTAAGGCACTATCTGAAATGGTGGGTCTAGATTTAAGGAAAACAGAGAAGATAACTTTTAGAAAAAAAAATGCAGAGGAAAGAAGTGAGAAAAAAGTCTTTGGAATAAAGATCTAATCATCTGGGATTGTTTAATATGAAGTAGAAATGGCTGAGGATTGATTTAATATCATTCCTCAGGTATGTAAGAAGATGTTAAAAAACATAAGATTACTGTCACATTCGTGGTGAAGGAGTTGGATAACAGAACCAGAGAGTTTCAGGTCTGACTTTAGAAAACATTCCTAACCAGAAGGACTGTGATGAAATGGGAGAAGCTGCTCGTTGAAATTTATGTATTTCTTACAGTAGAAATCCCTGGATCCTTGACAGAAGTGGTGTAAGTATGGCAAGCTGCCACTGAGTCACAGAGAAGACAGAGGAATAGGATAGGTGACTTCCTGACATCTTTTTTTCTGTCATTTTTTTATGGTCTTACATTGTTTCAAGTTCTTATCTATAGGATAGCACACAGATCCTGCAAAACTCTTTGCTTTTACTTCAAATTTTGAAAGACTTTGTGGAGTTGAAAGCTATGGACGGTAGTATTTACAGAGAGGTATCACTTGAATGACTCTGCAGTGAGACAGCGCAGAATTTTGCTATCTCCTGTGCAAATCCAAAAGCCTGCACTGTACAATGGCCATGACTACTTCTTTCTTGGCAGCTGGAAGATGGGAAGAACGAGCCCTCCCATAACCTTTCAGAACCCAATTGCCCATTAGTGTCAAGTTTTGGCTTCCTACAATGCTTCTCAAGCAGAATTTTCCTCTTTAATCTATTACAGCCATCAGTTCCAAGACCCATTTGACTTTTCTGTCTCATAACAGTGGTTTCATAAAAGCTTCATGTCATAAATTTTTTTTGCAAGATCAGAGATTTCTAGGCCAGGTTGACTGTGGTCAGGTCTCTGTTCATGCAGTAAAACCACAGTGTGCACAAGGCAATAGGCTTTTTGTTAAATACGTGGTGAGAGGGGCATACTCTCAAGTATGGGAGGGTTAGCCTGAGCCATGGGAGAGCAAAGCCTGATGGTGAACCATTTGTGTGTCACTGTGCAATCATTTCACAGAATCACAGAACTGGAGGGGTGGGAAGGGACCTCTAGAGATCGTCTAGTCCAACCCCCTGCCAAAACAGCTCCCTAGCCCAGGTTGCACAGGTAGGTGTCTAGGTGGGTCTGGAACATCTCTAAAGAAGGAGTCTCCACCACCTCTCTGTGCAGCCTGTGCCACTGCTCTGTCACCCTCTCTGTGAAGAAGTTCTCACACACATACATGTGGAGCTTCCTATGCAAACTGTTGTGACCTTTTTCCCTTGTCCTATGGCCACACACTGCTGAGATGAATCTGGCCTCATTCTTTTGCCTCCTACTCCTTAGATATTTATAGACATGGATGAGATCCCCTCTGAGTCTTCTTTTCTCAAGGCAGAACAGACCCGGGTCTCTCAGCCTCTCCTCATAAGAGAGGTGTTCCACGTCCTTTATCATCTTTGTAGTCCTCCAATAGACTTCAAGGAGATCCCTGTTGTTTTTGTACCGGAGAGCCCAGAACTGTGTATGATAATCTACTGAGATGACAGTACTGTAAGGATAGCAGCATAGTCTCACTCCTTGGAGTACTTGTGATTATAAGTTTGCAAGATGCCTAAATGTGGTAGCATCTGGGGAGTTATAAAACCATATGGTGGATTTGGATGTGCAGATGTAAGATGGTAGGTTTGATTTCCACTCCTCCTATGTTTCATATTTGGCACATTGGCCATTTAGTCCAAGTTGGAGTGTAGGTATCAGACAGACCCACATTTATCCTTGCAACAAAAATTGCTCAAATGCTCACTCTTGTACTTACCATTGAGCATCTGGGGTCCCAAGGCCCATTCAGCAAAGTGTTAATGCACTTGGGATGAAATTCTGCTCTGCAGAAATCAACAGAAAGTTCTGCTGTGGGCTCCAGAGGGACCTCAGCTTCCATCCCATTCATATCAGGGGTGTGCAAATACATGCTTTGGTGCTCCATTGAAACAGGGTGATTTTAATTCTGAAGAGACTATATGTAGAATCAACAGACATGCTTCTTGCCCCCAAGTCTGTGCAAGTTCAGTGGACTACTGCCCTTGAACTGCAGCTGCACAGTGCTGGAGCAGGGGCCCTTTCAGACCACAGAAGACCCTTCAGACCTCTATTAGGACTGAACAACCTTTCCCTATGCCATGTTAGAGAAGATCTATTTAAATGTTGTGAGGTAATGTGGCTTATTTGGGCTGACACAAGTCAGGGAACAGCTGGAACAGCAGATTTGCTGGTAGAGCCCTAAGGACAGAAATTTCATTTCTGGGCAGGTTGGACAGAGGAAGGGACAGTTCCTGGTCTAGAAGCAGAGGAAATCATGGCCATAGTCACACAAGTATCCTTTAACTCCTCTGGTAAATTACTATCTTAGCAGCTGCAACCGGAATATTTCACTTTTAGAAATTTCTGCCCTAACTGAGCAGTCTGCAACTCTAATTAAAACCCAGAACTGCAATGAGGGAACTGTTAGTATGTACCTCCCCAAGAGTATTGGCTAAACTTATGTGTACTCCACACTGGAACCTTTTCGGAAGTTTCTATTCCATCTGAAAAGCAGTGCAGTACAACTCATGTGTTGTTTTTTGGTCTTCAGGCATTACTGAACACGTACATTTCATGGTACACATCCATAACAGCACTGCAGTTATATTATGTAGCAAATGTCATAGAAAACAGCCAAGATATTTCTTAGGCATCAAGTTCACAACAAATTAAAAAATGCTTCCTTATAACAGTCATAAACTGTGTACACTTGATTATGTGTAAGAAATCTTCGGGGGAACTCTGAGGAGAACTCTAGTAATGAACATGGAGCCCTAACCTTTATCAGAATCTCTCTGAAACAAAAATGCTTTGGTTGTGATTAAACATTTCCAGGGCAATATAAATAGCTGCGCAGATTTGTGACAGGAAAACAACTGTGAAAACGGGTGAAAACAAAGTTTCTTAACATTTTCAGCCCACATCTCACTTCATTTGGGTGTGGATGTTTCTTACCTTGCATATAAATGTGAATCCTTTGTATTCTGTGCCTCATGAGGTTGCTTCAGAATAGACGATGTTGGGAAAAGACAGGCCTGAATGTATTTGACTTGTCTTCAAAAATAAAGTGTTTCACAAGACACATTATTATTGCTCTATCAAAACCTGCAGTTACATAAATATTTTTCATGGTATTATTGCTTTGGTAAGCAGCTCCTCCTTCTTCCGTCCCCATGCTGCCTCTTTCTTTAATCTCTCTTCAAATCCCAAGAGTTGACCTGAGTTAAAAACAACTTTAAAATACAAAAGGGCATTGAGGCTGAGCCAAATGCCCATGAAAGCATAACCTAACACAATATTCTTTACAAAATGGTGCTTTGAGTACATGGACACAGAGTAATTAAGAAGATGTGACAAAACATTCACTAGAAGGCAGTTTTCTGTTAAAAAAAAATAAAATTATGGAAATATTTGAACTTCAGCAATATATGAATGGGAAGAAGACACTGGGAAGAAGAGAAGTAGAGAAGGAGAGAGAGGAAGGTTATGCCTGTCTATATATCCAAATAATAGAATAAAGGCCATATCATATATCGTAACTCCCAGGTGAATGTCATCAAAACATAGTAATGATTGATCAGTAATGACTCACGAAAACATAGAAGAGCATCATTTTCTTTGCCACCAAATAAAATAAAAAATCAAATTTGAGATCTTGACTTTTTTCACAAAATAATCCATAATTTTTTATTAAGTCCAAAATATCGCTAACATGATCAGCCTCAGTAAAGCAAATTTTTTATTTCAGTGGTAGGAGATACCTACATATAAAGTGTAAAAAAGTTTTTTCTTTCAGCCTGATAGGTATCAGTATTCATGGGCTTACCAGATGTGATTTTACCATGCCATTGGACATATTAACCAATGTGTAAATACTGTCTGTGTGTAAAAACATGCACAGACTTGTGAAACACTTGAATGTACAGTAATTACACATCATCTGATAAATCTGAAGATAACTTTGGAAAACTTTGTCCTTAAAAGTTATTTTGATTAAAAGCTGTTTTATCTTTTACTGCACTAAAAATAAGTAACTGGTTGCTTGTTTCTTTTTAATTGAAGGACAGTAATTAATGCTTGGGATAAAAGGAGCTGATAGGTAATTGCTGACATGAGGGCACAGCAGCTAAATAAAGTGCAATAACTTACAAAACATTTTGAGCTGGCATGAAAGCATTCATCTGATGATACCATTAATTTGCAATAGTTTTTGCAGCATCATGTTATATTGTTGGGGGGTGAATTATTTAAGAATTATTAATATTTTATTCATTTTTGTTTCTGTTGCTCTCAATCTTTTTTTTTTCCATTTCTTTGCAGAGAATTACTTTCTAGAGAAAAATTTCTATGTGTGAATTCATTTAAAGTTTCTTTCACACAACCTCCTACCTAGAGATAATCATTTTCAGTGTCTCCTTGATTTCCCTACATAATTAGGAAACATTTTCCTTTACTTTAAATTCTGGCAGCAACCTTTGGGAACCTGGAGTATCATTTTTCCTTTCCCTGACAATCCTATTGCCTCCATTCCAAGTCCATTTCTTATGTTTTTACTCTGTGCTTCTGTCACAATTTTACAGTTAGCCATTTAAAAAATATATAATTAAAGTGCTAAAGCACCTGCTAGCCTCATGCATATGCATAAAATAGAATTATGTCCCCTCCGGGACACTGGTGTTGTGACTCTGGGGAAATGGCTAAGTAACCATGACAACGTGTCTCCACCACATCTTACTTCTAGTGATGAAAGCATGATTTACCCTGTTAAACAAACCATATTACAACTTGCCCACAGCAAGTGGTGTCAGCTTTCCAGTAGAGGCAGCAGGTCAGGAGGGAGAGCAGTCCAGAACCATCCATCCAAGTCTCCCCAACTTATCACTGCTCTATGGCTATGTTGATGTTAAGAGGCAAGATGAAATTCAGCGTATGATCTTGATAGGTGACATAAAATAAGAGCAATAAATGCAGTATTCATCAGCTGCAGGCTCCAGTCCAATCCACAGCACTGCAGTGATGGACGGTGCAGGAGAACCCAGGGGTGGGACGTAAAGATTGGTGGAGCCAATGCACAATGATTCAGACATTTGAACAAGGTATTTCCTGCATTCTCTTTTCTGACAGTTTGCCAAGGCTGCCAATCCTTAGTGAACATCAGAGAAGGCTACCAGAAGGGGTTTTTCAAAGGCTGCTGTGAGAACAAAAGTTAAATATGATTTTTTTATAATCTTGCTTATTCTACTGATTATGTATTATCTTATTTAAGGTGGGTCTTTTTTCAATCAAATGCACATTTCATTACGTATTTTTGATTTACATCTCACTTAATTAAAGAAGACACCTTGCTAATGCACTTTCTGTAAGAATTTTATAGGAAAATATTCATCATCAGACCTTTTCTTCTAGCATAATACAGCAATATTTGTATCATAAGCACTTCGGAGAAATGTTTAAATCAACCGAACTACTCATTAAAATTTGAAAATATTGCCAGGAAAGTGTTTATGTTAACCCTCTTCTCACTATCAAATACTTACGGAAAAGCTTGAAAACTTAATTTGAATTCTTAATCACTTGAGGGCACAATTTGATTAAGAACAATAAACAGAGAGGTGAAAAAATTAAAAATACAAAAGTCTCCAAGAGAAAACAGAACTAGTGCTTAAAGGTCAAGTGCATACATGTAATTAGTTCTACTTACATGAAGAATTGCAATTAGCTTTATGGATTGCATTTTGAAATTGCCGGGTGTTGTGAATCCTGGAGGTTCCTTTAGGTATCATCTGTCAGAGGCATGTGATTAGATCAGATTCTTAGTTAAGAATGAAAAAAAAAAAAGCTGGATTATGGTCCTAGTGCAAATGACTGCAAAGGCAAAGCTACCTTGTGCTTACCAGAAGGTGACTAGCAAATGATAACCCAGTACTAATCAAATTATTTGAGGGCCTGACTTACAGTCATGAAATGCTTGAGACTGCCCCTTTCTCAATTCCAAACATAACCTGTACAATTTAAAATAGAGCAATTCTCCATTTACATTCTATGGTCCAATTATTTTATCTTCAGAAATATTCGACTCAGAGGTCGGAGTCCTACAAATAAGAAATTATTTATGTATTATTAAGTACCATTCACAGAATCAAGTAACTCCAAATATCCGAATCCTTGAGCATGTTTTCAATCAGTCAGTATTTTGGACTGTTTTCACTGGGATACCAGTGTATTCCTCATCAGACATACTTGACATTTGAACCATTCTCATCAGTGATAGAGCAACACTTGGGGTATACCTGATATAAGCAACTTATAGCTCTCATGTTTCAGAATCTTCTGTTTTAGAAAATATAATAATGTAATGAGTCCTCGCTGTGTGAGTCTCACCTTATTGTTCTAGGCTGTAATTTCAATAGTAAATGGAAGACAAACCAGTTCCTCTTCCAGGGTTCAGATCAAAGGTTTCATTTAAAAAAAAAATCATAACTCAGAAATACGAGTTCTAAAGATTAAACTGAACTCACTAGCAGTCTGAAAGGAGAAGGTAGTGGCTTCTGAAAGACATAAAGTTTACTGATGAAGAAATCTGGTGGCTTCATATACTCCAAAACCTTTTGACTTATGCCAATAATGTCATGTTTTCAGACACCTGTGAACATTCTTGGCGTACAAATGCAATGCACAAGCAACAAGGGGCAACATTTCCATGTGCTAGCAAGAACCTGAGAGTTATTGCCCACCACTGCTAACACCTGAATTTGAGCAACAAAGTTAGTGTTTGGCCTTTAGGGCCACTTGCAGTGATTTATGCTCTGAAATATATGATATTCTGGAAAACTTTCAGAATTAGTATTGAGTTTTCAGGCAACCCAGTTCCACTGTGGTTCTGGGCTTCCTGAGCACCAGTTCAGCCAAGAAGTACAGCTCCTGTTTCTTACAATGCTCTCCAGTTGCCTCTGGATGCTTATTCAAAACCCACTGCACATCTGCTTCGGTTTTTGTGATGGGAAACCTGTAGTAGAGGTAGCAGAGTAACACGGTAAGTTGCCTGGGCCTCTGCACAAAGCATTGGGTTTGCTGCTTCGGGTCTGGTTTATTTGCTGTTTTCATGTGATTGCCTCCTTAATATTTAGAGTCAGGCTGTGGATGGTGAGTGGAGGAATGAGAAGGAGACAGTGAAACAGAAGCCGAGTTTATAATACTGCCTAGGCCCGCAACTTAAGTAGTGGCTTTGGGCAAGTAACTTGCAGCAAACTCCTATGGAGAGTGTCTGGGGCTTTACAGAAGGCAGCAGGAAAATAAAAGGGAAAAACACTGCATCTCAGTTTTCCTATCTGTAACATGGGACTAATACTTACCAACCAACCTACCTCACAAGGGAGATGCAATAATTAATTAGCTAATGCTCGTACAGCACTTTAACTCTGTAAAGTGTAAAATAAATGTTAAGCATTATTGGCACTTAGATTCTGCAGTGATTGGTGCCCTACAATTCCCTAAGCCAGACAGCTAGTTATTGCTGCTCAGAGCAACGGTAGCTTACAACACATCCTGCATTATCAGCTAGTTTCTAGACAGTTACATGCCAATGGGTTGTACATACACCCTCTCACACATGCCAGCTGTCACACAGGGGCAGGATGTGATTCTGCAGCATGGAAAGGGGACTCTGCAGCTACTCTGCATCTTAACATCTTTTTTTGCTTTGGCTTTTTTTTTCCACCTCTCTGTATCAGGGTTTAAGGTATTAATCATTATGTGCAACCCATCCTTCCACTATGAAGATACTACTTTATGTAATTTTGTTATGCAATTCATCAATGTTGCTGAAATTATCCAGAATTCCTGTAGATTCAGGGGCAAATAAATTGTTGGTGAACCACATAAAGGAAAAAGAAAAAGAGAACTTTCTCCCTCTGTGATATTTTGTTTTAAAATTCTTTTCTGTATTATGGTTTTGGTTGAACATGAAGACAACAGCGCCTAAAATTACATCTGAGAGATGGATGTGTAAGTAATACTATTGAATATTAACTGCTGCTACATAAATCAGAGAGTAATAGAATCATACGACATCCTGAGTTGGAAGGGACCTGCAAGGACTGAGTCCAACTCCTGGGCTCTTCCAGAATTCAAACCTCATGTCTGAGAGCATTGTCCAAACTGCCCTGTGCAGCCCGTCCCATGCCCACCGCCCGGTGGAGCAGCACTGTCCCTAACCCCCAGCCGCCCCCCCCCTGACACAGCTCCATGCCGTTCCCTCGGGCCCTGTCGCTGTCACACAGAGCAGAGCTCAGCGCTGCCCCTCCGCTCCCTGGGAGAGCTGCAGCCGCCAGCAGGCCTCCCCTCAGCTCCTCTGCTCTGCGCTCAGCACACACAGAGACTTCAGCCTCTCCGCGTACCTCTTGCCCTCCAGACCCATCACCATCCTCTTTTGGAGCCCCAGTAATATTTTTTATGTCCTTCTTATATTGTTACACCCAAAAGTGCGCACAGTAATCAAGGTGATACCAAAGTTCATCAATTCCCATAAGTCATGGGTTTTGCAGGATTTCTAATGCTAAGGTATGGCACAGATAGCAAAAAGAGATAGAAAGAGATTGATTTACAGCACAGTAGTCCAAAAAAGAGCTGTGGCTTTGCCCTCACAGACATAGTCAGAGGGGTTATTATAGAAGCTTCCACATTTACGCTATGCACAATTGCAGGATTTTGTTTCAAGTGAGATTCAACCCTCTGGGTTTAACATCACTATTATGCATATGTTTCACAGCCACTCAAAATATTGTTTTGTATCTTTATGACTTCATCTGGATTTTGAGTGCATCTAGCACAAAACACGAGGAGAATTCCTTATTTAATACCCTCCCAAGGAAATCTTACTCGTGTACCAAAGGCACTCTCTGAACCGTATCAGTACACAGTAAAAAAGGACAGTTGTAAATTCTTGTAAAAATCTAATTATTACCTTGAACCAAAACACTAGTAAAGATGCATCTTCATACCATTCTTTCTTCAGATTTTGTAAGAAGTGATCTGGACCACAAGCAAACAGGTAACTGGAGCATCGATTCAGAGTTTAAAAGTATTTCCCAGAGCAAAGGCAGTTTGATTCTTTCCAGGTTTCAGGTACTGTTTCCCTAAGCATCTCCTGTTTGGTTTTGTCAGCCATAAGTTAGCAGACACTTAATCTGAGCCAGTCGTATATGGTATTCTGATTCTTGCAGAAGCATGAAGACTATTCAAATATTAATACGTATTTACACACTGAAGACAATTCCAGCAATCTAACACTTTATTATGGGTATCATACACCATGTTATTTAATTAGTAGTATCCATGGGAACTGCATGTTAATTTAATTAGTGAACAGGATCAGATTGTCTGGATTTGTAAGCAATCCTGTGGAAGTAAGCAAAGGTACTTTGTGTAAGACTTAGCTGGTTATCATAAGCACAGTATCACTCACATTTGAAGTTTCTGAGAGTGAATGACTTAATTTATCTTTTTCCATTTAGCATTCAACCAGTGAACAGCATCTAGGGCAATGTAAAACAAAAACATAAAATGTTTGTACGCCAGGGTAAAAATCAATTACAGTGATTTTTTGCTTTATTTCAGATGAGCAGATACATGAATCCACCTTTTCAAAAATTTGCTGAGCTTTAAGGCATGTTGCAAGCAATTTCTGTTCTTGGTTTGCCCCTGCCCACGGAGAGAATGTTTATAAGCCGATACAATCGCTTAAGAAAACACTTCCCCTCATCAAAATCTATGATACCGATCTTTGCAAGTTTCCTTCAGAAATGTCAGCACTGTCAGTACATCTCTATTGCAATGTTCTTGAACTTCGGGATTAATATTCATTTATGAATCTTCAAGGTCAGGCAAAGCCAGACAATTTATACGCACCTTTTTGGTTTTGTTCTTCAGCGAATGAGTATCTGAAATATTTCTTAGCTGGTAAACAAGCTAACTTTGTCACCCAGTCCAGGATGCTTTAAAACAAATCTAGTTCTTCTTTTATTCCTACTTAGCAAAAAACTTTCATTTTCCCATTTTGGAAAGCAAGTATGATAAGGAAGAAACTGAGTTTATCGTTTTAGACAATATTGTACAAGTTTTAAATGCTGTGGTTTTGTACTTGGGAGATGCACAGAGTCTCTTCATTGAAGATAATAACTTAGCAACGTCACATCTGCTAAAACCTTTAACAGAGAAGTAAAAGATGCCATAAAAGATGAAAAAGAAGATGCTGTTGCTGAAGAATAATATTAGAAAAACAACAACCTAGAAAAGAGAAATACATTTTAAATTAGGAGTAATTACATAACAACAGAGATTGTCATGAAGTAAGGAAACTTGCATTATAGGGACTGACTATGTCCAGTAAAAGCTGAAATGTTATTTCAATTCTCCCTGTCTGAATTACTGGTATTTGGTTTTCGTGCTGAATCTTGCAATACATGGTAATTTCTGAAAAGCATGCATACCAGGGACAACTGATTACAGTAAGGTCTCAGTTTTTACTGAAAAGAAAGATTTTAACTTAAAGCTATAAAGGAAGACTTCATGTGCACACCGTGTATTTTTTAAGTTTTATATTAAATACATACAAGGATCAGACATTTATTGTGAGCATTATTATTGCATTGTTTACATATTTCAAATTACATAATGTAAGATTAATTGCGTCTCTTGAGAGAGGACCGCTTGATGGTTTCTGGACTCTCAGGCAATTGCCATTTTACACTGGAAACAAAAGTAAAGCTACAAAATCCTCTTAGAAGATCCTGACTTTGTCAATCTTCTTTGCACTTTTCTGGAACACAGTGTCGATTAGCAGGACTAATCTACCCCTCATCTATTACTGAGGTGGCTGTCTAGGAAAGAAACACTCTTTTTTTTTTTTTTTTTTATTATGAACCTGTTGTGAACACAAGCAAAAGCATTTCTGTATTTAATATCATGAGAACTTGACTTCTTGTAATTCCTGTCCTTTGTGTCCTGTGCAGTGACTGCTGTGCACTGAGCAGGGTCAAGGACCTGAAAGCGGGATACTTGGTAAGTACTAACAGAGTGATCTTGGGTAAAGTCTTTATCTCTTGACATGCTTTGTTTAGCTCTCAGAATGGCGGGCTCTTCAGGGCACGGCTTGTTGCTCAGTGTGGCATTGTTCCTTGCCTCCTGTAAAAGATCCCCCATCTTCTTCAAATTTTTAAGGCAAGTTGGTTATGTGTATAATAAATATTAACAGGAACATATTCTCTTCTTCCTATCCATTTATGGCCCCCTTTATAATTTAATTATCAACGCCAAATGTTTAAAGTCATTAGAGACTTTTATTACAAATTTATGTCTGTAAATCAAAACTGGGCAGTTTTAGAGTCTCCTATCTCAAATGAAAGTAAGTACTCGGTATAGCCCACCTTAAAAAGAACAGTATCCCAGTGACTTCTTGCAGTGCAGAGCTGCCCTACACTTACCACAAATACTAAAAACACACACACACAAATTAAGCAATTATTGTATCATTCATTCCCACTTCTCCATATCAAGTAGCTGTCTGAGTACACAGCCAGGGAGGAAACATGGAGATCTGTTAATGTGACTTTGACTTTGTGCCAGAGAATGTCTGGTATGACACAGGGGCTATGTGCTCCTCCCCAGCCCCACATGTCCTTCCAGTGTGGGCCTGAGTCCACACAGCACCTGCTTCTCACACTCCTAGTATCATAACAGCAGCACTTAACTGACATAAAGAGAAAGGCATGAGGGATGACAACAATTCATCCTTCCTGTCACTAGATCAAGGAAAAGGTCTGCTGACCCAGCTACAAGAGGCAAACTGCTTGCTGAAACATCACCTCAAACAGGCATTTCCAGCTCACAGAGCTCAGCACATTACGTGCTTGAGCAGATCCTGGAACAGCAAAATGCTCTGTGAGGTCTTGAAGACCTTTGACTCCAAAAAGGAGATGTTCTCTTGCTCTTTGAACCGGTGGCATTTCGGCAGCTGCTCTGGCAACTGTCCTTGAGAAGCCAATGCCAGAAAGCCATGAGGGCCACAAGGGCCAATCCTGACTGATCTGCACACTCTCTTAATACAGACGAGCCCTCCATGAATTAGATGGAAGTTTTGTTTGCAGAAGAACAGGGGAAGGGATTCTTTGCTCTCCAAGTCAAACACTGAAAACAAATTTGCAGAGAAGGAAATTGGATTACTCTAATATCACTTACTGAAGATGTAGACTAGCTCAGAAACAAATAAAGGCTTCCCCAAAACAGTTGTTTTATATTTATAGCATGCTTTTCATTCTGGTGATTGAAAGTACAATAACCCAATAAAGAAGCCCTGCGAGCAATCATCTGTTTTTTTTCCTCAAACTAAAGGAAGCCATCAGATGTATCAGATTAATAATTACAGCAACAGAGAATGATTTAGGGTGGAGGTAGGTTTTTTTTTTTTTTTTCATTCATTTATTTATTTATTTTTGTGGCACTGTAGGGTGAACTTGGGGTCAGGGAAAATGCAATTTCCCCAACTGGAGCTTGGCCAGGACACATCTTTTACCTTTTGCTTGTGCTGCACCAAGTAACTATTAAGAACAAAATAGAAACTGTTTCAATTCTTTGCAATAAATCGTATTCTAATACTTACAATAAATCACTTAATAACAGATAGAACTGTAGTTTCATTTGCACCACATCACTTCCTATTTTCCACCTACAGTCTGAGTACCTAAGCATGTCTCCTTTGCCTTATGCAGAGTTTGGCCATGATTACAATCCTAGTGATATCCAGAAAACGTCTCAGTGACCAAATGGGCTTCAGATAGCAGAGTAATTCCATCTGATATCAATATTTCATGGATATTGAAAACACAGATCATTTATTTTGGTGATTTTTGCAAAGATTCCATTATAAGGACCCAGCATGTAATAAACAATAATTCTTTTATGTTAGTTACAAAAGATGTTTCACAGTTGAACATACATCAAAGTCAGTTGCTGTGGGCATTATGTATAATATGCTAAATCTTTAACAGATGGGCTATAGAAGAGGCTGAATAAGTCCTTGATTAGTGTTGTGCCTCTATTGCTCTACAAAACTTCCAGATGCCATCATGTTGTTAATAATCTAGAGATCTCTCTACACCATATTGGACCTGCTTGTCAGCTCTGCCCAATTAGCAAGGATAGCTCCAAGGTAGAAGCACAATTCCTAGGGCAGTGGTTTTCAACATTTTTCAATTTGTGGACCCTTAAGGATTTATCACTGGAGACACAGATCTCTGCGCAGCAAATGAGAATCTATTGGCAGTGGGCATGCAGTTTTTGCTTACCTTCTGTGGTCCCCATTGTAGTAGTGTCAGGACCCTCAGGATTCTGCAGACATACCAGACTGAAAAAGACTGTCTTAGGATAGCGTGTTTCTCATAAAGAGATTCATGTTTTTCTTGGGTCTTGGTAGTGGAGACTTGCAGTTTTCTGCCATATAAGCAGTAACCAGACCTAGAAAATCAAAGCCTGTGAATAAAGCAAAGCAAGCACTCTCAAAATGTTTGGGATTAATATGTTCAAATAACAATTAGTGCTTTTTTCTTTTTTTTTTCGTTTTTGGCTTGACCACAGGATACATATAGCTTCACTTAACATTTTGAAAATATTTTCAGAATGTTCATGAATTCAAAGTGAAATAAATACAAGCACCTCAGCAGAACTGCCATTTAAATCAAATTAACTTTACTAATTAGGGAAAAAAAAAGAAGGCATCTCAGTATCAAGCATAATTTGTGCTTATAGAACTTCACACTTCAGGTGATATACTCTGCCTGAGAGATAGCTAAGAGAGCAATGTACCCATCAAAATGGGAAATCAACCATGGCCACTAAATTTTTCAGTTCTCGAATATTAAAACAAAATAAAAATCCAATTTGCCCAGAGGAATTTTAAGTCTTTAGAAGAAACCAAAGTCATTATATTCAAATGAGTGAGTATATAGAATTAGCCACTGATATCAAAATGATTTCTTGTTGGATAGCTGGAAATAATAGATGGAAATGTGCTTGTCATAACACAGTACTTGAGCACACACATTTAATTCACATTTGCCTACACTCTCAAGTTCCTTCCTTTTTGACAGCTGAAAATGTTCAGTGGCTTACCTGCTGTTAGGAGCAAACTTTCAAACAGCAGACTGTGTGGTAAGAACCATGAAGCTTGGACAGGACCAGAGGGCCCTGCTGCCCATCTATGTCACAAGTATGCTTTACCTCTGGGAGGTCTTCCAGCCCTCCTATTGTTTGGGGCAAAGCACAAGCAGTTGGCACCTCACGGCAACATGCCAAGGCATCGCACTGGGTTGTGAAGGTGTGGAGAGGCCATGGATGCTGTGTGTATTTGAAAGATACAGGAGTTTTCAGAGAGAAGCATGAGCATGTGTGAGTCTTGCTTTCGGTGCTTGGGACTTTATGGGTTTTATGGCTGTGTGATAGCATAATGATGCTGTAAATCATCCATAAAGGGCCTCTCGGGAATTTAACTTATGTAAGGAATTTCTCAGGCAGTGCAAAGACATTTCCACCAGGATTTGGCATATGCAACAGGAGAAAACAGAAGGAATAGTATACCTGGTAAGCCATGGCCTATGGCTGTCATTGTTCAAGAGAGTTCTCAGGATGAAAATTTGCCAGAGAACTCCAGTAGCCTGAGAATACGGTGCAAAGGCAGCTTAAAGCCATTATTAACTTCCCTTCTTATTCTGCTCTTGGTCGCTGTACTGAGTCCGGGAAGGGGAAAAGGAGAATTAGGGAATCTCTGCCTCCATAAGCGTGAGCTGATAATGATTTATCCACAAGGTTAAATAGCACAGAAAATAGTGATCAATTTTGGAGGGTTGTACCTTGAAAGTGCAAAGGCCATTCATGCTTTCTGGCCTGCCATGGAGGGGGTTACAGCACCATCAATAATTGATGCATAAACTGTGCCTACTTATTCCCCAATGCTACAGTAAGTACATACATGCTGAGGCTCAACTCTGGATAGCCAAAATCCTTTCTTTAGCTTGCAGCTGTTTCATTTTGAAATTGAGCTGATTTTTATTTTTAATTCTGATGGTCTGCCCCTGTATTCCTCAAATGTATTAGCTTTTCTTAAGAAATGTGTGTCTGCAGTAAGGACAATTACTTGATTTCAGGCTGCAAAGTCACTGCAGGTTACCTGTGCCACCCAACTGTGGAAGGCAGAAAAGACCAGAGCACTTCAAAGCAGTGCTTCCAGCCAAAGCAATCCTTCTAACAACACACCCTCAGAAACTGGATTTCTACTTCTTGAGCCAGTTACCAAACATTTCATCATCATGTATCTGGTGAGTTTCCTATTTTGACTTTTGATATTAATACATCATGCTAACAAAATTTAACTTTTTTTTTAATGAAGTGACACTTGAGCTTGGCAGAGAATTTCAGTCAACGATGTCTTTTTGGGGGAAAGCAAAAGAGCCAAGAGTCAGTTACATATTGAGCTATCCATCACTTTGATAGCGAGACCTGGTCTAAGTCTTTCCTCTTCAAGACATTAATTTTCTACCTCCCCTTCCTTGATCAGAGCAGGACTGATCCTACTCTTGTGGAAATCAATGGCAGAAATCCCACTAATTTCAGTGGATTAGTTCGAGTATCTCAATTTACATGTGATTAACAGTAATTTTGTCTACTCAGTGCCTAAAAAAATTCATAATCAAATTTACAATAAGCTGTGCACTGATTTTCTAGGGATCCCAGCTTATTTTATTGGCTTCTAATTTCAACATTTAATCACTTTTGGTTCTAGCCCAATATGCAATCATCTGACCACAGAATGTGTTCTTAAAAGCTTCCCACGAAGTTGCTGGATTTGTAGCTGATGGAATGTTAATTTGTAGGATTTCTTTAATACTGAGATGCAAGCAGAATTGCTCTGCTCGGCAGACAGATATTCATCCTCTGAACATTTACCACACTGGAAGCATTTCTGTACTTTATCTTCATTGATTGAGGTGAATGCAGAGCAATTCACAGCTATGGGATGAGTCCTAGGAATGTGGGGCAAGTGTAGAGCCTTGGTTTTAAGGGTGTGGCGATATCTCTGCAAAGAACATACATGCTTAAAAAGAGAGGAGACCTGTATATGTTTATCTCAAATCATCCTTGAGGTAGCTGTCTGGAATGGCCATGCCACCATTTTGAGCAGTCCAGTCAGTCCATCGGTGATGTCACAGAAATCCCACTCACAGGTGCAGAATGCTGTCTTTAGGTGGTCCTGTTTGCAGTCAAAGTAGACCCTGAAAACTATCATCAGGAAGCCATATAGACCTGGGAGGATCTATAGTACCCACAGACCTTGTGAGGTGCTCAGAACACTTGAGTACTGCTGTGAGCCAATTCCAGCCGGTAGTGGAGAATTAACAGAACTTCAAAGGATAAAATCACAAGGATAAAATCACACGATTTAAAAAAAGATGTGAGTGATTCTGGTACTCATTCACATGAGGGACTAATTGCAGTGGTTTGACTCCAGTCAAGTTGTGTCTAAGCAGGTGTTATGCGTGCCTCCCCTGACATCTCAGGCAGTGCACCTGCAAAAGGACTGCCATCCCACTCTTGTGTCCCTCTGGATTTACTCTGTGGGAAAGGTCACTAACAAGCATTTAGCATCCTTTAGGGTAGGTTCTTCAGAGAGGTCTGTCTTTTCAGAAACAGCTAACTTCCATCATCCTATGAGAGACTGCTTTCTTTTATTACTTCAGACACGATATGGACACAAGTTTCCATCAGTGAAAGGCTACTGTGCAAGGATCAGCAGCAAGCTATTTCATTAAAGGCTGTCATGTTAACACACCAAAGAGATCCATTTGTAATGAGAACTTCCAGGTCAAGTCAGGAATTTGGGCCTTACCAGGCCTACCCTTTCCTCCTTACTGAGCACTACTCTCTGCTGGCAGCCCTCCAAGCTACTGTTCCCAAGATGCACCACGGAAACAGCAAGAAACTTTCCAAATCACTTTTTTTTTTTTTTTTTTTGCATATGCTTGCCTGGCTAAATACATTATTTGATACTTATTCTTTAATTTATGGTTGTGAAAAAAATATACCAAGACCTGCACAGCCGAGCTCATTGCTGTGACTCTTTCTGATCGCTTTATCAAACAGAACCCTTTCTTTAAGCTGTTAGCTAAATGTCGCGTGAAGTTCTGAGAACAAATTGTGCTGCTGTGGGACATTAACTTCACATTAATTTGGCTAATCACTTCTACTTGATAGAAGTTTGTTTGAAAAAACAGGATACTTGGGCTGCAGTGAAACCTGTGCAGACACACTTAATAACAGCCATCATCTCTGGTAGTGGGCAGTGAAATCTCAGGATGGGCAAATGTGGACTTAAGTATGAAAACACCCAGGGACTGTTTGACTGGGTGGTTGTGTGTAACAAAATGGAGATGGGGATCAGAAGGAATTTGGAAAAAAAAGATTTGACAGAAAGAAAACACAAACTGAAACATAGGAAATTCTGCACAAATATGAGTGGGAACTTCTTCGCAGTGAGGGTGATGGAGCAGTGGCACAGCTGCACAGAGAGGTGGTGGAGTCTCCTTCTCTGGAGACGTTCCAGACCCGCCTGGACGCCTACCTGTGCAACCTGGGCTAGGGAGCTGCTTTGGCAGGGGGTTGAACTCCATGATCTCTAGAGGTCCCTTCCAACCCCTACAGACCTGTGATTCTGTGAAATGAAAGTTTCAGCTAGGCTTTACAGTTTTATTCTGCCTACGGACAAACACACACAATATTGCCATATTTTACCATCAACTCCACAGCACTTGTAGCCTCAACCCTTGAAGTCAGAATACTTATGTGAGATTGTTCCCTTACTCTCTGCTTTCCTCCTCTCCAATAGAATCTAATACTTGCAGGAGACACCCCAGAAGACCCTTACTCCTGGTGGCTCTGGAGCCAGAAGGCACAAAGAATGTGCTATTTTTCATATCCCATGATTTTACTGTCAATGTCATGATTAATAAGTGCCTGACACACTTATTTCTGAGCGGCAAGGACTGTCAGTGCAGAGTGCGGAATTCACCTTTGTCCAAGATGAAGGCTGAGCAAGGGGGCAAGCTACTGGGAAGGTGATATCCTGCAGCTGCAGCAGAGGACAAACAAGAAGCATGACTTGCAGCCAGCTCTTCATTGCCCACATATTACACAGGAGATAAAAGTGTGGCTGAAAGGACAAGGTGGATATTTCAGAAATTGTTTCAAATATGCATATGCAGCCAGGTACTCTCCACACTTAACTTTCCACACTTAGCTAGAGGAGTATAACAATTGGAAAGATTGTCAATGGAAGTGAACTAGAAGCATGAAGCAGGAGAAACCTGTTACCATGCCCACTGTTTCCAGCATGCAGAAAGAGGGAACAGTTCTCCAAAAGCATGAGAATGGCAGGAGACCCTGCCTGTCTCCAATCCCCTGGCAAATTATTATCAGCACCTAAGGGAAGGACACAATGCAACATTTCTGCTGAGGTGAAGGCATCTGCCCTCAAGTGCTCACTTGCTAAACTGTATTTCCTAATAATAGCGAAAATGCTATGTGATAGGGTGGATCAAATCCAATAGGTAAGTGATCTCAGGAGCACCACCAGTTGGGTCAGCCTGAAAAAGAAAAGAGGCGGCCATAAAGCAATATAAAATCAAGGGACTGAAAGCAACTCCTCCATCCTGGGAGAAGGCAGTCAAGGTGCTCCAGCAGGCTGGAGGCAAGAAGTTCCTTTACCCTCCTTCGTGACATGAGGAGCAGGCACAGCACCCATCTCTCTTCCCTGTGGTAGAAGGCATGGAGGTGCTGCATCCCTTCTGCAGCAAACGTAGAAGCTGAACTCCGAGACGCATCAAGTACAAAATATTTTTACAAGTGTAGGGTGGGAGAGAAATTCAATTTGTTTTGTTCTTACTGATGTCACTTACAAAGTCTTCAATCACCACGCCAAGGTTCTGGAACTTTACCTTCTTTCTTACTGTACCTTCTTGCTGAACTTTCTAGACATCGCTGTTATGTTTAAGAAAGATCTGTAGGTCTCCACCTATTTTTAGTGGCATCTTGTACAAAACACAGAAAGTTGCCCTTAATGACTCATCCCTAGAAATCTCCTTTGCCCACTCTCACATGTTTTGCCTCAGAAGGCCTCTACTTGCAATTGCTTCAGGTTGCTCCTGACTCGGAAGCTATCCCACAGGGAAAAACACAGACTTCTGCTACCACATTCAGATCCAGTCAGGCCAGGCCGCTGCTGAAAGCAGGAGCCAGTCCAGAGCACAGCCAAGGCTAGTCAGCATCTACAGAGTGTCATCCAGCATCTTTTAGAAGCGCCAAGGCTAAGCTCAGGCACATAATTAGTATATGTGAATGGCTCATTATAATATGTAAATGACACACTAGGTCAGAACCGCACGCCCATTCAAACTAATGAACTGTGCACTTTTTTTTCAGTGGCACTAGTAATTGGGTGCATCATTTTTCTGTTGCTGCTAGGCAGAGAATAAGGAAGCCATCTGTAACGACAAGCCGATGTTTGTAGCAGTCCCGTTGAGAAGTAAAGGAAAGGACTGCCTAATTTCCAAGTGTCCAGCAGGGAACCAGTATTCACGCCTCCAGTCACCATCGTCACAATTCTTACTATCTGAGCATGTAATTATATGGTCATATTTTTAGAAGGGATCAGCATTTAAGATAACTGTTGAAAACTCCTAGCCAGAGAAGCATGCAGAGATCTGCCTGGGCATCCACTGTCTGAACTGCAGAACACCTGCATTTTGAAAATGCAGCTATATGTGGCCTTGCTGCAATGAAGAAAATATTAATACCTCACGTGTGGGGTCTGTTCTTCCCTTTTAAAGATGAAGTCTTCTGTAGAGTTACACCACTCCCCCCGAAACAGACTAGCACCCAGTTTAGTATCATCTCCTAAAAACGGATAGACTATGAAGTCTTGCTAAAACTGATTTATTTCTACCCTCACTATTGGATTATTTATTTATTCTATTAATTAAAATCCTTGCTTGGAATCTTTATCAAGAATTAATTAATAATTAAAAAAAATGATTCAAATACCAGTTCACACAGGGTTTTTTTTTAAATTCAGATACATTTTACAAAAGGATATGATTATTTGTTATACCAATTTTAGATATGAAAACAAAGAACTGAAAAAAAAATGTGATAAATGTCACATTGTAGACAGTCACCAGAACTTGGAATAGAATTGAAATCGCCTGACTCTCACTCTCCAGCAGATATTGCCCACAATAGCAGTAGAAATATGTTGGAGCAACGTGCTTGGACTCCTAAGCAGACTCAGTACAAGACAGATCTTTGTACGACTCAGATTCAGTGCAGTGTCAATGCAAGATATCCCAGACTCAAGTCAGAGCAGGTAACTCCCCACAACACTGCACTGCATCACATGGAGTTGCTTATTCAGGTTTTTGATAGCTCACAGATCTCTGCAGCAGGTTCTGCTTTTTGGTGTAGATGTGACTTCATCTTTATTAAAGCATCCCATCCTGTAGATCTGTCGCTTTTGGGATTAGCTCTTTAATGCAGTGATTTTCACATTCTTCTTGTTTGTTATCTCTCTTGTACAAATTACCTATTTATATGAAGTCATCTGTGTCCAATCTTTACTCTTTTCCCTCTTTCCTAGGCTAAGCATTGTGGGGACACAGCCATGTTATGCCATCTCTATTAAATCAATTTAGAAAACTCATTAAAAATGTCTATTAATCCTAATTCACCCGCTCATATAGTCATTCTTACAGTGAAGGTATTTTCCTTCTGGTAATTTAATGAAGTGCGAGTAAGACAGCAGCTCTGAACTTCAGAGTAGCTCTAAAACTGAGGAAGTGCACACCATCTTCACTAGATGTCCTAAAATCCTTTATTCGTTTTTGTCAAAAAAAAAAGAAACAATTTTTTGACAAAACTGGCTGGGTGTTTAAAAGCAGGATTACCATTCCCAATTTCCTTTTGAGGATGTCCAACAGACAGCAGTGAATGGAAAGGGCAACAACTTAACTGCCGTGATTTACCAAGTGAAAACTCAGCAAAGCTGATAGAAATGTGCAGACGGAAGTGTTAAACACTTTGCATATAGTTCTTGCTTTTGATGTCAATAGAACTATCAAATTGATCAGGATAAGGCCAAACTTTCAGTTCAGAATCTCTGGACACAGCAGAGTTTTGGTACGAGCATTATAAAAAATGTCTCATGTCCCCAAAACCTAAATACATAATTTGTGAATTGCATTATGTGTTTTCAGCTGGCAGTGGAGTGTGATACACTCTTAATGTCTTTCTGAAAATGTTAGATGAATAGCTATCAAAACTATTGTCTTATATAGGCATTCATATAGTACAGTCTAAAAACACTTAAATCTCTGTCACTAAACCAGAGGTTTTACTATTTTTCACATCATTTGAATTTTTATTACATCTAAATAATAAAATCCATTATTAGGATCAATCTAAATCCACAGTATTTGCAATTTTAGGATTTTCTCCACAGATTTGGCTCTACTCTCCAGAAACTAAGCCTTCACTTTACAGAAGTGAACTTTCTCTTGCCCTTCTGGTTTCAAAGGTATCTTGGCAACATTTAAATGCTGTACCTCTCCAATATATGGTTTAGTGCTGAGCACAGAAAGATTGAATTCAAACTTGCAAGCCACATTCCATTTATAAAATGAGGTCTAATAAAAAATGCTTGTTTGGCTGCAGATAAGGTAGTCATGCTAGCAATTATATTTCAAAGTCTTTAGAACATTGGTAGGGAGTATTTGAAAGAAAATTAATAGAAAATGAGTGCAATAGATGCATTATTTTCCAGTTTCAATGAATTTGAATAATATGTAACAATGTATATAAAAATAATTGCTGCTCTTAATCACAGGTTTTGCTTCAGCACTATCTGCTTAAATGACCCTAAGTCATAGAGTGCTTTTTAGCGTCTCTTACTATTTCTTAAAAATTGAATTGCTCTTGCTAAATGACTGGTGGCTGTCTCTATTCCCTCCCCACAGACCGCAGAGAATGAGAAAGGAAATATTATCTTGTTTCTATTTCAGAGCCTTCAGCTGGCTTTAGAAATCTTTTTGACTATCTACCTATGAGACACCCTTTTCAGAGAGGCTGTGCTGCACCTATCTGGGTGTAAAGTCAGGTTGATGAATGACGAACTTTTAAATTGTCTCTCTCTCAAACAGTTCACCTGGAATGATTTGGGAGATATGAGGGAACATTCTCCCCTTGGGATCAAATTGCCCCCATCACCTCACCAGCAGGAATCAGAGGAGCAAAGTT
Source organism: Cyrtonyx montezumae (assembly GCF_038088225.1). Taxonomy (NCBI): domain Eukaryota; kingdom Metazoa; phylum Chordata; class Aves; order Galliformes; family Odontophoridae; genus Cyrtonyx; species Cyrtonyx montezumae. Next base: position 42,948,106 of record NW_027072089.1, on the reverse strand, counting down.
AAATATCCAGAGTGATGCTGAGTGGAAACTCTTCATGTACATCAGGCCTTTGGTATCCAGACCTAAATCTTGTCCAACTTCAGCAGCAGACAGTGCAAGCAGTAACAGATGAAGAAAAGAATTAAGACACTCAGGGACTTCTGAGGAGTGAAGAAGACTACAGGCATTTCCTCTCACTGTGGATGCTGTGCGGGTAGAGCCATCCTTAACTATACATGGATGCATCTCAGTCAGGTGACTTGGGGCTGGATACTGCCCATCAGGGCTCATGAAGCAGAACAGAGGACTAAAACTCCCCCGGACCTCCTGAAAACCCACACCTGAGACAAAATCCTGGAGTCAAAAGTGATAATTTCTCCAAGGATATTATAGTCCTAAGTCATAGAGAGGACAAGGCAAAGATACTTAAGCCCATGAGGCTGGAGAGTGGTAGCAGTTCAGCCACAGCAACTAAGAGCCTTCAACTGACAAATTTAGTTTACCGGGTTGAGTTTGGCTTTGCTGCATGAGTATAAGCACATTGAGCATTGTAGTCCAGAGTCTTTCTCCATCCACCATGGTTCTGAGTGGGAAGACTCCTTCCCAACCACCCACTAGTATTCATCCATCCTTCAAGATCTCAAGTCCAGTAACACATAGGGCATTCCAAGTCGCCTTACTGTATTCTGAAAAGCTTTGTCTTGTGCTGTCACAAAAGCTTGCAGTTTGCACTAAAGAAGGAGTAAAGTGTAAACCAGAATTTGGGTCTCCCATCTGGGAAAAGTCTTTGCATGCCAGAGCTGCAGGGCTTGCCTTGCAGTAAAAGCTAGTCTTGGGGCCCTCACAATGGCAATCCCAGAAGGTCTGCAGAAAGCCTGGAGGCCTGGCAGACCCTGTTCATCCACAGCGTTGGCTTCGTCCCAGACTATTGCTCTTGGCAGTAAACAGCGCTGTGTGTTTTAATGGGGAGTTTTATTTGTTGAAAGGATTAAACATTTGCAAAATATTTGAAAAAATCAAACCTCAATACAAACAATCAGAATACGATGGCAAGAGTACTGCATGTATTCAACAGGGTGAACTTCAAAGGGCAGTTTAGGTCTTCGAAGACTGCAAGATGACACTGTTATTTTTATTAAGCAGAGGTTTCTAAGGACTCTGGAGACTTTCAAGACCCGCCTGGATACCTAGCTGTGCAACCTGTTTTGGGGAGCCTGCTTTGGCAGGGTGCTTGGACTAGATGATCTCCAGAAGTCACTTCCAACCGCTACAGTTCTGTAATTCTGTGATTCTGTCACTCTTAAGTGTGCACAAGATGCCACAACAAAATAATACAAAGAGAACCGTAACCCACAGAACTTGCAAATAAGAGCACTAGCAATATTTAATAACCAAATAAACATGCAAATGGGTAGAAAGATAACTGATCAAAGACAGGAGAGTCCCATAAATCAGTAATTACAGAGGTATCAAAGTATGCATTAGATTGCCATTCCACCCAATCCTGGCCTGTCACGTTTATTTCCAGAGAAGCAGGGGCAATTTTTTGTGCTGTGTTTATCATCAATTTAGCATGACTTACATATTCAAGGATTTGTATCATCTGCTGTGTTTTCCATTAACTGACAGGTAGCCTGCAGCCTTCAGACCAGTGAAGTAGAAAAAGTACCTTTTTAAGTTACATTGCATGGGACAAAATCAGAAAATACAGTAGAATGCTGATATATCAGATTACCTAGGTGGCCAGGTAAGTGTCACTTACATCTACATCTTTAACACTTATAGAACACACTTAAACTGAGGGAATTAGGCAGATCTTTTGTTTTCTGGGAAAAGCTGTGACAGTATCCACTTGCCTTTTCCTGAGCTGGGGTTTGCAGACCGTGCTAACTTTGAGCAAATATAGTTTGGACAGGTTGGATGTTGTTCATTTCTTCGTTTTACTGTGTAATTCTGGGAAAAAGCCAGGTAATAAATACATTGACTAGTCATGCTTCTTACCATCTGTACAAAGTTTATTTCATTTTTCCCTCTTTACTGATTAAATCCCATCAGCTTATCCCCGTCAGTCAAGGCTTATGTGAACTAGTGATCCAGTCAGCCTAAGGCTATGAAAAGTAGCCTTTTGGCCCAGCCTGACTTCAGTCGTATTGCATTACCTGGGATATTCTCCAACCAAGAGAGAATTGCAGAGCTTCTGAGAAGTGGCACACTGGCTCATCCCATCACGGCAGGCTGCTTCCTGAGAAGCTAGCAGTTCTAGCCATGCTGAAAGTGAAATTTTAATATGGCCTTGGCAACGCTCCATTGGCATGTCCCCACATTTACACTAGTATAACCAAGATTAGTGCCTGTGCCAGTGTCTGTATTGTATAAAAGATAAATTGGACAAGATGCGCTCATATCTGAACCAAACCCAGCAAATCGAAAATGAACTTAGCAAAATAAAATCAGATGGTCTGACTCATTCTCCTTGAGAGATCCCAACAAAATACAGCTTTTCCAGAAGCTCTGATGTGATCTTAATAAAAGATGACACCGTGAAAGACCAGGCAGGGAAATTTGACAATAAGAGGAGTTTTCCTTATGACTGGATCAGCCTCATAGATCTGATCCCTTCTAAATGGAAGGAGATGATATACCTCAGCTTTCTTCTCTGGCATACGCAGAATAAAATCATTATATAGGCAGAACACCAGGAGCATGCACAGTAGGAAGGTACCAGACTATAATTTCTTGTTCAAAATACCAAAACGCATCAGTTTAACTGAAAGAATGAGGACATGGTATGAAACAGGCATGAACTGAAGCACAAAACCGGAGGAATGGCTGGAGACTGCCCCCTCCTACTTCTGAAAATCTGCCTAATCATTAGCCTGGGGAGCCGTGCTTTCACTCTCCCTTTCTCCTTCTCTCAGTGAATTCAAACCATTTTTCTGCACAGTGGTGCAGCTTCATGAGGAGTGTCAAAGCGTTCCCAGAAAAACCTATAGTCTAATGACTAGAAGTGTGTTTGAATTCTTTCCAATGAGGATAGGAGCTGAATGTGGATTTCCTAGTTGCTAACCCCTTGGCTGATTCAAGATGGAAATGGTGGTGGTTGCTTTTCCAGAAGTCTTATAAAAGAAAGTGAAGCCTTAAGAGTTTGGCAAGGAACTCAGTCTAGTTAGGCTCTGTTGGGCATGTTCTGAGAGTATCTCCTGAGCCCCTCAACATGCTGTCTGATCGCCTTTCTTGTTCATTACTACAAGGGGATAGAAGAACCAGACTATTCTCATACTGTGATGTGTTGCAGGGATGGTAGTTAAGAGGAAGAGGACGAGAACATAACATTAAAGGAAGATTTAATTTTCTGTCTTCATAACTACACTAAGTACTTTTGGATGCCTGGTAAAGTGTAAGTCACAGCCCTGCTGCCATGTGCCACAACAGTTTACTAAATTGTATACTTATCAAGTACTTGGCCAAGTCACTTGAAAAGCAATATTCTTTCATGTCTTACTTATATAGCTGCGTGTCTTCTGAATGAGCCATGTCCTGACTCCTCGGCTCATGGCATCCCTGTAGGGCACAGTCTCTCCCACAGCATGCCCTGGCTCTGATGGACACAAAGCCCAGGAGCAGCAGCCAGAGTGGGACCACACCAGGCTTCAAACCATTCACCTGTGCAGAAGCTGAAATGGTGCACAAGGCACACAGTGCAGGGGGACATGGTACATAAGGACACAAGTCAGGGCAGGTATAACCAGAGAAGCCAAAGGATAAGTTGTACTTAGTCTCATAAGGAGAAAGCTACTTCTCAAATGGCATAGTTACAGCCATGCCAGTAAAGACAATGTCCATTTAGGGCTTGAACTCAGGATGCTGAGTGTAAGGCTGTTCCCAGGTGAACTCTGTCAGCCCTTTATCAGGAAAGTTAAGGAAAGCAAGACTATAACACGAGAAGGCATGAGAAGACCTTTATAATGGGGGTCATTAAGATCAACCTGAGAGTACATTCACAAATATCATGACAACATTGTGGATGCTAAGTGCTATCTAAAAAACACATTCCTGTCTAAGTGCTAGTATTAGACAAGGTGCATCCTTGTCAAATACTGTTTGGTCCAGTAATTGCAAAGGATCATTAAACATTTACTGAAAGTCAAACTGGAAACACATGGATGAATGGAGTTGTACTTGAGTAGCCCATAGCTGTCACTGATACTACAAATTAAGTGGCAGCACATTACAGGTTCCCAGGAGAAGAGAAATTACCCCTACTCTGTGCCACCCCTCCCCACACAACAAAGGAAGGCCACAGTGGAGGGGACACTCATCCATATCTGACCAACCTCTATGCTCCAGCCTCAGAGTGCTGACCATCAACCTGCAGCAAAGCACAGGTGTTGGCACTTGCACTCCATTCATGAGATAAACCTACAGATTTACTGGGCATTAATATTTGATATGACAACAGATTTGATATCAAGTAGGCAGAGTTTGAATTATTTAATTGTTTTCCTAGAGTATCTTATTTTTATTATTTAATGAGTGCTGACTTTGTGATCAGTGCTGGACAGCCATGAAGCAAACCTTAACTCCAAAGTGTTCTTGGGCTAATAAACTAATAAAGTTCTTAATCACTTTAAGGAATTACAACACCCACAACATTCTGACCCTCAGCATGACATTGTCTCAACACAGTCTTCAGAACTAACTAGGCCTTCACCAAGGTCTTCTGGCAAAACAAGCCCTTAATCAGCCTCACACCCAGGACCAGAATTGAATTCTGCAAACTGCCTTCTCCCTGTCCCTCTCCAACTCCTTCATTGCAGCAGACAGAACTTGTGTCAAGATTTGGTGTGGCACATTTAAGATGTGGAAGCAACACAAAGACAAAATTAAAATGTTTGTGATCCATTATGCAGAAGGAGCACATTCTACATGAAAATATTATTTACATGAATTTTCTATTCTAAAGCTTGATTTTATATTCAAGGTTTAAGGTCTCCGTGGATGTGGAAAAACACTTTGAGACTCTGAGGCTTTGAAATGCTGAATTGCCTTGTATAAGATAAAATCGATATTTTGGAAAAAAAAAAAAAAGTAAAGTGGAAATTAATGTTCTTGTAATAGGTGAGTAGCTTTTACACAATTATTTCATGGTGATAGACTTGGTTTTGATGTAGCTTAATTAGCAGAATATAAATTATATATGTTTTTTTAAAGATGTGCATATGTATATTACAAGATTTTTTTTTATTTCATTGTGGAGCAAACCATTTGATGTGGCTCTGCAAAAAGCTCTAATACACATCAAAAAGCAATCAACAAACTCTTTGAGTACATCAAGCAGGATAATTTAGATGGTTTTTAATCATGATTATGAAAATATAATTAGGTGGTTTCATGTTGGTTGGTGAGTGCGTAGGGAAAAGCGATTCTCCAAACAGAAAAATATGGATAACATTACCCAGGAGCCAGGAAACAACCACACACACATGCATACACAAACCAAACAAAAAAAAAACTGCTGGCCTGCTTCTCTAGTAGATCAGCAGGTAACATGTTTAAATAGAATGCTATTTCCTTTAGGATGCTGGGAACCCTCTTATTTAACATCCAGACTATATAGGAGCAGCTTTGGAAAAATGCCCCTTTTTAATGTGCTAGAAATCATTAGCCTATGATTTAATCAAATAAAATCCTCTTTTCAGAAGGTAGGCAACGAGCAAAAGATGCACTTTGGGTCTAATCAAGCAAGACTTTTACTGAAGGAAATGGAGGTATTGCTGAGAATGCTTTAACTCTACCTGGGCCTCAAGTACTAGAGCCAATGCCATGAGCCTGTGTACAGTCTTCAGATGAAGACAGCTCTAGATGCTTTTAACCACCTTAAATGTCCATTTGTTGTACAACTCCGAGAAAGGCCGATAGAAGAACCCTTATTTCTGACAAACCCAGGTTACACCACTATCAGTCATCTTGCCAATATACTAAATCATGAGCCTGATTCGGAATTAGTTCTTTCTATTTTATTTATTTTCGCCAAAGTGAAAACTGCTTGTTTTGTCCTTTCCCTTTTTTCTCTCTCCTTGCTGGTCCTATCTCACAGAGGGCTTTATCTCTTGCTTCAAGGGAGTGATTATCACTGCACTGATGACTGGAGATATCTCAATAATCTCCTCCAATCTCACAGGAATCTCTGACAAATAATCTCCTCTCTCCACTTCATACTAAAGGCTAGATTTGTTTTCAGTAACTTAGTGGAAGTGCATTTTATATAGTTTTAGGGATAAAATAATAACATCAGATTCTTTTTAAGCATTTTGATATATATATATTTTTTCCAGTGTGAATAAATAGCTTTGAAAGAAACCCCATGGAGTTTTGGTAGTGGAAGGGAAAAAAAATAGCAAGCTGGGGAAAGATGTCTGAAAGTGTCAGCTAAGCAAAAATGACCTGTGTGTTCTCAGAGGCAGAAGGAGAAGGAACTTGTGTGGACAACAGACTCAGCAGTTTTCCCCGGTGCAGTTTCCTGTGAGTAAAACGCTGCAGGTTTGCATATTTGTAGATGCATGAGTGAGGGAAAGACAGTGAAAAAACAGAAGACACAGAGAAAGCCACCTGCTAGAGTAATAAGCAACAGTGCATTGTCATGGGGTGAAAACAAAAGATAGCTCTTCCTGGCTAAATAGCCTTGCTACAACGCACTTTGCATGCATTCTCTAAACAAACAAACAGGACCACTCCAAAGAAATTCTGGGTTCTCACTATCCTTTTCCCTTCTTAATGCAATGCAGTCAGCAAGGCCAAGTTCTTGGCTAACTAGTTAGACCCTGGGAAGAAAATATTCACTGGCATCAAAGCCTGGGCTGCGCAAAATAGATCCTCTTATCAAAAGTTAGAAGAACTATCGCTCTCTGCCGTGTGGCTGGGGTCCATGCATTCCCACGTGCTGTTACAGGCAGCATTGCCTCCTTTCCTTAGGAAGACTGCTACTAACTCCAGCCCGATCCTGCTACTGCTGAAGCAAATGGGAGTTCTGCCATCGACTTCAAGGAGACCAAAGGCGGGCCCTCAGCTCACAAATCCTTTATAGTCTTTTCCAGATACTAAATAAAACTGCGCTTGGAAGTAATTTGGATGCCAGCAAGCTGGCCCAGTTTGCCATGAAATTCGAAGATGCCCAACAATGTGATATGTATTAGGATACAATTAAAGTATCTTCTTCACAGTGCAATGTGCAATTTCCTTTCCAATAAAAATATAAGCTTGCCGTATGTGCAAACAATTTTAGCATTTCTGTTTTTATGCCGTCTTACTGACAAGAAACTCCCAGCTGTTATAATTTGTCTCATCCTTCTCTCCCTTGTAGAACCAGCCTTTGTTCCTTTTTGCAGTGCCAGGGACTCGCTGAGCTCCACCTGATGTGATTTGTCCAGGCATTAATAATGCATCTTCAAGATGCAAGATGCATGAATTCTTCCAGCAGCAGATCCGCCAGCAGACTGCCTTGTGCTGATTCCTGAGATGGGGGGAGGCAGAAGGGCCACACGGCCGTGCACATACACGCACATTAAGGTCACAGGGCCAGATAGCACGGGGTGTCCTGCTATTATTATATGGGGGTCACTGCATCATCCCACAGGGGTTGTGTTGGGGATTATAGCTACGATAGGAAGTGTTCCTACAGCTACCCGCCACCCAACAGATCCCAGTGGAAAGACCTGGGATGCCACAGAAGGACATGCGTGCCCCAATGCCATCCTCAAAAACAGGAAGAAAACAAATTGACTCATCCTCCAGACAATCCCCATCACCTGCCTGCGAGCATTGGATCTCATAGCCCCCAATGTCTTAAATATATATATATATATATATATATATATGTATATATACACGAAAAAAAAAATTAAGAAATAATTTTTTTCCAAAAGCTCGTTTAATCGATAGGATCGCTCGCAGGGCCGCGGCTCGGCTCTGCTGACGTCGCCATGGCAACGGCTCTTGGCTCCCGGCTCCGCGGCCCTGGCCCCGGCCCTGACCTCGCTCCCGGTCCCGGCCCCGGCCCGGCCCCGCCGGTCTCCCGCACCGCCCGCCCCACCGGACCTCGGCCGTGCAGACCTGAGAGCGGGCCGAGCTCTGGCCCCTGGCCGCCAGTGCCCCCCGCGGCCCGGCGCAAGGAGCCAGGTGTGGAGCACCGGCTGTAATTATTTTCTTAACATTTTCGTGGCTCCCGGGACCGGCAGTTGCTGCCGTTAATGATCTGCCAGGTTGCAGGCCCGAGGCGAAGCCCTGGGTCCTCAGCAGAGTTTGCTGGTCGTTTACCGCCCAGACCCGTGCGCCATGATGGTCATTATTGCCCAGGCCCTTTCCTAGAAGAAAGCACACCAACAGGCAAGAAAAAGCTGTACAAAACATAGCTTTTCTGTGTATTCCTATACCCGGACACTTGTGCAGGGAGCAGCCTGCTGGAGGGTCATCAGACAGCTCAGAATTAATGCACTTAATACCGATACTCATGCTGACGTTTAGAAAAAATACTTATGTTCAACAGCTTTTGCTGTGAGCTGTGGCCAATGCCCATGCAGTCAGGACAGGCAGAGCAATTTCAGTGCAGGTTGCAGTCAGCAGTGATCTCGGGTTAATGGTCTGATGGAGAATTTCTTGTTAGAACTATGCACCCCTATCTTCGAAAGGCTTTTAAATGCTCCAGGAAAAATATAGAGCCTTTTTTCTCATTCATCTGGCCATGCAGAGTTTCTCAAATATCACTACGTTGTGGTTTGTTGTATTTTTGTTTGTTTTTTAAAGCTTAGCATTCCCCCACACTGCATTTGGGAAGAATAGAAAAAAAAATATTAAGATGTGTCTAAGACCAGAGGAGTATTGACAGATGGATGTATAATGGGGGGACAGGGAAAGAAAAAGTCATTCTTGATCAGTTTCAAGAATTCAGAGAAAACAAATTTTAAGTAAAAACCTCTACACATTTAATCGGGCAATAATTTCACCTATTTAATCCACACTGAACTTTTTGGGATCCATTCTCATTTCACTGTGAATACGTCTGTAGATTTCAATAGGTGTATGCTTTTTTATTTATTTTTTAATTATTACTATTTTTTTTAATTCACGTGTATAGGCGAAACTTTTGTTCATAAATTTATATTAAAAAAAGACAGTGAAATAAATCCTCCTGTGAATTTTGTTTCCAACAAGCTTCCAAACAGTATGCAGAAGCCATCCTGAAATCACTTTATATTTTCGAAAACTATTCACCCAGAGACCAGAAACAATAGACTGAGACTTCACGCACAAACTGAATAGTAAATTACAAAAACTATCCAGTCTGTAAGCAACACGTAGCCTGAAATATATTCACACGAACAAGGCGAGTAAGAATTTATACAGTGAACAAAATTAACAGAAATTAAAATGTGGTCGTTGATCAACCACAATCAGGAAAGAGAGCTAAATTCAACAAATCAGCTGTTTGCAACTAATAGTTTTCCTAGGTCTCATGATAGATGTGGGTAAATGTTGACTTACTAATTATGACAACAGAACCAAAGAGAGTGTTGAGAAATCAAAATTAACTAATGCCTTTCCTGAATTAGAGTCAGAATCTATTAGTGCACATCTGCATCATGGCTGTGAATCATCCCGAGTTCAGAGATAAGCCTTCTTGCAATGTGTGGTTTATGAAAGAAGGTGAGATTTTTTCTTTTCCTTGATGTAGGAAAAATAAATTGCTCTTAGTTAATGGCTGAGTTCTGAGCAATTGAAAAAAAGGGTCTCATATATACTGAAAGATGTCAGGCAGTCGAACTACCTGTGTCACCTACTGAGCCTTGAAGCACATTTCTCCTGTGAGTGGAGCACTGAGGCAGCCGCCTATGTACTCTGAACTGCTGTGGGAAAGGAAACTTTCCACCAGACAGGGAGGCAGCCACAATCTTACCTGACAAATCTGGTATGTCATTGAGCTCAGTTTAGGCACAGAAGTCATCAGAGACAGTGTCAACATCCCTTGCCCCCAGCCCCAGCTTTTCCTTTGCAGAGTATTTCTGTATATACCAAAGAGAGTTTCGTCCTTTCTCTGCACACGGTCAGAAGTTTAGTAACTGGAAATCTAGATATTCTCTAGGAGCAAAATGTGGTTTGACAGCCCACCCTGTTCAACATGATTTTGTTGTTATTCTGAGAGGCTGGGAAGGAGACTTCAGTTTTCCTCATGATAATTCTGGCTATATCTCCTTTAAAAATCTCTAGTATGCTTTGGAAAAGGACTTCAGCTGTGAACGAAAGAGCAACGGAAAGTGCCTCGTGGTGTTCCCATGTCACGTATACTGCTATTTAGGAAAGGCTTTCTATGGGAGATTAAGAGATAATGTACTTTTCATAGTCTCAGATCTCAAAAATTGTGCATAAATCACTAAACTAAGAGCAACGTAACATGGATAGAGCTGAATATTTTAATCCTATGCAGACTTTTTTTTTAACGAAGTTTTCATAACTTCAGTAACCCTCATTTATTGGCAGTTCATTTATACAGAATGGTTTGACAGTTGTCAAACTTTCCTTCTAAAAAGCAACTTCCATAATGATAATTCAATAAAGTTCTTCCTTTGTGAACACTTTTGACTTTAACAAATTAGCATTTTTCAGATCAGGGAGGAAATGTCAAACGTTTTCCAAGCACTGATGACATACATACAAATTGGAGTTCCAGCAACTGGAGACAAGATTTTCCCAGGATTCCCATAACTTGCATCATAGAAGACCTTGGGCCATCTTCATTGAGTCCTTTCTGGTCCACTCCAGGTGGCTTCCTAAAACTGCCAAGGGTTTGCCTCCCATAGTTTTCTCTGGTCCTTGTGTCACTGAGCAATGGTCTCAGCTGTCCATTGTGATTCACAAAATGTGTCTCAGCCCTTTCTCATACTAAATTAATCCCACGCTTTCTTTCTTAGAAGGTGTGATTAAAAATCCTCAGCTAGTGACACTGCAGAATTCAGTCTATGGGAGAGGTGAGTTCTACAGGAGGACTTACTGGAAGGCATTAGACAAGGTCAACCCCACAGCAGCCCCACAGAAACAGCCACAAGGCACTGACCTGGACCGACAGCTCCTTGTCCAAAGTATTAACGGGCAGTTTAAAGGCTGTCTGTGCCCCCTTCACTTGCATACTTCTGGAAGAGTTAAGACATAGCTGTGCAACTAAAATCAGGTATCTATAATGCTATTGTGGCAGCCCCAGCCTACACACCGTTGTTCAGGCGTAACCCCATGAAAGCCCGGACTTGAGGAGGCACAGCACCTCGCCTCCAGATGTTATGGTATCGATAGTCCCTGGAGCCACCAGCAGGGTAAGCAGCGATAAACTCAAAAACATCGTGAGCCAGGCAGAACACCTGATTACAGCAGCCTGCACCAAATCCCGGTGGTAGCAAAGTCGATGCACTCAGGCAAGGTGATGCAGGTCACTGTTGCTGGGGAAGCGAGGGGAAGATAAGAAATAAGAAGAGAAGAGCAGCTGTGCTTGCTCTGTAGGCCCATCGGGCAGATAAACTGCATGCACGCGTGTGGCTGGAAGAGCCCGACTGGCCCTGGCTGAGGTGGTCCCTCACCATCCCTGAGGCAGCCTGGGTCATGGAGGAGTGTCTAAGCAGTGAGGAGGCAGCTGGCCTTAGCAGGCAAAAAAAGCCAGAGCCTGAGGCAGCAGCAGTGGAGGAGAGCTGGTTTGAGAGCTGTTTATGCAGAGACACCACCTCCGACCCTTCCCCACAGCTGAAAATGCTATCTGTGTTTGTAGACATATGCGTATTTAGCAAGCTTGATATTTTATCATCAAAAGTTATGGAGCTTTAGTGTTTGCTTAACTGTACACTTCTATAAATATTAATAAGCATGCTGTGTACAGTTTCACAAAAAACAGTCTGTCCCAGCTTTGCAGAGTTCTAGTCATTTATTTTCCTAGGGTGAGTAATTTCTTTTGATAGGCAAGAATGTTCAGGTTTGCGTTCTAAACATTTATCAAAAATTGTGGATATTTGGGAGGCTTGCCCAGGTAAACCTTCAAGTCTCAAGAATTGTCAATTTTCAGTATTTTATAAACTGAAAGTTTACTATTTTGTTGTTGTTGTTGTTTTTCTTTGCCTAGTAGCATAGCCCAATGTGGTATAGTACAGGATTTAGACCATTTTCTTGTAAATAGAATATCGTAGTACAATGTATTCAAAGAAAGCAATGGCAACAGCTTATGCTGTTTTGTGCTTTATTCAGTTCTGCTATGTGCTGTGTAAGTTTTTAAATCAGTTATTGGATGAAAAGAGTTAATTCCCCCTTTCTTACCTCTAATCTTTACTGCAGGTATCTACAGGTGTATTCCACTTAAAGACTGAGGGTATCCTTCAGTTGGAGATCTCAAAAGAGACTAGATTGGCACAGAAGTTAAACACTGACTAAGACGTTAAAAGTGTTTCTGGCCATACAGAGAAATGAGCTTTAGCAATCCAGTGTAAGTTAGATTTTTATATCAACATCTTTAGCACTACCAGAATTATGCAGGAATTTTCAGATGACAACTCCAGACTTAGGCACCTGTAAGTAGCATCAGGTACCTGATCTTTTTTCTCTCTCTAACCCCAAAATACTTTTGAAAGGGGCATAGGATACAACTTCATGTCTTTCACCATGAAGCTAACTTAGTAATTTCTTCCACGCTGAAGGCCATTTGTTCCTAGACAAAATTTATCACCCCTGCAGTCACAACAGTACCGCTGCCACGCTTTGAGCTGGTTCACTAGAATTAAGTCTCCACTTAAAAAAAAAAATAAGAGTTGTAAGCTGTATTTCCCTACCAAAGCAAATTTATTCAATAACTGAGTCCTTGGTCCCTTCAATCATTAAGTTGCCTGTGATCAAGTTATTCTTTATCCCTGAAATAATGTGGAGAGTGCAGGCAGCCTTTTCAGAAATGTGCACCTCATCCTCCTACTGACTGTAGCATCAGATCAGCAAGGCAGTCAAGCATGTGCTCACCTTTAGGTATCTACTTAGTCCCCTTAACTTGCTGCTTTCACAGCAGGTTAGAAAAGCTAAGCACATACTTGAAGATAGACATACACTTACCTTTTCCCCTTCTTTATTACAGCACTTCTAACCTGTAAAGAACTCTATCTGTAGCCAAATTCCTGTTGCTATTAATGCTGAAAAGAAGCACAAATATTTACATAAAATATTAATATGTTTGTCATATCTTATCTTTGGAATAATTACTTTAATTAAAGGAATTTATAAAAACTAACATGACGTCTGCATGCCTTAATGGAAACATTTGAGAATAATGGAATGTAGAGTGGCTGATTTATTAGTCTTAAAATATGTGCTTGGAGCTATAAAGGTAAAACTTAAGTTGGGAAACAATTCATATAAATACTATGTTTTATAAATTAGACAGATGAGTTGTGTTTACACAAATATAGGACATGTACAAGCTGATTACCGTTCAGTATATTGCTTATTTTTAAGTTCTGTAAAATATAAAAATAAATGTAAAATGTAACTTTACTGCTGCTTAATGGGCATTTTAAAGTTGAATTGGACTTTGATATGGTCAGAATTAACATAGGAAACATTACAAAGATCTTTAATACTGTATATAGATACTAATATTTATTCTTTATACAGTATATTTTTATACCTGACTACAGCTGCTACTACAACTACTACCATGTCTCTGTACACATTGGATGAGTTGTACTCCAGTGTTTCCCTGCTCCCCTCCCTCCCTAGAAAACTCCTTAGCCTGTCTCCAGTGCCTTGCAGTCAGGTGAGGTCTTCACTGACCTCTTCATAGCCATCTCTACCCTCCTTAACCTGTGAAAATCTTCAGACACTGCTCCTATAACTATTGAAATCTTGTTTTGCTTTAGCTTCTCTGACTCCTTCTCTGCCACCTTATCTCTCATTTTTTAGTATATCATAGTACTATGTGATCACTGTTGACCATGTTATCCTCAGTGTTAGCTTCGACTCCCTTCCAGCATCTATCAGCCATCTCACATTTGGTAAGCATTTCACAAACACATGAAAAGAACCAGCTTTGTCTTCCACACAGATAGAACAACGAGTACTGGTGCTATTAGAGATCCAGGTTAATGTCTACCTGAGGCTCAGTATACATTTTGCTTGTTGATTTGTTGAAAGAATTGGCAAAAGAATAGCAATGCATTGTTTACAGATGGTAATTTCATATAATCTATGACATTGTCTTATCTAATGTGACTACATAGCAAAATAAAGTGTCAAATCAAGACTTCTATGTAGACTAGTTTTTTAGACTAAAAGTTTGGCATACTAGCCAAAAGCATTCATAATTTAAAAACAGTTTAAATACTGCCAGAACATTTGTGTGAAATAGTGTGAGTTTGAAAGGAAGAGACTGCAAGGAGGTTAAGTGGTGTAAGAAAATCTTTCTCCTAGTTGTGACCTTTTTAGAAAACAAAGGTGCCTTTTTTTCTTTTGTGCTTACATGTATGTCAGTTATGTGTACAGCGCACAGACTAGAGACTTGTACATATTTATTTGTGTCTCCATCTGTTTGGAAAAGCACATAATTGCATTCTGAGGGAAATACAGTTATGTACTCTGAATATAAATACTTTTTTTATATTGGGTTCCAAGTTAGTCAAGAATACTGCAGGTGTCCAGTTTGTCCTGGGTGCCATCTCCAGGCAGTTGGAAGAGAAGAAGGTTGTCAGGAGTGGTCAGCATGGGTTCACCAGGAGGGAGGTCGTGCTGGACCAATGTGGTGGCCTTATATGGTGTCATTACTGGTTGGTGGATGTAGCCTACCTTGATTTCAGCAATGAATTTGACACTGTCTCCCACAGTGTCCTTATAGTAAAGTTGAGGAAGTACAGAATAGATGAGAGGACAGTGAGGTGGGTTGAGAAGTGGCTGACTGGCAGAGCTCAGAGGGTTGTGATCGGTTGTGTGGAGGCCAGTTGGAGGCCTGTACTTAGCAGTGTTCCTCAGGGCTTGGTGCTGGGACTGGTCCTGTTCAACATCTTCATCAATGACCTTGATGAGGGGATAGAGTCCATCCTCAGCAAGTTTGCTGATGATACAAAGCTGGAAGGAATGGCCGACACGCTGGAGGGCTGTGCTACCATTCAGCAAGACCTGGACAGGCTGAAGAGTTGGGCAGAGAGGATCTGGATGAGGTTTAACAAGAGCAAGTGTAGTGTCTTGCACCTAGAGAGGAAAAACTGCATGCACCAGTACACGCTGGGGAATGACCTCCTGGAGAGGAGCTCTGAGGAGAGGGACCTGGGTGTCCTGGTGGATGACAGGCTGGCAATGAGCCAGCAGTGTGCCCCGGTGGCCAAGAAGGCCAATGGGATCCTAGGGCACATTAAAAAGAGCGTGGCCAGCAGGTCGAGGGAGGTGATCCTCCCCCTCTACTCTGCTCTGGTGAGGCTTCACCTGGAGTATTGTGTCCAGTTCTGGGCTCCCCAGTACAAAAGAGACAGGGATCTCCTGGAAAGAGACCAGCAGAGGGCTACAAAGATGATAAAGGGCCTGGAACACCTCTCTTATGAGGAAAGGCTGAGAGCCCTGGGTCTGTTCTGCCTTGAAAAAAGAAGACTCAGAGGGGATCTGATCCATGTCTATAAATATCTAAGGACAAAAGGGACGAGGCTGGACTCTTCTTGCAGTGTGTGGCGATAGGACGAGGGGAAATGGCCACGAAATGAAACATAGGAAGTTCCACACAAATGTGCATGGGAACTTCTTCACGGTGAGGGTGACAGCACTGTTAACAGGCTGCACAGAGAGGTGGTGGAGTCTCCTTCTCTGGAGACATTCCAGACCCGCCTGGACACCTACCTGTGCAACCTGGGCTACGGAGCTGCTTTGGCAGGGGGTTGGACTCCATGATCTCTGGAGGTCCTTTCCAACCCCTACAATTTTGTGTTCATCAGTGTTCAATACTAATTCACTCAAAGCCCATTAATCCTTACTGCCCTGCTCTGTCAGGTGAAGAACTGCTGGACCAGTGATTTGCGTGGCAAAAAGGCAAATGCAAGTTTGCTTGAGCCAGTCTAGACATAATTGCATGGAGAAGTTTAATTTATCAGTCATAGACTTCAAGTTGAGAGAACATTTTCTTACATCTGTCCTTTCTGGTGAATTTTGAACTCGGGCTCATAAGATCATTAATTCTAATAGCAGTGGGAAAGCAGGAGAAAGATGCACATCATGAAGTGAAACAAAAATATTAAGATCAATAATGATTTAATGTCTAAATTGAACCTCCCTTATATTATGCCATGGAGTTTCAGATGTGCTTTTTCAGTCTTCCAGGATTTTTTCCACTGGAAAACTTCTCCTCACAAAATATTCTGGTGCTTGGTATGGTTTTACACCCTGAGAATTTATTATTCATGAAATAGATCTTTTGAAGTACAATTTCTATGTATTGATGTTTTATCTTTAAACGGCGTACATGAACATTGGCTTAAAGGCCCACTGACAATCACTCAGGAATAGTTCAACTGCTCGTGTCTAAGCAAGGTCTTCCCCACACAGGGAACCTTTTGTAAATATTAGTTACTAGAATCACAACACTAATACATGTAGTTAATAATTATCACAATGTGCCAAAACTGCACAGTTTGCTCCCTGATTACAATATTAAATTGCTATTGAGCTGTGGTATTTGCTTCAGGCAATAGTACTGAGAAGCCTCCAAAGGCTTAGGTTGGCCTCCCCGCACAAGAATGGGAAATGTGTGCCTGCACAGAAAGCACAGGCAGCACTGGGGTTTGCCAGAAAACAAACAAAACTCAGACAATAGAAGGAAAGTTTTATCAGAAGTGAAGTGGCCTTCCACTTGGGAACTGTCATCGTGTGGAAAGAAAATACGTACGCACATGCTCGATTAGAGCTTCTGTGGCAGGCCATTACCATGGGCCCACTGATTCAAGCTGTTCATGGAGGCTCTGAAAGCTTTGTTTTAGTTGCTTTTGATGACATCTAAAAAGGAGGTAAGCCACTTCAGAAAAGTTCAGAGGTTCCTCCTGACATGTTTGCACATCTCTATCAGTGGGAATTTTTTCCTGTCACTTTTGCCTGTTGCATTGTAGACAGAATAGCTGCTACCTGAGAGCGAAGTTGTGGATGATGATGATGAGCTACCATTGCTGGTACCGTTTTGCCTTGCAAATTTATGTTGATTCTAAACCCAAACTCTAGTCCTCACCTTCAAGTCTTAATTATTTGTATTTCTAAAACAATGAATCATATGCCCAATTTGAAGAGTCTCCACTGAACAGCGTGAAAATCAGAAATTGCTCAAACTGTCTTTCTAGATTTCAGGCATTTGGACTGACATCAACATTCAGACAAGCTCAGGAAAAGGTCTGGGAGGTACAGTGATATCTGAGCCCAGAACGGGTCCTTCATTAAGGATTCTGCTTGAGAATGAGAGCTGAAAAATGCTTCTGCAGTGCAGTTTAATTAATGCTCAGTAATCTGATGCACAGATGTAACTGTTATTTGATGGGAGGAGAAAGTCTGATAAATCTTCCAGGAGTTTCAGACTCAAGGTTTGTTCTTCTTTCCTTGCAACCAAATCACACTGCTTTGTTTTTGTTTTTGTCTTTTTCTTAAGTCCGTGCATTTAAGGTTTGGTGAAGCACTGAAAGGTAGCGTAACCAGAAGAGAGATTGCAGGTTAGGATATTAATTAGTAGGAACATTTAGGGAATGTGGTTTGCAGGTTTGAATTCCAAACCTTGCATATACAAAAGCTGTTGAAAGAGAGCATGCAGGCATTTGACTTTCTCTAAAGCAAAGCCAGGTGTTTGCACATGGAAAGTGCAGGTGTGAGTTTATGTACTGAAGTTTATCAGACCCAGGCTGAAACCATATCCCTTATGAGATCATGTGCTATTGTCCAGCTTCTGCATCGTTAAGGCATGCTGTTCATGCAGGTTCTGGGAGTTACTCTGCAGTCAGTATGCTGGGTTTTCTAACTCATTTCTTTTGTGAGCTTTATGGTCTCCTTAAAAGAGCTATGTGAGTTACATGGGGCAAGGCTTCCATCTTCCTTTGGAAAACAGGTTGAACTGAAACAGTAATGATACTGTAACCCCTAGAATAAGAACCAAAGAAGAGCAGACAAGCATTTGCTGGCTGCTTCACTAAAACTGTATGTAGGTACCTTAGCCCAGTTCAGTATTTCATTTCAGCATTTGCAGCTTACCTCAGACACTTCCTCAGAGAAGACACTAGTGCTTTTTATTTATGTACTTGCTGAATTGCAGAGTGTGTGTTTCAGGTCTCAGCTGTCAGCCTTGTATTGTGAGCCACTTGTCCAGAAAGAAATGTCATTTTTAAATTAAATCACAACGGTGTAAAAAAGAAAAAGGAAGAGAAAAATTTCTCTCTAGACTGTTCTCAGGATTCTTCTGAAACCGAGATGATAAAATCAAATAGAAGAAACTGTTGTGCCATTAAATCTATCCTTCTTGTTTCCTAGTACCTGTTTTATGAGGCATTGTAGTGCCTGATTTTAAATGTCCCTAGCAAAGACTGTATCTATGGGTTCTTTTGGCTTCTGCACGAAACTCAGATTAAGGTGGCCACATACTTGTGCTGATTCTGTTCTGCCAGGCATCACTGAGATATTTTATATCCTGTCAACCACTCCTCTTTAAGAACAACCTGAGAAAGTGAGTAGGGTATAACAAATAGAAAGGGTCCACTCTTTCTTCCAGTTTCTTCTCTTACAGCAGCTAACACAGGAAAAGATCAAGGCATGTCATAGAAAACAAAAAGCAAAGAACTACCTGGTGCTGTATGTTACATTGGCAGGTACAATTAATTATTTATGCAGTACCATTGGTACAGCAGCAGACAGGTCAGGCTCCCGATTATGCTGTCTGAGGGCATTTTGCTGATGTATGTCAACGCCATTCTTGGTCAAGTATTATGGTCCCATCCCGCTGCTGAGTGTGTCTGTCTTTTATTTGTGAATTACAACTTAAGGAACGGGCTAGAGCTGACAGGAAAATGGTATTTCATGTGGCATAAATGTGTTGTAATTCCTGATTGTGCAATAATTTTGATCTGATCCTGCAGCCAGGATTCTGGACAAAATTGATTGGATTTGAAACTGTAACACAAGAACTTGAGTAACTGTATTTAGTGTGTATTATTCCCATGGCAAAACTGGAAATACAGAATCTTTAAAAAGGCTAAAATGAAGAGAAAGAGCCAAGCCAGGCTGGTATTATTTTGGGGCTTGTATAAAAGCTTTTCTTCTCACATTCACTTATAAATCTCACTCTTCCACTAACTTCTGTGTGAATTTAGAGAAGGTTTTCTAGTCTGTGCGGGGCTGTACCTTTGAAACTCACCTCCTGTAATTTGCAATCAACCCACTATCGCTGGAAGCCTGAGCTCAGATGGGCTGTGACTTCCCTATCTGCTCCTCCTAGCGAAGATATGCCATCAGTGCTGACAAGACAGTAGCAGCCTCACTAGCTGGAAGTGACATCTCTCCTTGCTGACAAAATATCCCATCATCCTGTATTAGTTTGGAGAGCGCGTCTCTCCCAAAAAGCCCTCATAGCCACGAGTCACAGTGTGAAAGCCCTACCATCAGGGCAACAGTCAAAATTTATTCTCAGGCTGGCCTCACATGTTAACTTATCACCAAACTAAACTCTGCTGAAAGGCTGGAGCTTGTATTCACATAGGGTGGAAATTGGTTCCACTGGGAGAGCTTCAAAGTCATTTCAGCCATTAAACTGTGGCTGGATGTATCATAAGTACAGGAGAGGTCGAGGCACTGCCTATGAACCATGGGGACTTGGTAAAGAAGTTCCTGGGAAATTGGCAGAGCTATTGTGTATTCTGTTTCAGTCTGGCTCTGCAGCGGGAACGAGTCGCGTCTGTACATGAGACTCATTATGCTTCCTCTGTTTAACATGCCAATTACTTTCTGTATTTACCATGTTTAGAGCGACTTCATGTCAAAAATTAATAACGCTAAAATAAAGAGCAGCGCTGGTGTGCGCTAAAGGGGAAGGAAAGCAGGCAGGCTAATAGAATGTGTAATAGAGAGGGAAGGTGAATTTGCAGCTGTAGGGAACGCATCCAGATGAATTTCACGGTGTGCAGTGGCAGGGGTCCCACTGAGGCCCCTATGCTCTTTAAGGCACACTTCAGACAGCGATAAGTGTATCTTGAGAGGCTGCAGTGCCTAAGTAATTTCACCCTGTAAGCAGTGTAAACAAGTAGCAGTGCCAGTCATCCCCTCCGTGAGTTTCACACCTCCAAATTTGTTCCCCATGTCTCAGTATTGTACAGAAGTGCTTGGGGGTCAAGTGATTAAGGTTGAAGGACAAGATGACAGGTAAATGTTTTTGTCATTTTTAACAGACCCTTGTAAAAGCTTGGGCAAGTGAGGATACCTTGGTTCATCCTTGTTGATTCTGGCAGCAGGTCTCTGATCTCCCTTTTCAAAACTCAAGAGTCCACAAAATATTTTACACAGATTCCCCAATGAAACTGACAATTCTGGTGCATAGCACTTCCTTAAAATACTGAATTCAGCACCTGTCTGATAATAGGACTTGAAGTGCTGTCTAAGCTTGTAGAAGGCAGCATGCCAACATGCAGAGGGGTGTTCCCTCACTTTCACTATCACTATCACAGCAGACAACAGACTGGATGGCCTCTTAGTGGGAGATAACTGGAAAAGGACTTTATTGATCAATGGCATTGGAATAGTTGTCATTAATGGAGGACACGAAAACAGCTCTAAAATATGTAAACAAATCAGAAATAATTTGTGCCTCTCTGTGGTTCAACCTCAGTAAGTCATAGAAGAACTCAAAAAGCAACTGAGATACAGGCATACACTGTTATTTGTATTTTAGTATGCCTCCAATTTCAGCAGGACACCTGCTCCAGGCTGGCATGAGAAGGATCCTGGTTTCTGCATCACTTCCTTCACTGTCTCTTCTGATTCTTTCTGTGATACTGTGTGAGGGAGAAAGGTGAGAAGCTCTGAATCTATCTATTTGTTTTGCTAGGCCGAAGAGCTAAAGTCTTTAAAAAAGTCTTTAAAAAGCTGACTTTCCCATTTTCTTTCAATAGGCAACTGATCCTTTATAATGTAACACCTTTATGCACATCCATGAGGTTGTAGAGATACAAATTCTTCCAAAAGACAACCAAAGACACACTTCATATTTTACCTTCTTTTCACTTCATTTTCTTTTCAGTACTGCTAAAAGGAATAAGGAGAAAGGAGTCCAGCAGTATGATAGCAAAGGATAGGACCAGTGTGATTCCCTTTGCTTGCTGACTCTACTCAGATACTCAAATTCCCTCAGGCAGCAAGTTCAGGTGCAGATAGACAAAATTAATTCTGTGTTATGGCACAGGTGGCATGTTGTTGGTGAAGAGGATCTTTGTGCAAAGGCTGAGTAAGGATCTCTAGATCTGTCTCAAACTATCCATGTTGTTTTATGCCTTGTATGTTCCTGGAGTAGCAGACTCACTGATATGATAAAGCTCAATTTGCACCAGCAGTAATGTGTGGTGTCTTAACATTTTCATATTTTTCTTGCTTTGGAAAACTAATCCATACCTAAGCAAACAAGCTGTTCTTCCAGTAAAAATGTACTCAGTGCTGAGAGTTTGCCTTGCATGTTTGCCCTCTTGTAAAAGATAATCTCCAGTAAGAAATCTGTATTTTATAGTCCATTCAGTAAAGGCTTAAAAGATGGTTCATGTGAATAGACTTTCTTCTAGCCAAACACTTAGTTCTTTACTTACATCTTTTCCATGTAAACTCCAGTTTCCTTTAGTGGAAGTTTGCTTTTTGCCTATTTCTGCTATTAGCCCGTCATTTCTTTTCCACTGCAAACTTAGCTGTGCTCTGAAACCAAAGCAAGATTCTTTCTTTATAATGCATCACCCACAGGTAATGAAATCTCTGCCAGCAAAAATATGCAAGAATTATTATTGAGCAAACACTACTGGTCTCTTGTACAAGGAGAAATTCCACTCATGCCAACACTAAAGTTAATAAAGGGAGAGATCCAGGAACACTTGTTAACAATCAGCATGTGCGCTGACTGGTCTGGTAACGGGTAAGGAGTACAGAGTTTTATTAATAATACAATAAAGAGGAACCAGCTCACTTGTCTTGAAGCAGGTTGGTTTTTCTGGGCTAAAAATCGTAAACTTTTTAGTTTTGAACGCAGGTAGCAATGATTCTCAATACACAACAGGAGCAGATCTGCTGAGTAAGAAGGTACAATTTTTATAACATTGCTTTCAGAACAAGACATACATCAATCTTTTACTCTTAAACAAGCTCAGTGTTATTCTTCCAACAGAAAGGTCAAAAATACATGGCATGAAATCTAAATCACTCTGTTGCATTCTGCTTGGACTGGATGTAGGGCTGTTTGCCTCTCACTGGCTTTGTGAAAAAAAATATCTCAGGTTTAAATATCCTCCAGGAAGCTTTCTTCTCAGGGTACACAGAGTGTACCTTGACACCATCCCTTCACAATTTTAATCAGAACAAGAATTCTTTGCTCATCCAAGGTGAAAGTTTCCTTTGTTTGTAATCTAGAGCTGACCAAATGTTTTTACAGGATCAAAACAGCCATTTGTCTGTATGCTCTAAATATCTGCTCCCCAAGACATGCACTAAAAAGTATCCACACCAGAAATTATGCTACAAGACCTAGCTTCTGGCTGTAATTACAGGACTCAGTTAATAGCAGTAATTTGTAACTGCTCTAAGTTATGAATAACTCAGTAATTTCAGGGCTGTTCATTGCCTACACCTGTAGAAACCTCCTTCTCTGAATCCTAATAGGTATTTTAAAGTGATCTTATCACTTGCCATCGGCTTAGCAGAAATTATGTACCACTGAATGTCCAGAGTAGAGAGTTCAGAGCATCACTTAAGAATAGTATAGGTGTGACTATGTGGGATTCAAGAAAAGATGAAAATCTTACACCTACTGTCTGGTAAATAACTGGAGGACAAATAACATTCTACTGATTCTAAGTGTCCTATAATTTGCATAGATCATGGGTCATATCAGGAATGTGCAATCGACTTCATGTAACTCAAAGTAATCAAGGAGTCTGAATCTATCTCCAGTAAGTAATGTGCACCTTCCTATGTGATAATTGTAAAACTTGATGCCATCTACAAAATACAAACAGAATAATTAATATCTCTCTCGTAACATAAAATGATGGGATGGACTGATGTTGTTTGATCTCCTTGAGCCTTCTCCTTGTAATAAGCTCTTATTTCATATTGCATTATGCATAGTATATTCACTCACCTCTCACCATTGCACTGCTTTCCACCAAGACAATGAAAATACTGGCCTCCTTTTACATGAACCCACACCACATATTGCCAGAAGTAGCTTACATCTAACCTGAGGCCAACAGCTGCTGGGAAGTAATTAGTTGTAGTGCTGCTATAATCTCTTAGTAAATGTAAGGGAGCTCCTATTTGTGCTGAAGGTGAAATGTTTGTGGTAACAAATGCCCTTTTCTCTGAATAAAAATGTATTTACTTTTAATCAATCGGGGACTCATTATCAGTGTTGTCTTCATCTCCCTAAACCTTGGCCTTTTGTGTATGATTTCAGTGCTGGAGGAAAGCGTTTGCAGGTTATTAAGAGAATGTTGCAAAATAACTCTAATGACCTGAATCAGCTAGGGATAGATGGTCAGAAATTACGAGGCAGGCTTATTATCTCCTGGTACCTCTAGGCTCTCACCAGACCCTTACAGTCCTCAAACAGGAGGAGGAGGACATTGTTGCCCCTATGATTTAATTAGTGAGTAGTTCATACGTTGCATATCTGTATGTATGCAGATTGCATGCGTGAAGAGCATCCACTACACAGAGCTTGCAAGGCCACATTCCTCTGCAGTGCTGAGCCCACAGCTCATCACCGCCATGCAGGGAACAGGGAGCCACCAGCTGGCCTCTTCCCGTAGGGCTGACCTTCATCCCATGCCAGCTGGGCAGTTATTTTCCTTATTTCCAACATCCTCAATGCATTTATCTTGGCCAAGCCTGGAAATGAAAGTTGCAGGTCTCAGCTACCTTGGTAAGAAATTTCCTGAAGGGGATCTGGCACTGTGGTCAGGCAGAGGGACTTCCAGCAGGATTCTCCAGGTCCTGTGCGAGGAGGAAGAAGGGTCCTGTGCAGGAAGAAGCGTGAGTGATGCTCTGCTGCACTCACCTTCACATTCCTTGTGTTCAGCCCCATAATGGGAAGAGATAGAAGCGCCCACTGCAACAGGTATCTCATTGGGAATGCAAGACTGTTGCAAGAAGTGAGAGGAAAGTCACTGTGGCAATGTTTCAGAAAGAAATAAAAGGATTTCCAGACTTCATGACTATGTCAACTGAGAGCAGAATGGTCCCTTCTCCCGTGTGGATAGTTTGGTGGCCATTTCTCCCTCCTTGTTCTTGATTGTCCTAACCCAAGTATTGCCGGATGTCAAAAAGTGGCTCTGACTTCAGATATGTGTGACTACAGTACCTGAAATATTTTTGATTTTTTTTTTAATTTGTTGATATGCTGACATTGATTTTGAAACATTAAGACCAATGAGAAAGAGAAAATCTTGACAGAAAGCTCATTTTTAGAGGAAATACTTGGAATGAGTGTCTTTTCCCTGTGGAGTTAATCTGTTATCCTTCAGTATCAAGTGAGGCTTCCACAGACAAATGAAATGGCAGCACAGCACATCTGTTTGCTATGGAAGGAGCACGGAGTTGTGGTAAGAAGTACATGTATTGCAGGAGGAAATTTTGATTCTGAACATGTGCAGTTAGCTTTTGATATAAAACTCCACTGCTACAAACTGCAATCTGGACTCCATTATTACCTGTTTTAAAGATCTCTTTCTATAACATCAGCAATGCTGAACCCAGACAGCATATTTGACTTACAAGAAGAGCATTTGCAAAGGGTAAATTGTGACAAAAAAAATGTCTCCTTCCTTGTTTCTTTGTACAGTGCAGATCAAGTGATACACTCTCAGCAGTAATGCAGTCTGATCATTACTGAGCACTCTCCCTGGCATGCCTATGAGCAAACTTTCTATTGTTTCAATTAGATGATCTTGGGCATTCAGGGAATTTAATACCGATCGAGCTCAGCTCCTAAAATCCTAGAAATTAGAGCCTGAGAGAACCTAGGGAATCATCTTGTCCATCCCCTGACAATGCAGATTATTTTCTACTGTATTTTTACTGTGTTTTTTTCCAGTCTGTTTTTAATGATTCTAGCAATGGGGCTTCCATCGCTTTTTCCTGGGGGACTATTCCACATTCTAATAGATCTCACTGTTAGGAAAATTTTCCTGATATTCAGTCTAAATTTTCCTTTGCTCAATTTCATCCCATTACTCCTAGATATGCCCAGTAGAGGTGGGCGAAAACTGAAAGTGAGTAGGCAAACCTGACACATTATGTGTGCTCAGAGCCAATTTACAGCAGCGGGTAAAGTGATAGAGTCAATTTGCAGCATTCTGTAAGTGACAGAGAGGGTCTTAGGGCATGCACTCTCTGAAAATGGTTCTGAATCTTGATGAAAACCCCAAAGTATAGAAAATATCCAGAAGCTGTAATGACTTTATATTTTTTACAATGCTCAGGCTGAACACAACAAGAATCCTCTATGAAGAGATAACAGGTAGGGCACCTTTTTTATGCTAGTGCTAATAATGAAACTTAAATTTATGTAGGCATCTGAACATTGCACTTTTCCTTTTCACCTAACACTGCAAATGGTCATTTATTTTTCCATGCTAGGCAGAATTAAAATCCAACTTACATTCCTCGAGCTACTCCCCACTAGATAATGGATAATGTAACCCATGGCTGAAAATTGCATGTTCTTGTGTAAGTAATGTGATGTGAGTATAATTTTCTGATAGCTTGCTAATAAACTTTCTAAATCCCCTCTAAATCCTCTCTGCATACACATGCACTGCTCTTCATTTCTCTTTTTTCCTTTCCATATTTTATACACTGTCACAGGATATGCCAGTTTTCTTTCTTACTGCTAATTCATTTCCAAACAAGCAGGCAATCCTGCCACCACTTTGCTGTCCACATTGCTAATGCACTTACCTATTTTCTTTTCTCTTGCTGTATAAAGATCATATATATTATCCTTCACATCAAACCATTTATCTCTTTTTTCATAGACTTACGTGTGCCGTTTCCACACCATCTCCTTAACTAAAAAAACTGTTTTGCATCCCAGTCCTAGTTTGTATCCTTTCTTATACTCACCCCTTCCCCTGTGCCTTTTCTGACTCTGCACCAACTTCCATGAGCCTTCAGGCAGTACTGTGTCTGATCGAAAATGCAATGTTCCCAGGTATGGACAGTGCCTCCCTTTATATTGGTTGTGGAAGATGGCAGACAGCTAGTGAAGTAATTCACAGTGGGATGCAATATGGCCACTGCAACGAGAAAGGAAGACAACTTTAATAGCCTCTTGGACAGCAACCCAGCCTCCCTTAACACTGCAAGAAGTTTAGCAGACAAAAGAAAACCTAAAGATTGTGTTCATTTTGCTGTAATATGAGGAAATCCACAAGGAGGTGGTCGGAATTGTATCCAGATGCCTAGGTAGTGGATGAACCTGGCAAATATCAATAAATACATCTGGAAGAGAAACATGAGGCACAAGCTGGCTGAGCCACGGTGCATGTACTACAAATTCCACACTTGGGGAAGAATTCAGCAATAGGGACAGGCAAGGAAAAGAGAGGTTTGTGAAAGACTACAAGGAAATGCCATTATTTATAAAGAACCACAGTATGATAGGGTCAGGAGCAAAAGCTGCTTCTGAGGCTGGTGGGAAGTAGAGAGAGTGAGGGATGTCACGGGATAGGGAAAGATGCAAGACATCAGAGAAAGAAAGTTCAGATTGTTTTTAGGGGGACGTGTTTGACGTCACACTGTGAATAGCAAGGCTGCATGTGTCCCTCGTGGTGCTATGTTTCTAACACTGGACATCAGAAAGGCAGGAGAGAAAGTCATCTTTCCACATACTCAGCAGAGCCTCAGAAACCAGCTGTTGAAGGATGACTGTGTATAATGTTATGGCTTTGCTCAATAGGAAGATCACTAGATAGGTTTACACCAATTCCTTCTGGTCTTAAGTTTTGTAAATCCCAGTGAACTCTCCTATGGTTCCTGCTTTTGTTTAACAGTCCAAATACTGCTCCAGATGTCTTTTTTTTTTTCCTCACCTGCATTTAATCCCATTAAACTGCCTTACATCTAATGCAGACCATCTAGCACTTTTTAATCTAGTTAGATGGAACTCAAAACCAAAAATCTCTACATCAGTGAGGATCTGTGAAGTCAAGGTGTTGTTTTTCCCTATAACAAACTGCAGTAGGTGAGGCCATCAGATACATTCAAACTGGTATCATGTCAATAGCTGACACAGCAATCCACTCCTGTAAGGGACTTCTGTTCTTAAAACTTGCATCTCACTGCAGTTCTCTAGAGCTCTATTTATGCCCTACTAGCACCGCCCTTTGGGTTTTTCTTTCCCAGAGGTGAGCAATTTAGCTACACTTGCTGTTAGCAGTACTCTTCTGCAGCTGTCATTGCACAGGGCAATCTCCAACTGTATTTAGGAATCAGAAGAAAATGTTACACCAATATCAGCTGTCTTCATTGTTCCTTTGGGGCCATGCACAACAGGGGCCATGCACAACCTCATCTTTGCTCTCCTTTTATCCTGTTTCCCTCATTGATCCTATATTTTTCCTTCTCTGACAACCCCAGTACTCCCTGTGACCCCTTCTTCCAATCTGCTTTCTTCCTTCTTACATGCCATTTGAGTTAGCTTTTCCCATCTCCTTCTTATGTGCTTTGCCTTAAAACCCACGGGAGCACTGTGCTGATCTTCTCACCACTTGTGTTCCCAAGCCCTCTTTCTTCTCAACATTGATTGTAATTTGCTTTGTTCTATTAACTGATAAGCTCTTTTGGACAACAGTCTTGACTCCTTGTTTCTTTTGCCAGTTGTCAAATATCTTGCTGGCTAGTTGATGGAACAGTATACGTGTATGTGACTGTAGATACCGAGCTTAAATTTACTTGTTGTTCTTCATTTAAGATATCTAGTGGATAAGTCTAGTGCATATCTCCTTAAAAATATAAGACTTATGAAGGCTCCGGAGTGCTAACTCTCTAGATGGAGTAGATTTATTGAGGTACAGCTCCATGCAGAAGGGAAAGAGCACAAGGAGAAAGATGCAGCAGTCTGAGCAGAGCTAATGCACAGTCCTTTCAGCAATGTTGTGGCTGTGCTTTAGGGAAAAAAAAGCCTCATCCCTGGCTGTTGTTGTATGAAGTGTTTCAAAACAGGTTAACATTTGCAGAAGATTTTGAAACAGTTGTGAAAAACAAAATGCTCTTCCCGATGAACCTGCCATGGACTTGCCTACTTCTTTGTCTGCTGGCCACCGCTTTCAGAGCATTTCCTATCTGTCCCACCTATAACTCTCTGGCATGGCATACCCCCTGCCCTATGGGACTGGAGCAACTTTCTCCTTAAGGTGTTTTTTACTTCAGTGTGAAGATCTGTGACCTTCTCACAAGCCTCATGATAAGGCTTGCAGGGGGATTTTTTGGACAGTTTGCTAGCAGAAAGAGCTGTGGGCAAGAAATCTGTTCATGATAACACTTCCCCGAAGAAAGCAAATTAATACATTATTATAAGTTAATAGAATTATATCAGAAGTGTCTCCCTCATCAATTTCTCCTTCTAGTTGGAATAACACAATCGGATAATAAGATAAAAAAATGTGGTGCTGACGCTGGGACCCCACTGTAGTCAGGCAATAATTAGGTGGTATTCTTCTTGAACCAGTAACAGATCCGCTCCCAGAAAACAAAGCTAGCCAAGAGAAGTTAAAACAAGACCAGAAGGCGCTAAAACAAGAATTGGAAACTTTACAAAAGGAATTACAGCAGCATCTGGAGGTTTCCCAGGAATGGCTGAAGTGATTTGCAGGCAGAGGTGAACTCTCTGTTGTGGTAATGACTACAAAATGTCCTAACAGACTGAAGGCCAGCTGCAAAATTTCCAGTCTGAACTGGTAAGCTCAAAAAAGTAAATGGCAAGCATACTGCCGCAGATCTTTCAGGGTAGGGAGACACCAGCTGAAAATCCACTAGCAGGGATGAAGCAGAACAAGAACACACTGGCTAAATTTCAGCTCCACGAGGAAATCTCTGGTTGCAGACCAGTCATGGTAGCCAGCCACCTGGACATTCAGTTGGGCCAAGCAAGAGCTTAGGAAAAAACATTTACTGCATTTCTGTGTGACTGGCAAGACACCGAGTCCCGTTGGTGAGGGTGGTCTTTCATAGATCAAATAATGCAAATATCTAATGTCTTTTAGGAGAAGCTGCACTGGAGATTTACTTTTCTAAATGTAAATTCAGGGGTTGAATGGGAGTTGGTGAAGATGGAGGAGCCTGAATAGCCATGCCCCAAGAGTGCTGTGGCTCAGATTTAGCAAAAAGAGACTTCCTGCAAACAATTTCTCTTGGTTAGAATCATCCGTATGCAACTCAAAACCAGAACAGAAGAGAAAGGGAAAAATAAAAGAAAATCCCACCCGAACAGCAAGAGAACCTGCAGAAACTTGTGTCTGGCATGCACAGATGTGAGCGAAGGCTGTCAGGATAAACTGGCAATGGATCAATTCAGAGGTGCTCAACTGGACTTAAGCTTTAACTCGAAGGTCAGTGAATAGCAGCCAAGGACGCTCCACGAGGTCTCTGGGGTTTGCAGAGGAAATGGTGATTGCATCCTGCATCCCTTGCAGCCGTGGACCAAAAGAGGAAGCAGTTTCTGATGACAAGGGTGAAAGACCAGCTCTACAAATTCCCTGAGTGCAATTCTGTATCAGGGAAATAGGATACAAATCTGTCCCATAATGTTATTGAAAAATAATAGAAACGAAAAACTTGGCGCAGTAGAATTAAATTGAGAATAGTATCAACTTAATTTGCAGTCTGACACTGTGAAAAGAAAGTTTATTATTATTACAAGGCTGCCACAGGCAGACCATCTTTCCTTCCTAGAGAACTTCTCTTTCAGGTCAGAAAATGGAAGAACGCCAAACTGAAGAATCAAAACTCAGGAACATATCACAGGACCAGCACATCATTTTTATATCAAGCCAGACAACTAACAATAAGAAGGGAAATTTTGGCAATTGAATGTGTAATGGAATCAGTGAAATGTGAAAGAATTGTAGATGTTGTTTCAAAACTTATATTTATTAGACTAGACAAGTAAAAAAGACTAGGGATTTGGGAGATCCAAAACAGAATTCTTAATTGATATCAAATGGAGAGAATGTCTGGGGAATGTGAAAACATCCAGAACCTGGGAAAACAGATTCTGCAACAGGAGGACCTCTGTAATGTGAACAAGAGGTATGAGCAACTGAGATAATAGATGAGCAAATAACTGAGTTAAGAGTTTATCATATCTAGTAACAGTAGGGAAGGCTTATTGCAAATCGGCTGATTGGAAAATCCGTTTAAAGATATGGACTACCTGAAACAAATGAAACAAATTATTTCCTATCTAGTTTGTGGCAAATAAGCTGTCCTGTTTCCAGGCTTAGAAACCACTAACACATTCTGCTGTCTTTTCTACATTGGCTAGGTGAGGAGCTTGGCAGAAATCTGTTTATCTGTGTGGTTTGTTTTTTTTCACCCAAAATCTTGGTATGACTTTCCTGCCAAAGTTCTTGTAAATCTGTTGCAGGCTCAAGTCTCTGTTTTTAATGCTGAGCAGAAGATACTGTAAGTAAAGACAGAAGAGAGACTAGCAAAATTTTAATTAGTAGATTGAATAAGTTATTAGACGCAAGGAAATTGAGACAGTGCAGAAGTTGACTACATGTCATAATCTCACCAAAGTTTTCTGTGACTCCACTTTTTCAGTTGTGGGCTTGCAAATAGCACCAAAACCTCTCTATAAGTTTGAAATCTGAATTAAAAAATCTATGCATTCCACTTAGAAGGAATATTAAGCCCAGAGACCTACGGTCTTGGACCTTCTATGGACATGCACACTGGCATGTCTCTGCTCAGTGATGACCATTCCTGCATTTCCTGAACCACTATTCTCCTTAGCATCTTCAATACTGCTTTCAAGCCAGCAGTGTATCAAGTGGCCATCACTGGAGTCACTTGAATCTCTGGCTATGAAAAAAATTGAACTGTTAAAGACTTACGAAGCTGGCACTGCCAACTTGTACTGGAACTTTGCCTTGCCCAACTATTGTCTCCCGTAAGACAGCTCTGGAAATTCCCCATCTCCTTACTCACATGCAGCCACAGAAAGTTGTTGATTCTTGGTTTGTAGCATCAGAAAAAAAGGCCGTGCTGATCTAGTGACTGCTTCATTTGTAGCCTACCATTACTGGAAAAAGTGAGAGTGGCTTCATCTGGCAGACAGTATAGACCCAGGATTATAGGATACAGGGATTGTAGAGGGGATTCATTAAAGATAACCTTCCATTGGGCATCTGGAAGAAAAGAAATAAAACTTACTGAAGACACTGGCAATGCCTGGTGATGTGAAATTAACAGAAAGTGTTTAAAAATGCAGGGAGAATTAAGTTATTTACTTAAATTTCACTCTATTAAAATCTGAATAAACTTTTATCTTGATTTTGACTGAAGTAGGGTGACAGTTTCAGTGGACTGAGCTGTGGAGAAGGACGTACATCAGCTTAAACCCATTTCAGAGCAATATGTCTAGCCATCAGCCTTTAAGATAAATGGGAAAGGTAGGTAACCATGCATTTTTGCCAATAGAAAAGAAAAGACAGCACAGAGAAGAAGGTCTTTTCTTGATATTTTGGAGGAAAAAAAAAAAAAGAAACATGGGGGAGGAAGTGAAAGAAAGTAAAAGATACACAGATTAATATGAAAGGAAAGTAGAGGCATCAGCCACTTTTGGAATAACTCTTGTGTGACCTGAGAACAGCAGAAATGACAAAAAGTTGCAAAGGATCTTGAAGCAAGAAAACTGCCTTTCTTTGGATCCTTCTTGCATCAATTAAGTAGAATTCAGTACATTTCTGTAAGTAAATTATTTTATTGAATATGTTGTCCCCATCAGCAATTTCTCCTCCTACATGGAATAATACATACTTGAGTCTACCTGCTCACATTAGAAGTAGTTAGACAGCTTCCTTCATGATAAATGCAGTAAGGTAAAGAAGTGAGATTTAGGAGGTATTGGGTTCACGTTTTCTAGCAGACAACTCAAAATACAAAGGTGCAAACTCAAATAGAATCTTCTACCAGGTTCCCTAAAGATTTCTTCCATGAATTAATTAAAAGTTCAATTCTTAAGAGGTTAATCCAGATTTAAGCACATTTTTTTCCTAGTTGCAGGATCTAGAGAGCAGCACGTTTGAGTGGGGAAAAAGTCCCAGACACATTAAAAGTGAACTAGGGCAACAGGGTAAGGAGAGATGAGGAGAGAGAGAGGTTTTTGATGAGGAAAACATCATGATCAATAATCAGACTCACTTCAAACCAAGTGTCTGTGAGGCATATTGAGCAAGAGGAGCAGTGCCTTTTGTGGGTTGTTTTCTTTCCTGTTATATTGCTGGGTTCGCTCTTTGTTTTAAAGTTTTGGATGATATCTGCCTGCTTTTAAAAAGGGTTCCCCAATGTCACACCTATT
This sequence comes from Cyrtonyx montezumae, assembly GCF_038088225.1. Taxonomy (NCBI): domain Eukaryota; kingdom Metazoa; phylum Chordata; class Aves; order Galliformes; family Odontophoridae; genus Cyrtonyx; species Cyrtonyx montezumae. The sequence goes on along the minus strand of NW_027072089.1, from coordinate 42,915,294 downwards.
TATTCCTTTATTTCACAGGCAGTCTACAGAGAGCAAGATCTGTTCCACAACAGAGGATCCTTTGAGTTGTAGTGTTTACTATGCTATCTCAAGCCCTAACCACTTCATTCTCTGTAATTTGATTATTTGGTCATGCCCTGGAATGCAAAGTACAACTCTGATGTATTTGTATAAGCCTAGCCTCTTCAAGTACAGTAAGTAGCTGAATGCTGTATGTTAATGACATGCTCCCAATAATTTTTATAATGCGAGATCTCTGCCCAGATTTAATGTTTAATATCCCTGGGATTCACACTGAAATTATTACACACATTATGTATTCCATTCCTTGGACTTAGAATTAATTTCAAAACAGAGCAAAAGTGCATCCTATTTGTTTTCTTGAGGGACTTTGCATCAGTAACAGTCTATTTATTCTAGAGTTTCTGAAGTTAGAAATACCTTCTTCCTTTGCTATATTTGATCTATCCTGACGAACTGTGCAGAACATTTAATTCCTTTGTCTCGTCTCAGTTATGCCATTTCCTCATTCACTTGAAAAATATTTATTCTAGCAAAATTTACCTCCTTGAGTAAACGACACAGGTTTGTAGAAAACAGACTCACAGAATCTTTGACATTAAGCTGTCTTCCAAAAATAAACAGAAAAAAAAAATAGCTGGTTCTCTAGATTCTCTTTATGGAAGGCTGCGTAGGAGAATTCATAATCTGCATTGCTTTGATCGATCATTCAATCTTTGCATTGGTGATGTTTCTAATACAGGGGCTTAGCCTCTGGAATGACTCCAAACAGGATGGAACAAAGCAGCTAAACCTGTGTTAGGTTGCGATCTGAGCGCTCCTAGGCAATAAATCTTTAATTTGCAAGACTGCCAACTAACTCAAAATTAGAATTAAAGGAACATTTAGTATTAGTGATGTTCTCAGTGTTGTCAGGAATTGCTTTCCATGACATTTTTTGAAAGGCTGGGTGTTACTTGAGAATGTGCTTCCAATGTACCCACTAAACACATTAAGCCCAACTTTTCATTCCCCTCCCTCTCAAAAATCAAGCATAAAAGGCAGCAGGAAGATGTGGAAGAGGAAAAGGAATTGAAGCTCCCGTGTATTATAGTCCCACCAGACAGGATGATTTGCTATGTCTGGGCTTGTATCCATTCTGCTGTCCCCAAGCAGATCTTTAATTTTACCAGCGTGGAAGGAAACCCCTAGTGTGAGCTCATCTGCCTAGGCAAAGGCAGCTTCCCCTCCAGCATGAGGACAGCACGTGTTGATACTATTCAGCTGTAGGAGGGCAGAACTGTCCCCTATCGGGGCTGGGGGAGAATTGCCCACCTACTTGTGCAAGCCTCAGATGTAAACAGTTGCTTGGGCACAACATCTCCCTCAGCTGGAGCCCCAGAGGGCTTCCCATTTGATTTCTCCTTTAGGCATGCTAAAGCCTTCATGCAGATAGCACAAAGCTGTGCTGTTCCCAGCTCTCCCCATTCTGCACAGTCCGTCCCTGTGCACAGGCAGGCATAGAGGAGCATGGCATGGCATGGTGGAGCGTTGAGGCAGTGCCTTGTGTCTCACTGTGGGTGCCAGCATGCTCCTCAGGACATGTATCCTCCCCGCTGATGGATGCTCTGCTGGGCACCCCCTGAGCAGCCCCAGCATCACACCAGGCAGCATGAGCAGAAGAATTGGTGCCTCTTCTCATCACGTCTCCTTAAAGCTTTCATTTTAAGCAGAGCAGGAATTGCAACATCTCAGCTGAATGCCCTAATCCCCCTGCCATGCCTCCGTACTTTCTCTCCCTTGCTACTTTATTCTCTCTTATAAAATGGAGCTGCTTCACTGGAGAGAAATTGGGAACAATCCCCTACAGTCCCTGCCCTGTTAGTTACAGTATTTCCCCCACGAGATGTAGGCTTGTAGCTTTTTCCAGCACAGAAGTGAACCAAGGTCTCCTGCAGCCTGACAGCCATACAGACGCTGAGACACATCTCCCTACCATGAAATGAAGCACATCTCCAAAGGACTGTGTTCCTGCCAATGTGTCTTTCCATATGCAATTACCTTCTCCCTTCTTCTGCTTAGGGATGGGGAAGAGGTGGGAATTTGGCCCTGAATGAAAGATTATTAGCTTCTCTCTCAGCAAGGGAAAAGACGGGGACATACAATAAGAATATTAATTTTAATGAGAAACTCAGGCTGGCAAGAGAACTTTATTGTCAGAAGTGAAATTAGCTTTTCTACATAAACAGTTAGTGGCGTCAAGGGACTAGTCATTCATTGCCCAGAAGGAAAAAAAAAAACCAAAACAAAACACAAGAGTCTTTAAGGGTCCTTACTCTCAAGAACGCTCTTTGCTGCTTAATGCAGAGAGGATTTGCTTTGTACTTCATAGAAATCAAGTATGAAAGATATCGTCCCTTTCCAGTGTTCTGAAGTAGTAAATATCCAACAGGAATCAAGTACTTCAGGCTTCTCTCTTGACCCTTCCCCTTCTTCCATACACACACATGTGCTGACATGCTCTACAGATTATTTTTTCAAGCTGTTTCCAAAATCAGAAGGACCATTAAGCGAAAAAATCCTCACATTCATAATCCCACACAGAATTTTTCTCTTTCAAACTGTCCTTGCCTGACTCACCTTTCTCAGTGCTGCTTTTCCTCATTTTCCCACCCTCTTGCCACCCTGCCTCTGGGTGATGGATCCCACGGTGACCATTCACTGAGAGTCCAGAAACAAAGACAGCTTCTCGCCTTGTTATCATATGTGCTAGAATAGGCTCTTCCCTGCTGGGGCACAGCCAAATGGGATTTAACCCACAGGGTAAGAAACCAGGTTTCTTGAAAGAAACCGTGTTACACAGATTACAGATTCACAGAAGGAAAGTGTTGTTGCACTCACATCTGTAAAATACCGTAAAATAATAACAATAATAATAATAGCATTTTATGTTTTAGAGCTAGAATGCAGTCAGCCTTCCACAGAAAGGTGTTATTTAGTGGAAGTAATCCTATTTTACTCTTGAGATTAGGCCCAAAAAGAAAATATCCAGTGGGGCATATTTCTTCAGAGAAACTGGCCACACTTGATAATGTTTTGTTGGTTTTTTCCCCCATAGCACAAAAAGAAGCAAATACGTGCAAGAAAGGATTGTGTGGAAAGAGCTGGAATCCCTCTGCTTTCCCATTCTGGGCTATCTGCTCTGTCGTTGTGCATCTCATGGGATGTGAAATTAACTAACTCATTGATACCAACTGAAAAATGGGCTTAGCTCATCTATTGACTCATTAGAACACTGTCAAAGTGAGATGCCACTGAGAGGCACTGGGAGACATGGGTTAGTGGGCGTGGTGATGGGATTACCATTGTACTAGATGATCTTTGTGGTCTTTTCCAGCCTTAATGACTCTATGACAGCATATGCTTAAACATTTGCAATGGTTTTTGTTTGTTTGTTTGTTTGTTTTGGGTTTCTTCTGAGGATAAATAGTAAATCTTACACCATACTGCCATATTCTGGTAGTTCTGACAGAGTTCAGTTTACACATAACTTTTCTCATCCTTTTTCCCCACCTTCAATTCAGGATAAAAATCTGTCTTGAAATATGTTCATCTTTAATTAAACAAAAACAGACAAGAGTCAGAGCCATCTGCATTTCATACCATGCTCCATAATGTCTCAATATCACAAACTCCAAGGAGTAACACTATACATTAATGGGAACATGTGTCATATCTACTTGCTCTTTATGACTTACGGGCTATCTATATTATCCCCATGTCTCCCGGTCTCTGAAAACAAGTGTAAATAGTAATTCTTATTAACTGCAGAGACACCTGCACCGATATGGACAAATCTGGTCAACAGCAGGTTCCCCTGCTGTTTTACTAAGCCAGCAACATGCTCCTGTCTCTGGCAGATGCTCCTGTTTCGTGTTACTTCTAAGCAGATACCAACTTTATGCACTTTTTGAAATTCCTTTCAGGAACCGATGTCCTTCTGGCTACCAAGGGCCTTTTGCTGCAACAAAGCAATGAAGAGATCAGGAAGGTACCAGGAGACTGAACTGGTCCTCAAAATTACTGTCAGCTTCTGTAATCTTTCCGTATCCCTTCTGCCAGGGATTAGCAGCAGCAAGAAGGATAGGTTTACTGGGGAAGTCTTGAAAATAAACAAACGTTTCCAACTTAAGCATCCACCCCATTAAACACCAGTTAAATTACCACTTTAAGCACCTAGTACTACTGAATACCTTTCTTGGGCACACTAATGGCTAATACTTCTCCTCTTGAAAACTGGCTATTTGTGTGAAACAAGAACAGTGTTAGGAGGAAAAGTAACACAACAGCAACTTGAGAAAACACAGTGACAAACAAATCCCAACATGTGGTGTGTGGAAGAGTGTTTTCTGACTGTTCTGTAGTCCATAGAAACCAGGGGCTGCAGGGACCCCTGGGGCTATTTAGTGCAAACCCAGGTGATGGCAAGCAATAACTTCCTGTCATTCTCTTCTTAGATGCTGAACTTTCCAAGGTCCTGCCCTATATATGTGTTTTATTTACAAACCATCTGTCCCCAGATCCTGCTGCTACTGGTTTGCTCCATGCATGTCCTTTGAGAAGCTATCGTCTCCCTTGCAGACACTGAGTACTTTGTCCCCACATTCTCCCTCAGATCCCAGACGGTTTCAGAATCTTGCATTTGTTGGATGCCAGCTGCCTGGAAGCAGCATCATATAAGGGCTGGTCCTCAAAAATGTAGCAACTCATGGCTTCTGATTCAGTGCAGCATTTTTCTTATCATAGCACTTGCTGGAAGAAGAGACAACTGGGTTTGTGAGCAATTTTAAACCTTTTTGCCCCCAGAGATGCTGAAGGGGACAGCCAAGAGCTGCATACCACATCCTGAAATACCTGAGCATGTCCTGAACATGGCACAGTGCTATGTGTCCCACCCAACTGGGCACAGCAGCCCTTCAGCACATATGCCCACAGCCAAGTCTGTCTGCCTCAATACCACCATGATTACATTGCAGCATGGCATTGCTGAGTGAATTATGGAGTATTAAGGAGAGATATAGCATGTGAAGAAATGTAGAGCTTTTGTTTGTTCAGAAGCAAGAGTAGATCCTACACAGATGTATTGACTGGCTGCTTCTGTATCTAAATAGAAATGCATCTGATATACTAAACTACCAGAGGCATGCCAGGGTAGCAGATTTAGTGTGAACATAAAAATGAATATGAGCAGCAAAATTAAAAGGCAGCATTTTTAGAATTGTTAATTTTATGGTAATTGTAAGTCAAAGCAAAGTCTGTTTAAAAATCCAGGATGTCTATTAGGAGTCCACAGACCAACAGCACGTCAACAAAAATTAGAAAAGGAGTCCAGATTTTAATTGTAAATGGGATACTAATCAGCAGCAGCACAGTTTCCCAAGTGTCAGCCAGAGATGGTTGCTTGACGTTTTACATTTCACTCTTCGCTTTAACAGAAGCTCACCAATGACCTGTATATTGGTAACTGGTAACGTAACTGGTTACCATAACAGGTAACTACCACACATGTAACTAGATAGCAGAAGCACTCCTTTGGATAAATGTCCAAATGTCTACATTCCAATTTTCTAACCAAGGATTAGCAGTCAGTGGTGAAGGAGTCAGTATTGCTTGTGGCTATAACCATTTATTTTTCCTGCACTTCATCTTTGCTGTGACATGGGCCAAAGGACTGCCTTTGCCATATTTATTGGGAAGCATCACAGTTAAACTAATGTGTGCTAACACATGGCTAACGTGTGCTGTGCTTAGGGAGAAAATATATTATCAGTTCCCAGCTAGATTTCTTGCAGACACAGGGCATATACATCACATTGCGATGGGGTCATCTATAAGGGTTTCACTTATTCCTTGGAATAATGGTAGAGCACACCAAGAATGTGTCCCTGGTGACTTAGTCCAAAGTATCCCATACACTCTTAACGTGAGTACACTCATTCTAGCTGAGAAATTTGGATCCAAGTGGAATTTTCAACCAGGTGAAGATTACCTACGAACAGAGGTAATTTCACAAGGCAAGCTCTCTGCTGGTGCCGAGATGAATTTATCTAGTCCCACCACCAGAGTTCAGTACACAATAACGACATCCTGGAACAGGTTGAACAGCATCAGGTATTTCTTTGTGCAGCGATGACAGAAACATCATTTGCAGGAGTGTTGTACCTTTAAAGTCACCTATTATTTCACCTGCTAGCAATAGGAGGAAACCTTCCAATTGCTGAGGTCCATGTAGGCAGTTAATCTGGTCATTTCTTCTTCTTTGCTGCTTCTCAGCCCTGGGGAAACCGAAGGCTCCAGTTCTGCACACAGGATGAGGGTTGGTACCACAACCTCAGTCACCACGACTGAATCTCAAGAAAACTGTGTGTCAGCTGAGCTTGGACATCCATCCTGCAGGAACTCCAGCTACTGTCAGCCTGCATTTTAGAGACAGTAAAGTTCACAATAACCACTATGATGCAAAGTTTCGCCAAACCGTACAGCTCCCAAATGCTCCAAAACCAGCATGAGATATGTCTGCTAAGGATTTTGTCACAAAAATATTTAAATAGTTTGATTTTCTTCCTAAGGTAACCTTACAGGTATGTCTTGTACAGCCTGGGGTAAGCACTCGAGGAAGGTTTGTCCACAATCGTTCATTCATTTCAATTCCAATTGACTGTGTACAGCCATCTGGCTATGTATGTACCATTATTCTATACCCATCACCATGGTATCTAAGTGCCCTCTTCATGTCCCTGTTTATATTCATTATTCACGAACCTTTGTGCAAACAGGATTTTGTTCCCCTTGAATGTTTGGAGAACGACTGCTCTTCATATAAATGGCCACATTCATATGTTAACGTGGGCGTCTGTGCACAACAAAATATTCATTACAAGGCCTGTCTGCTATGTATCATTCATTATTCTTCCATCTCAGATGTTTCTCCATTCCGGCAAGAGACCTCAGTGACCGCTCACTCAGCACAAATAGTGAGTGATCAGAAGGAGCAACTTGCAAAGACCCCCTGCCATCACAGCACTCTTTTATGATAACATTTAACACAACTAAATCCTGGGACTTTGCAGCCATTTCCAAATACAATCCTAGTGTGGCCACAGTAAAAATCTGTATTGTCTCCTGTGTATGCAGAAAACAGGAAAAACAATGATATTCTAAAAGGAACTGATTCAAAATATGAGAGAGAACCAACTGGCATTGTTTTGCTTCTAAGCGGGGCTTCTGGTTTGCCAATCCATGCCTATCTCCTTCATCAAGGCAAGCCCAAGGAAGTGGATACATCTCTGGGAAAATGCACGCTGATGGTGAAGGACACGCTTTGAGTTCAAGGCGTTCAGATGTTGTTTTCAAAATGAGAGGACTGGAGCCTAGTCTGCAACGGGGCGCTGAGATTGGAGATTTTGTCTACAAAGTGCAGAGTATTCTGCATCTCCTCGGTCCAATTCGTGGGGTCTGCTCTGCCATCAGAACATTTGTACATAAAGCACCTGTTTAGGAATGCAAATATTGGCTTTCAAGACTAATTTTTGGTTCCCATTTCTTGTTTGAAGACTACCCTAGAAATTGCATAAAATCTAATAAGTAAACAAAATAGATTTAGGTTGAATATATGGAACAAGTTTTTTGCAGTGAGGGTGGTGGGCACTGGAACACATTGCTCAGAGATGTGGTGGATGCCCCTTCCCTGGAGAATTTCGAGGCAAGGCTGGACCAGGCCCTGGACAGCCTGATCTAGCTGTGGTGTCCCTGTTCATTGCAGGGGAGCTGGACTAGGTTAATTTTAAAGGTCTCTTCCAACTTTAAGGACGCTATGATTCTACGAGTGCCAGGGTAAAAAGTGTAATAAAGAACAAAATGATCTTTCTGGATGCTTAAGACTATGTGCATCCTGTTCAGTAGTACTGCACCTCAGTCCAGGTCATTGCAAAAAATGAGGTGCAGTGAAACACTGTCAGAAGTGTAACAGGAGTTTAAGTCACACAGAGAACATTATGTGCTTAAACACAGGACAAAACTGTTTATAGCTTTGAATAACCTGCATACAATCAGGTCAGAAAGAAAGAAAAGCAAAATGCAATAGGAGAGAGCTAAAAATTGGTTTAGATGTCTTTCTTTGTAGTAAGCTTACTGCCACCTGTTTGCTTAGAGTAAGTAAAATCTATGAATTAGTTTAAAAGGTGACTTTCAAATAATGTTTAGCAGGAGGAGATGCCGTGGAGAAAGATCTTAAATATTTCAGAGTTACTGTCTTCCCTGTGCGAGGCTGTTGTGTGGCCTCTGCAGCCATTCAAAATGGCAAGTGGTTCCCAGCATGCTTAGGGAGAGCTGACACACTGAACTAATCTTTAATTTATTGATGCATTACTTCGCTGAGAGACATAGTATATCAATAAACGGCTTTAGTTAAGAAGCGAAGGTCTAAGAAGCAGTGATAGGAGCTTGCAAAAGTACATCAAAGCTTACAGAAAATAAAATCAAGAGCTTGTGGGAGAAAATTGATGTCTAGGAAGGACAGAAAGAACAAACAAACATCACAAACTTCTAAGTAGGAGTTTTGTACAATGCAGTGTTGTTGGCCATCTTAAACACACCATTTCCAGGCTTTTATGTGCTTCTTGGTTGCCCAGCAGTTTATAAAAAAAATGGTATGGAATACCTTAAAGCGGTGAACAGTAACAAAAACAGTAGCCCCAGGACGAAAGCAGAAATCACTGTCTTATCTGGTAACTGATGGATTTTGTGAGATGATATACCCCAAATCACTTAACCTGCTACTGCAACCGGCAGCACTTGGAGACTTGATGGTAAGCTCAGCACACACAGAAGGGAATAAAAGCAAGTCTTAGTCAGTATTTGTGGTCTTCTCTTGTAACTCCTGTCTTTTTGTTTTTTTTATCCTTTAAAACAGTTAAAAATACAGGATGCGTGTATTCATGACGGCTGCAGAAGCAGGTACCTACCTGCAGCTGGTATCTCTGCATGTAGCTGACACATTCCTATTTTCTGTGTGTGTGAGCTTTTCCCATGTCCAGTTCATAAACAACATAGAGAGCCAAGGAAGTCAGAAGGCCTGGACAGCGTGTGGACCCAATAGGTCCCTCTCACAACCCCGGACAATTGAAAGTGTGTATCATACAGACATACATCCTGCCTGGCACAGAGAGAAGGATCTCCCTTTTAAAGGTTTTTACAATGCTGTTTCTTAAATCAGCATCTGCAGGTGCCAGTCCTTGAATAATCCCTCATCCTGTGTGGGTAAAACGCATGGTACTGTGTGGTGACTGGTTCCACATGGCAGCTTTCCACCGGATTCTGCTGCCTCTGAAAGATCGCTTCCCATCCTGGGTAGGAGGGACCTGAAAGAAGAAGGTTGTTCAGAGAGGTTGCCTTGCCAGAGACAATAAAAACATGGTAAAATCAAAAGCATATATTGCCCTGGGATCAACTGGTGCTGCTGCTGTTGACTTGCATGGAAGGCAACTGGAGATAAAGGGGAAGCTTCCTCAGTGGAGAAGCTGGGCCAGGACGCACAAGGAGATGGTATTCATTCCTTGCTGATAAGAATATGCAGAAGTGTTGAAGTGGAAGAGTGCTAGGTCTCAGGGTCTACGATTTCAAATGCCCAGCAGTTGGTTCTTCATCTTCTTGAAGAACATGTTGGTGTTTGGGACAAGCAGGTATTAAACAAGGAGAAGGAGCTCCAGTGTTCCTCTTGCTTCTGGAGAACTCAGGCCAACACAGCCCAAGTGACCCTGCTGTGTGTCATCAGAGATGGAACCCTACCTTGGAACAGGGACACCTGTGTTTGTGGCTGTCCTCAGCCTGAAGGACGCCAAATGCGAAGAGCTCATACTCTCATGCTACATATACCCATGCTTCCCATTAGACCTGGTTCAGTGCATGGAGATGGTATCCAGAAAAAACCAAATTCCTCATACAGCAGGGGCGCGCTTCTCAGTTTCATGAGTAACCACCTCAGAGATGAGGTCTTTGGTTGCTCTTGGTTCCTCTTCTCCTTCCCCTACTTCAGTGTCCTCTACACATTCTTCAGATTTCCCTTCCCTCCCTCCAGCTCTTCCCCTGACGTGGCACTTTTCCCCCGGCCTGTGCCATCTGGAGAATGTTCCGTGGGCTCTTCTGGGCTTCCTGCTTCTGCTCCATCTCTCTCCCTTCAGCTTCTTCTTCTTTTGGTAGTTTTTTCTCCAAAAGAGCTAACAGAAGCATCAGCAGGGGTAGTGAGACATATCTCTGTTAACAGCTGCTCCTTAAAAACCTTCACAACCAGTCAGTCTGCAAAGGTTGGTGTAGGTTATTGACCCAAGGGTAGCAGCCCTGGAGAAGCCCCAGTCCTTTTTCACTCTGATAATTTCTTGAACTCCAGTGAAAAATCCTTCACTACATTAATTTTCTATGCCAGACACATCCCCGCTGATGCAAATCACTTATGCCCCAACACATTGTTTTACATTCAAAAATGCAAAGGCACTCATTTATTGCAGATTTCACCTGTGCACTGCCTGTGTTAATGCTGCAAATTCATTTAACACGTAGCTCTTAATGTCACAGGCAACCCCTAGCATTTTAGGTAGGACTCCCAGATCAGGCCTGAGGATGCTCAGCCACACACTCCTCTGACTACAGAGTTGTTTGCTTTCTTGGGCTTTCAGACACGATGTGGTGTCGCTGCTCGGGCTTTCACTTTGAATCAAGTCAACAGTTATGGATTTCTACGTCTTTGCAGTTTCTAAGCTTCCTCTTGAATTTCATACTCGAGCAAAGCTGCCAGTGAAAACAATGAGCCAATTGCCTGAGTAATGAGCATAAAATTGGAGCCGAGGTCAGGAAAAATTATTGCGGGAGAAAGGCTGCGATGGCTGAGTGTGTGCAGCACCCCTCTTAGCTCCCCATCAGAAGACTAAACCTTTCATTCCATAGATCTTTTTATAAACCTCCCTAGCTTACAATTTTCTCTATAAAACAACCATGGATTAAGCTTGGCTTTTAAAGAACAGAAGGAAAGGAAACACCCAGTACCTGATCCGTGTCTGAAAGGCAAAGAGGGAGTTTTATATAAAGCAGAGAAAGTAAGAACTTTTCTTATTTCAGTTTTTATTGGGGTTCTGATTTTAAGTCGTAGAGCATATCAAAGAATCTCATATTCAGCTCTTTTTTTTTTTTTCGGTGATATGTATTATCCTGGATTTCACCAGTAGCCCATTGCTTTTTCTCTCCCTTGCTGCCCACCCCTGACTCGCTGACAGTGCTTCTGGCTGACTCTATTCACAGCCCTCCCTTGCTAAGCTCCACTCTGTGCTGAGACTTCTCCTCACCTCCGCAGAGCCAAAAGCCTTTGCTGGAAGCCAAACAAAGTCAGCCACAAGAGACTGAATGGGAGAGAACAAAAAAGCACAGGCTATGCACAATGAGCAGTTTGCGGGTGATTATAGCTGGGGTGACAGCAATAGGAAGAGCAAAAATGCACATTAAAACAATGTATTTTAATCAATGCATACATACACACACACATATATATATATTAAAATGTATAATATATATGATATTAATTGTACAAGATCTGTTATCTCCATTAACCATTATCATAGAATCATTAAGATTGGACAAGACCACTAGGATCACCTGGTCCAACCATCAGCCCATCCCCACTGTCCCAACCATGTCCCTCAGTGCCACATCCACACAGTTCTTGAACACCTCTAGGGATGGTGACTCCAGCATCTTCCTGGGCAGCCTGTGCCACTGCGTCACGGCTCTTTCAGAGAATATTTATTTCCTAATATCCAACCTGAGCCTGCCCTGGCACAACTTGAGGCCATACCCTCTTGTCCTATCCCTGTTATTTGGGAGAAAAGGCCGACCCCCACCTCCCCACAACCTCTTTTCAAGCAGTTGTAGAGAGCAGTAAGGGCTCCCCTGAGCCTCCTCTCCTCCAGACTGAACAATCCCAATTCCCTCTGCCATTCCCCATTAGACCTGTGCTCCAGACCCCTCACAGCATCGTTGCTGTTCTCTGGACCCACTGCAGGACCTCGACATCTTTCTTACAGAGAAGGGCCAAAGCTGAGCACAATACTGGAGGTGCGGCCTCACCAGTGCCAAGTACAGAGGAAAGGTGATTCTTGCAACAAATTCTTACTTTTTGTTCTGAAGGTTAAACCATAACTAGACAGTATTTCCAGGAGCATTTGTAGCTGACAGAAGAGCCAGTGTTTGTCAAAAGCAAGACAAAATCTAAACCTCTAAAAAATGAGAGGCATGTCCTTGTAGTTAGGGGGTTCAAAACTGTTTGTTACTGTCTCCTCACTGTAACTGGAGTGCCCAAAATAGGGAGGGAGAAAAACAACCTCTTTGTTGTTCAGCATCTAAATTAGAAACCGATAAATTTGATTGCCCCAAACCACACTCCTTTACGCAGATGGGGTGATCTCCAGCAAAAATGAGGAGGTTATTTATTCTTGTCCACAGGAATCAAGTGAAATGAAAGGCAGCAAATATTGAGAAAAACTGGAAATTCACGCCTACAGTTTTATTGTGACAAAAGTCCATGCAGTCCCTCTTTTCCCCAGTTGCACGGCACGCCCTGAAATGCCATTTGCAACACTTTAAAAGAAGGGCACATGGAAATCAATCAGATCACTTTTTTTGGAAGAAGACTGGAGGGAAAGAATGCCTCGTTTCAACAGTAGTAATAATTATAATAATTAATACCAATAATGATTCAGAACAACTCTGTAGCTGAAATGTCCAGTGTAGGAAACAGGAAGCCACAACCACTTAAAAAATCTGTGAAAGACTTCTGCTGAAAATTGGTGCAAATTTGACTTACAAGTCTCCAAAAAAAAAAAAAACACTTTTTGTCACTGATAATGTTTTCTGAACAGCTGTAGGACAGGCTGAACAGGCTGCAGATCTACGTACAGCTGATCTAACCATGTAATAAATGCCTGTACTCCAGAGGTATATATTAAGTGGGGCAGGGATCCCAATGACACACAAGCGGTCCATATCAGAGAAGGCAGCAGAAGCTTTCCCACCACCTCATTGCTTTTAGGGGGAAGTGACCTTTCCACAGTCACATTGTCTATCAGTCAGTCCTCGTCTAATAATTTTCCAACCCATTAGTGAGTTTCAGACAAACATGCAAAGAGCCGTAGAAGTCTCAAAGGTATTAAGTTCCTACAAATTTCATAAAAATGAACAGTTGGATGAAGGAGAATAACACTGCCTGTTGCCTCTGTGGTGAGAATTGCAGTGGCCATGGTCTCCTGGGCTAGCCTGATCCTCAAACTCAGGGGTTCCAGCTCCCCCAGTGCTGTTTTCTGCCAGTTGACAGTGATGAGGGCAGAAGTAGGTGCAAAAATAGGCTTCAGAGAGTGTGCTGGCCATGGAGCTCTTTATTTCCTTCCTCAGTGTAGCTGCTCGTGGACATTACACTTCCTGCAATGGCGGGGTTTACTCATCCTCTCTGGGGGTGAAGGAGAGGAAGCATAAAATCATAAAATCATTTGAGTTGGACAGGACCATAAAGACCATCTGGCCCAACTCCCCTGCAATGAACAGGAACAACTGCAGCTACACCAGATGCTCAAAGCCCCACCCAACCTGGCCTTGAGTGTCTGCAGAGGCAGAGCATCCACCACCTCTCTGTGCAACCAGTTCCAGTGTCCCACTACCCTTACTGTAAAACACTTCTTCCTTCTATCCAGTCTAGTTCTTCCTTCTTTGAGTTGAAAACCACTTCCTCTTGTCCTGTCACATGGCATGGAGGCCAGCCTGCCTGCCTCCAGAAACACCTAGGCCAAACTTGTCTTTTTAATTCCAGTCCTGTTCAGATGTACTCATTTAATGGATCTCAGCTCTGGACAAATGCACTAGCATTTTTCAGTGAATAAAGTGGATTCAACCAAAAATCTAAACTCTTCTTATGGTACTCGATATTTCATGTGGAAGTCTATAAAACAACATTTTACCCTAATCTTTTCAGAGCCAGCAGAAAAAACAGCTGGGACATCCAAAGCAGGCATGCAAGAGGGAGCTAGGGAAATTCTATTAAAGAGTTCATTAATAATTGATACATCAGAATATTTTCTCATGGAGGCAGATTAATCTTAAATTCCTTGCAGGAGGAGCACAAATCTGAAGAACGAAGGGAACGTTTAGGTGACTTCCTTCAAAAAATGCAAAGGGCAGAGCGAAGGTGCCTCACCGTAGTGGATTTTATTAAGAAGTGGAAAGGAATTGAAACTGTTTTTCAGAAGACAGTTATTCAATACATCTCTTGCTAACAGTTTGCTGTTCTAGAGGAAGCCTTCGGAGGGAGGAGAGGAGGCAAAAAAGGCCAGCAGCAGTGGTACCAGCAGCAACAGGCTCCGCTCCCTCTGCCTGGCTGACAGTTCTGGTGAAGCAGGAGCCCCACTGGGGTTAGAATGTCTTCAGCTATTTATGGGGTTTTGCTAATTTATTTATTTATTTTTTCCTCTTTGAAGGGGGTGAACTACACTCTTTCACTGCTGACTGTAGGAACCACATCTTTTTAAAAAGCCTAGGCAAATTTGGATTGCCCCCACAGCCTCTGCAGACAATTAATAGGATCAGTATGCATAAATTCTTTTCTTTGTTTCTCATTCAGATTCTGATCCCTTCCCTCGAGAAATAGGATTGCTGAGAGGTAAGCCCTATGTTAGCAATTTCTTTCCAGGTAACACAAAAGAAATATTCTGACCTCCTGGCTGATGGGCACTGCCTGGCCTCTCACTGACCTCTCTGCCATCGCTTACCCACTGCCTGGAAAAACAAAGCCATCTTCTGAAATAGGACTGCTTAAGCACCAGGTGAGGGAAAGGGGATGGGGAAAGGAAGTGCTGTCTCTCAGGTTTTAACATTTCAGCAACTTGTCCAAATGAATAGGAGAGACAAAGTTCTAGGAATGTAGGCTAAGTTTTCTCTCCTCTGCCAACATCCTTTCTATTGTCCTTTCACAAATTTCCCATTTTGAGGTCAAAACCATGGAAATAGGGGCAGTAAGAAAGAAGAGGACAGGCTGTTTGGTGGAGTAGTGGTTTCCAACTCAAAGAAGGGAGACTTAGATGGGATATAAGGAAGTTTTCTTCCTTATGGGTGGTGAGGCACTGGGTTAGGTTGCTCAGAGAAGTGGTGGATGCCCCATCCCTGGAGACACTCAAGGTCAGGCTGGATGGGGCTCTGAGCAACCTGATGCAGCTGTAGGTGTACCTGCTTGTTGCAGGGAAATTGGACTAGATGAACTTTAAGGGTCCCCTCCAACTCAAACAATTCTATGATTCTTCAACTATTGCCCATTTTATCATCATAAGAAAGTACAGGGGGAACTTTCCAGATTAATATTTAACGTATTTCATATTGAACTTTGAAAAACCATGTAGCATTGCAAAACTCTGGGCAGGTGAGGCACATGGACCAAGCTCTCCAGACAGTAAAAGTTAAAGTCCTTTGGAGCACCTTTCTTCACAGCTACTCTATCAGGATGAGTTTAATCCTCTAGTTCTTGATGCTGCTTTTGCTCTCTTCCCTTAGCAATTGATTGGCATTCCCTAGCTGCCTGTTTTTAGAGATCTTTTCCAGAGAAGGCAACATGAACAACGGCAGTTTTGCCATACCTTTGGCCTGTCCTCCCACCTTCTCAGTTAGTACACCCCCAGACTCCCTCCTGGGTAGTCAGGGACAAAGTGAGACACAAGCACTGGGTCCAAAGATGCCCAGGAACTAGTTTCTATAGCAACAGTCACCACATAAAAACATTTTGAACTTTCTTCCTACTCATCATGCTTTAAGATTTCACATATCACACAGACTCCTAATGGGCAAATGTTTGTTCCTTTGTAGAGATCTCTGTGCTGCTCACATCAAAACCAGCTGTGTTGAGAAGACTGCTTTTTATTATTATTATTTTTTTTTGCACTGCTGGAGGTGTTGAATTTACCTGCAGATGCTTCCCATGAACAGCATCACCATCACAGAACAGCTGGCTCCACACCTGGCTGTGTGTAGGCTACTGCTCGCACCTTGCTTCTCTGCAGTGATGCCTTCAGTGGTCACCATGTCACTGCTGTACTACAAATAGTGCTGCCAAAAATGCTGGAACAGGTGTGAGAGTGCTCTCCGTGTTGATACCTGCTCGACCTTCTCTCCCCTTCTCTGAGAACCCAAATTCTTGTGTAGGTCAGGAAGGGGAACAACTATTTTTGTCACACACAAATGTTCCGTTGCGATGCTGAAGAAGTGGGGGGGGGAGAAGAAGAAATATTAAAGGTAATAAAAAGGATATAACCTGCTGGAAATGGAATAAAAGTACAGAGAGGGAAAGTAGCACTGAAAATCAGGGGAACAGCTTCCCAATAGTGAGATCTAATAGGCCATGAAGGTCTCCCAGAGGGAAAGGGTAAAAGCCATAACACTTGGGACATTCAGAAGAAGGCGTGATGAAACAGCAATAATTATGCAGCCGAGAACAATGCTCTGCAGCTAAGGGAGCAATAGGCAGGGATGATCCAGGAGATGCATTCCACCTTCAGGATCTCTGGTTCACCTGTGTTTTGCTTTTAAAGAACTCACCTGACAATGCTGCAGCCTGGGACTGGGATGCAGAGAGTTTGTGTAACGCCTTATATTTCATTACCATTGGTTATAATTTAAATGCTGCATTGTTCCAACTGCTTAGTAGCTATGCGATGTACGACGGACTAATAAAACACAAAATAATACAAAAATGAGTATTTTATGTGGTATCTTCCTCCCTCAAAACCTTGCAGATGTTTGGGTCCCAGTGATACTTCGTAGAGGATGGAGCTTGCAACTGCTATAATTAAGCAATGCTGTACCATTAAGTCACTCGAGAGGAAATTAGGAACTAAACTAGCGCTGAGTGCCGAGGAAGCCAAAATTGTGAGCTGAGATCTTTATTCAGTGCCTGAAAGTCTGCCTCTTTCTATCTTGCTTTCAAAGAGGTGTTATTCCTATTACACACCATCAGAAGAGGTAAAAAGTGAATTAAATCTGTATTCAATGTTTATTTTACATGTAAAGTGGGATCTTAGATGGTGGGAAAAATATGTTTTTGTCAACAGCGCTCTCTGTTTTGGTATTACCATATTAGTTTTTAATGGGCAGAAGAAATGTGCTGATTTGGAGGCTTTCCAGGGGTTTGGCAGTATTCCACTGTGTCAGCACTGAGTAAAAAAGATGTTATTCCTTCTCGTTACAGTAAGAACTGAGTAAAGGTAGTGTCACTTCTCTGAGTCATCCTGGCAGAGCTCCATCTGCAGAGAGCCAGTTTGACCAACACAGCCACAGTGCGAGACGTGGAAATGACACGTAATAGGAGTGCACTCCCAGTAACCTGTTTGGGGCAGCCACACTGACACAGCTCGTGCACACTGGCAGAGGAAACGGCTATCTCCCAGACAACACTGAGTGATTAGACCTCGGATAATCCGCTGTCACAGAAGCCTCCCATCAGAAGACCTGCTAGCCCATACGGAGGCTTACAAAGCAGAAGAAAGCTTTTCTGACCGCTATCTTCAGTGCTGATTTTAAGACACACAGTGGCCCTTCTTTACAGAGTTCTGTTTGGACATTCTCTTTTGTTTCCTACTACATCTGTGGTAGACGACCATCATCTCTATTATCCCCTCCCTGCATCCTCACACAGACTTCAGCTTGGTCTTTCACTGCCTCCAGACAACTTTTCGATGGGACCCTTGACCTCAAAACTGTGTCCATCACCCAAAGCAGCAAAATGCTTTTCTTATCTCAGAAGATCTTTGTAGATCCCAACTTGTCAAAATGTTGCTGTCCTTTGTCTCTCCTTTCCAGGTGATGTGCTTTTACTCACATACATATTTACATATTGGAACACCAGGAAGGTATTGATGTACGATTTCAATTTAGTTCTTGGACTGATCTTTCTGCACCTAAATTGCCACTCCAACAAATTGCTCTTCTCACTGCTGTTGACATATGCCTCCCCTGATCTTGCACTTGGCTACGGTTTGGCAGGTTTTGTAGATGCAGCTATCTATTCTGCTGGTTTCCAGGTCTACAGGCACTGCTGTTTCCTCTCCACTTCCCTACCTTGACTGGATTGGATTTATGAAAAGAGAAATCTACCCATTTGTCAGAGTATGCGAGCAAATAAATAATTTTACCTTAATCTAAGTGATCTCAAAACTTTGCGCGTGGTCACAAAACCACTCATGAATGAGCCAAAAGAAATGGAAAAGGTGCCACCTCCCTGTCACAGCACTCCTGAGGCTGTATCTCAAGACGGGACTTTACAGAGCAAACTAACTGCATTTGAATGCCAGCTTCCAGCCACCACGAACATCGTCCCATTGTGTACACTGCTGTGCAAAAACATAAAATATAACACAAGAGCATCCTCTTATGCAGGTCTATATAGATAAAAAAGAAATTAATAGATGAAGAGATACAGCAAAGAAGCCTTATTCAGATTTAAGTCCACACTCAGATTAACCAGTTAATACTTGCCTGCTCTGTCTTCCCCTAGTGGGGAGTGGCACTGTCATTCTGATGTGTTGCACTGACATATCAGCACAGTCAGGTGATGGTGCCAAGTGATTAGTTAGAAAAGTAAAGCAAGGAATGAGGGGGAAGGTGAGGACCCAGACCTCTCCATGACAAGCAGTGTTGTGGGTCTTCAGGCCCTCTCCTCCTAGAAGGATGCATGCATTTATCCAGAAGGAAACAAGTCTTTGTGTAGTGTACAGCAGGACGCAAAATATTCCATTATTTGTTGAAGTCAGATTAATCACACTGGTGATTGGAATGCCAAGCACTGCTCAAAGAGTTTTGAAAGGCAAGAACCTGCTTTGTCTCATACAAAGTCTAACGGGGAAAAAAAACCAACAACCCCAGTTTGTCAGCTGCTTCCTTGATTATGTTCAATAAGAGTACACAGGGCTGGTTTTATTTTCACTCGGCAATTTCTGTGTTGCTATGACTTCGCTAATCTCCAGTCCATAAATCATTTGAGTAAACAATACACCAGCAAGCTCAAATCCAGAGGAAATTTCTCCAAGGCAAGTTTTTCATCTTTCTGCTTTTCAAGAGAGAACTCAGGAGACGCCTCCTACTTGGGATGTCACCACGAGAAAAAATTCCTGACATTCTCGAGGTTTAGCTTTAAGTCATATCATTAGGTGTAGGTATTAAAGTGAATAGAGAATAGCACAGTATGGTCAGCTGTATTTCTTTCTCGCTCTGAGTTCTGCTCCCTCTTGACCCTTACATGAGGATCCTTCTGTTGACTAGAGGGTCTCTGTTTCTCTTCCCACTTCAAAACCCTTCCTCCTAGCAACAGAAAAACTATCGATGTGTGCAGGCTTTCAAGGCAGCCCATAGCTGTGCTCCCTTGAATGTCAAAAGGGGTTGGTCTCACAGCTACAAATCAAATGTCATTTTACTTAATAATGTATTTCGTAGCGGTCTGTATCTCGTCCGAGTTGTTTAGTTGCACATCTATCCTTTGAGCTTTCTCTACAGCTGCAATCCAGTGCAAATAACCCTGGGATAGGGGAAACGTGCATCAGCTTTATAACACAAAACAACTAAAAAAATAATCCTACTGGGAAATGCGCTTTATAGGAATCAGAGGCAGAAAAAGCAACATGCAGAGATGCCTGTACATGAACAGATACTCAGCTGGTCTAAGTCTCTGCTGCCTTGTATCTTGCTACTAACACAGTGAGAATGAGCACAGAACACACAGAAAACCATGAAAGATCCAGAAAGGAACATTCACACCATTGGCCACTTTGTGCAAACTTCAGTGGCTACACTATGTGAAAAGTGGAAACAAAGGGTGTACCCACTGTTTTGTTCACGAGGGGGCTACATAACGAGATAACTCTGGGATATAATCAGAATTTAAAAAATCTCTTTTGCAGGCTGGGAATGAAGCTATTCTATAGCAGCCTTTGGAATTCCTCACGTGGGTAGACCAATGGTGCAATGGACTGACCAGAGAAGGGATGGCATGGCTGCTTGTAATCATCTTCTGCTGAATGAATGGCATAATTATTCTTTATAATCAAAGTCTGTTCTTAATAGCCGACATGCAAATTGACAGGGGAGTGACCTGATGTATCCATGCTTAGTTATGATTGTTATACAGTGTGATGACAGCCAAAAGCTTCAATCCCTTAATATTTAGTTTGCCCACCTGTAAAAGTGTGATTTTATTTTTCTCATAGTCAGCACTGAAGAAGCCTGAGGAGCTCTTGACACATTGTACTTTTCCTTCCTGCTAATAAGATTTTGTTTCTAGAGTAAGAACTTTGTCCTTTATTCTCAGTCATTTCTGAAAAAAAAAATCCTGGGGTTATCATAATGTTGGGATCAGAGCATTATTTCTGACCACCAGCTTTTCTAATTCTCTTCCATCAGAGTACCTGCCCTGATTTTTGCAGGGTGTCCTGATTCTTCCTGGCTGTATGCTGCCTTTTCAGTGCAGCAGGAGGCAGACGCCGAGACAGTCTGTGAGCAGTTCTGTTTTCTCCTCATCTGCCTGCATGCATGGCTCGATTTCCTTCCTTCTCAGCTCTTGGCTCTCCTCAGCATTGCTCCAGGCTCACCACACACAGGAGCCAGTGAGGCTTTCTGGCCTGTCAGTTTTTGAGAGAGTTTGCTCAGATATATCCTTGGGAGAGTCTTCACTTCACTCTAATAGCAGTGAGAAATCCCCAGTACGGAGCAATTTAAAGGATGGTAAGAGGGTGGAGACCTGCAACTCAGAAGTCCTCGCACAGAACAGGAAGCCCCAAGACACAAATCTCTGTTAGGCATATTTCCCTTTTGCTTCCACTTTCCTTCTTTCACATGAGATGATCTGCCAGAAAATATTTCTCCAACTACCTTCAAATGTTCATCTTCTTCTTGACTACCCCAAGGGCAAGCTCAGTCCCTGTTTTATTATCGCCTTTTCTTTATGATTTTCTTTTTTTTTTTGCCACAGAGGCAGCATAGAGCACTCTCCAAATAAAAGCACTGTTGTTTCATCCAAAGTTGCCAAAGGAGTGCTGTAGGAAGGAAAACAGGCAACGGTCCCACCACACAGTGAAGTTAAGTGACATGCCCAAGGCCACGCAATGGTGCAGCAGAGCTCACCCTGTGCCCCCTCGCCTGCCACTTGGGATCTGTACACTAAGCTGGCACAAACAGGACAGCCAGGTGGGAAGGTGGTCTTCCTCGGACGGATGACTTCAGTAAGTGTTGTGAAAATATCCAATAGCTGTTCAGGAAGGAATTCCCTATAAAAGATATGTCCAGAATGAGCTGCTCGTTCTGATTTCAAGAAAGAGGTTATATGGCCTCACGTTGAGCATGGGGACATTCAGGTTGGATATTAGGAAAAAATTATTATCCAACAGAGAGGTCAGGAGCTGGAATGGGCTGCCCAGGGTGATGCTGGAGTCACTGTCCCTGGAGATGTTCAAGAAACATTTAGATGTTGTACTAAGGGACACTGTTAGTGGGAAATATTGCTGGTAGGTGAACAGTTGGACTAGATGATCTTGGAGGTCTTCCAACCTCGGCGATTCCATTATTATATTAGTATTTTTTCCCTTCATGCCATTGTCCTGTTTCTCTGAAGACATCAACAGTTTTCCATATGGAGTGACTTTTATTGTGAGAACCTTACACAGCTTTGTTTAAACAGGCACCATGCTCAGAATCCTCTGGGGAGTCAGAGGATGTAAAGCAGGATGCTGATGCTACGGGCACCAGCCAGGCTAAAGGAGAAATGAAGCTTTTAGTGAAAATGTCAAGTGTTATCATTTGCTTCGGGTGTTCTTTCCCCTTCTCTTTGAACAATTCCCCTGAATGCTCCCACTCTTCTTTTCACCCACCTCTCTCAAGCCTGTCTCCTTCCTACCAAAATAAACCAATGGAAACCAGTTAAAAAGCAAATAAATCATATTCCTAGAAAAAAAATGCATAGAAAAATATTCATTTCTTCAATGAAGATGGGATGAGATTCTTCTTCCCTTTAAGTCTTCCACTTGTTGGAATTTTATTGCACAGATATTTTGGGGGCATGTATGGGAACTGTTGAATCACGGTCTGAACCACTGATTCATCACCTGAGGTGAGCACTGAGTCAGCCATGGGAGCACAGGTGAAGGTAATGCACTGTGTGACCAGAAGGGGTGGAGTCTGGCTGCACCTCTCCCAGACCCCATTTAAGGGCTGACCATGACTGGGGAAAGATCTCTCCCCTGTGGACTTATTGGTGAGCCTTGACCATCTGCAAAAGAGTGAGTCTCTATTTACTGGTTGACTGTTTACCATCCAGATAAGCTAAGCAGAATGTACCATCCTCCTCATTGTTTTCTGTGAATACTATTCTTTTAGGTTATTCACCCTACAGGGCATCACAAGTATCATTCATAAAACATAAGTAGATTTCTTGGGGGGGTAATACGTTTTGAAGTTAAGTAAGAGGTTAAGGTATTCTTTTTAATATTCACTTTCTAATTGGAATCTGTGTTAAGAAAAAAATTGTTTAAAGACAACTTTAAAGCAGAATTTTGCTAAGTTAAGAAGAAAAGCAATAAACAATGCTTACAATCTTGCTTAAAAGGTGTGATTAATTATTATGACTGATGATAGTGTGTACAAGTGAGAGGGTTGGTATATGTGTAAAATTAAGTCTTAGTCATATTACTGCTCACCATTTGTATGTTCCTCTTTCATCTACTGTTGTTTTGAGCATGTTAGATTTAATGGAGCCAAGATCTTCTTGAGGAGATGATGCCTGATCATAGAATCATAGGGGTTGGAAGGGACCTCGAGATCGTTGAGTCCAACCCCACTGCCAAAGCAGGTTCCCTACACCAGGTAAGTTGCTTGATCTGAGTTGCTTGCAAACCAAGACCCAGAGCCTATCCCTGCCAAAAGGCTGCACCTTCTGCCAGTCATACTCATTCCTAAATGAGAAGTTGTACTGCCCTAAGCAGAGCCATGCTGAAGAGAGATGTGTGTGCTGGCCTTCTCAGAGTGTGACCCCAGAGTGATAGCTGCTGGGGCTGAGGGTGTTAGGATACCATCCCAGCATCAGTGAGCAGGTCCGCGGCAACGAGGTGGGAAGGTGCTTGAAACTGAGACAGTGTTGTGCTGGACAATTAAGCACCAGATTGAAAGCAAACCAAATGTCATATAATCACCAGCTAATATAGATATTTGTGCAGCCGATTGAAAGTATGCAAGGAAAGCAGCATTATTTAAAATTACTTTTAAATGTTTGGAATTTATTAGAGTTGACTATGGAAAAAAGATAATTAAGGATTCTAAATATACTTAATGTGTTGAGTTATAAAAAGCACAGCTTAGGTTAGGGGTTTTCCATCAGTTAGCAAGATGGTTGACACTGTAACAACGACTTTACATTTAAAGATGTTTGCAGTTCGCATAAATATGTACTGAAAAATAACTTCACAGTAGGTACATGAAGAATATACCTCCATCTTAATTTTAAAGCACTTATACAGGAACAAGAATTGGGAAGAAATGAGACCACAGAACAGAAGAAAGTTCAGACCATCACACATGACATGGATTTCCCTCATCTTTGGCATGGGCAGAATCCCTGCTTGTACAGACAAGATGAGATGTTCATTTCTAGTTGTGTTAAATGTTGCCTTTTGGCAATGCCTCCCTGCGCTGTGCTATCTGGTCTTTGTTTGAATAGGATGTTCATTGGTCCTCAGGAAGAGTAAATTTCATCTGCACAGAACACGGATGGCACACTGAAGTCTATAGAAGGAAATCCCCTCTTCTCTGAAGGGAAAAATGCTAATACTATAAATAATGTTTCTGTATATCAGGTCAGGTAGTTAAAAAATGGAAAAAAGAATTTGTGTGGATCAGAACTGGGTTTCCTTGGGTTTTGTTTGCGTGTGTTTCAGGATCCTAACTAGGTCTCCACTGTAGTTGGCTGCTGCACCTCCAGTGTGAGATTCCCTCACACTGAGGACAAACACTTTGGCCTCCTGGAGAACAAGAGCAGTCAGGGTGAGACTTGTGCAACCCTAACAAACTGAAATCAATCCCTCCAGCAGTGGCTTTCCTGACTCTTTGTTTTCCTTATTCTCCAAGGCAAGGAACATTTCTGAAATTAACAGAAAGTGAATCTGATCCACAACTTCACACCACAGGCATTTCACTACTATATTTTGGCAGTGGCTGAGGGAGCCCAAGAACGCAGCAGCACAGCTTGGGCCCTTTGTCACACTTGGGAGATGGTGAGACTCCAAAGAGTCACCGAAAATGTTCTGTTTAGAAAAGGGTTTGTTCCCATTTTGTATTAGCTGTACTTCCCTTCTGTCATCCCTGTTTACAGGGATACTGACATAAACCAATGCTTGGTGGAGTTCATTTCTTTTTTCTTACCTACTTCCCCTCTGAAAACTGTTTGCAGAAACAATATATTTGATAAATATACTTCTTTTTCCTTTTCACAAATTATATAGGAACAGACATTGATTTTTTTTTTTATTACTTTGTTAATTATCTAAAGTATTTGTCAAATTGTTTACAATAATATCCCATACACCGTTACCAAGCAGCCTGTCACAGCCATCATTAAGAATTTTGACTCTGTGATTTACCTTCTGGAGCTGAATCTCGAATAATTCATGTCACTTCCAAATCCCTAAGACACTGTTAATTTTCTTTGCAGAAGAATCTTCTGTTCTCTGCCATGCATCAGGATGTCACTGTACTAGGTGCTGCATAAACACAGCTCAGAAAAATCTTATCCCAATGCAGAGAGTGAGTTTGGGAACTTATGGGTGTCACCAGAAAGCCTCATCACAGGAAGAGGCTGTACAGGTGAGTATGACAGACACAAGTTGAGCAGTCAAAACGCTGTCAGATATTCTGTAGGCATCACAGCAAAGAAGAGTTGTAAGCAAAGACTAGAAAAACAATGAGGTATTTTACATAAGTACCTAAATCATTTTGTTTTACCCATTTATCTGATAATAAAAGTCCCTTTTATTATTTAGCACTGCTTGAGTTCTTCCCAGACCTCTCAGGCTGGCTGCATGAACAACTCTGGTATCAAAACATCCAGAAAAACAGATGGTACAGATGTTTATGATCTCCACTACCACTTTTTCTAATTACATTTTCAGTGAGTGAAAGAGATCACAAGCACAATCAGAGCAAATATGAGAAAATGTATTTTTTCAACCTTTACTTTAAAAGACAGCTTTGTCATTTCAGATGGGAAACATTTACAGCTGTAATATCAATGCACTTACTGCCCAAAAAGGGAAGAGTCTGCATGCAGAGGCAGGGAAAGGCTCCACAAATGGAGAATCTTCCCCATAGTTTTCTACAAGGAGCTCATGGCTCTTTAAAACCAATAATCACTATTTTGATATCTAAAATTGAACATCAGAATCAGGCCAGAGCGTACCATATGTGACTGCTGGGATTATATAATGGGAAAGTTCTCCTTTTTTTTTTTTTTATAAAGCATCGGATCCCAGAGATTTTTAAAATTAGGCACTGATGTTGACCCAGTTTGGTGGAAAAAGCTTGCTGGATTCCAGGGAAGGGCACTGCCCAGGGATGAGGCTCAGGAGGTACTGTTATTTTTAACCTTCTGGACCTACACGACAAAAAGGAAATTCTGAAAACTGCAGGTAGAAAAGAGGTAATCAGCCTCAAACTTTTATTATCCTCACCCCTCCTTGCCTCGATCTTGACCCCAGCAGAAAACTTGTCTGAGAACTTTTTTTGTTTGGTTAAGAAGTTGCCATCTCACTCTTCCCTCCACAAGTGGTCAAGACAAAAGGAAATTTCAGGACACCATTCAACCAAAAGTTAGAACACTGAATACCAGAATACCAAGACAGAAAGGCCCTTCATTTTACTCAGAATTAACACAGTTAAACTTGTAACCAACATCGGATCATCATATGGCTTGGGTTGGAAGGAATGTAGGCCATGACACGTGCTGTTTAAACAAAAAGATGCATTGTGCTCGGAGTTGGCTTTTGGAAACTGTTCTAAAAAATGCAGTTTTCCAGTGATTAAGTATGCCTTGTCAGATGATTCAAACAATATTTGATCTGGGCAAGTATTCTGTTGAAATTGTAATTGAATTTTCTTTTAATCTCATGCAGGTTTCTTATAAATGTGACAGGACTATTAGCTGAATAGGTTTTATTGTACATGCTGGACAGCATTTCAGATACAAATTTAATATTACTCTCCTGCAAGTAAACAAACAGGCATTTGTGTTTCAAATCAGGTGGGGATGAGAAGCTTATGTTGGTATCTGATTTTATGAGTGTGTATATTTTTAGTTGTTCAGAAATAGGAAGAGAGCTGAGCACACATCATATAGACAATCTAGTTATATTTTGCTTGCCATTTATGGATTGCAATCCTCACTACTACTCCAGCATCATCATGCCATACCAAAAAAAAGGCTAGACTAAGGCTCCAGCAGTTGTCCTTTCTCTTGATTCCTTAAGATGGAAAGGCTCAGAAACGCAAACAACAGGAGAGATGGAAAACAGATGTGTATCCTGGGGCTCATTTCTGAAGACACCTCTAAAATTCCAGGGACACCCAGGACAGGAGCACCCAGTAAGTCCAAGCCGGCTTACAGCCTGGTGCTCTGGCATCTTACACAGGTATTTTAAGGCTGCCATGTAGTAGATGATGTAGAAATTTTACAGCATGGGACTTTGGAACTTGCAAATCCAGTGGAATAGGAGAGAACATCTGGAAACTGACTTCTCTCCTTCTCAATGCTCTCCTGTCCAGCACAGCCCAAACTGTCTGCTCCTGGCACTTAGGCCCAGCAGCCCAACAGCGAGCAGCTCAGAGAGCAATCGCACCCAAGGGAGATCTTCCCACTGCCATCTCCTGATACTGCTACTCATCAGGACTGTCAGAAGTCCCAGGACACCACCTGGGACTGTACTGTGAATGGGTGTGGGCATTTACCTTGTTCAGTAACAAACAACAGATAAGCAACACAAGTACCTTTATTTTCTGCTAGAGACATTAATTTGCTGGTCGCGTTCAAGCCTTGGAGCAAACAAGGCAGCAGCAATGCACTGTGGTACTGGCAGTGAGTGGTAATGCCTTCTGCTGGTATTGCCAATGAGGACACGGACAATTTCTCAGATGGAAATCATTGGCCTTACAGCCATATTTTGTTAACAGAGCTGAACGTTTCTCATTCATTGCAAGCTGGCTTTGTTTGAGTCCTCCTTCTTATTTTCAGTGGAAGAAAAATTATTCTACAGACGGTGCTTCAAAAGTTAAGTTTTGTTGTTCTTTTCTTTTTACTTTCCCTCTTACGAACATTTTATCTACAAATTTTAGTGTTGCCATCTTTGCCCACAAGCATGAGGTGCTAAACTGTCCTGTTGATCCTCAGTTGTTTGCCATTAGAAAGAGGAAATGTACATGATAGCAGAGAGGAGCTTGGGCAAACTTTATTCTAAGGCAAGAAAGAGTTGGGTTTCATTGATCTGCAGCTTGACATTCAGTTCCTGCCACTGAACAGAAAAAAAGGCATTTATAACCTATTAAAAACCCAAGGAAGATTTTAGCTTTTTTTTTATTTTATTTTTTTAAAACTGTGTTGGAGAAATCAGTCTTTCAGAATAGCCTGGGAGTTGTGAATAAAGAACTTTGCTATGTTTATTTAGAGAACCTAACCCCTTGGAGCCAGCATTTTCACTAATGCATTTTACATTAGCGGGCTGCATCAGGAAATCCTGACTTTTGGTGCCAGGGGGGTAATTAATATCAGATCATGTTTGCAAAATGGTTGTGTTTATGTGGGAATGAGGACTGAGCTCTAACTGTCAGGATTTGAAGTACTCAACTTTGCTATGGAACTTCAACTGCTTGCTAGAGAGAGGGATGTCGAAATTAAAGTATGAGATCTTGGCGGCTCTGTGGAGCTGCTGCTGCTGAAGGGAGTTCAGTTTTTAACTTATGGAGAGAATTCTATAAGGAGTGGCTGAAGTGGTTTTCTTAGGAATGTTACGGAGTTGTGTAACATGTGGAAACGGTTGTTTTGATCCTGGTCTTGGCCGTCCAAAGGAGTTCCAAAATATGCATAACATGGTTGTGCCAGGCATGTTGCCCCCACATCATTTTCAAGTGCCTGTGTTTATTAGCTAGGTAATATTCACCTATGGCCAAAAATATTTTCTTGGCATTCTTGAGAAGACATACTTGCTTTGGCATACGCCCTAGTTAGCATGATCAAGGCAGTAGGTGTGGTAACTAACTACCCTAGATGTCTCCTGCTCAGCTGAAGACAGAGGAAGTATATCCAGTGACCATCCATTAGGATCTCAGCAACAAAAACAGAAAAAAAATATAGAAGATAGTGGTGCTTAAAGAACACTGTTAAGTAGAGAACTTGGATTCTCACATTCTGAGGGCCAATTTCTCAACACCAATTGGGAAATTTGCACTGATATTTAGAAATCATTCAGGAGTATGGATCCCATTGAATCATAATGACCTCAATACATGTTTTGAGATTAAGAACTTATAATAGTCTATCTGAATATAATACACTTCACTTACTGGTTTCCAGGCTCTAAAACATCCATTTCAGTGGGATGTGGCAGCTGGCAGCTTCTCTGCAAGACCATGTGTTTACTCCCTTCCCATCAGATCCTTTGCTGGAAGTTCATGGTTCCCCCAGCGGCAGTGGGAATTAAAAGTAAAGATGTAATCTATGTTAGAGCTAATATATGTTTGGTACAATAATGAGCCAATATACTATTATGGATCTTGTGGTCAGCTCACCGTGTTTCATAAATACAATCAGTGCATGTTACTCCCCTCTGACATTCACCCACCATCATTTCTCCATGCTCACCTCTTGCTGGTAGTCATCTGGGGATAATCATCCCCACTAACAACCTACCTCTAATGTGCCCACTGTCTTTCCTCCCTCCATGAATTGATCTGGTACAGGCACTAAAATAACAAATCTAGACTGTATCATTATTATATTACCAGTTCCTTGATCCTAAAACAAGGGTGGCAATCTGATCATGTTTTGCAAGTATAGCAAACGTGTATGTATCTAATGAATTGTTCCTCATCAGGTACTTGTGCAACTGATTTTATCAAAGTCTGAGATTAATGTCCTGAATCTGAATACTCCGCAGCAACATTGCCTATAGCATTTGTTTTCTATCCTTTTCTTTATCTACCAATCTCTCTGGGTACCTACATTTCATTCTGTTCTAATATCTTCTTAAACTTAATCCTAATCCTTTTGATACACTTCCTCTTTTGTTTGAAAACACTGATAAGCAGTTGATCCTCCACATTGGGTAATATGCACTTCTACCTGTAGTATAATTTCTTTAACAACTTGCCAGGTCTCCTGAACTCATTTTCCTTCAGACTTCTTTCCCCATATCATGTTTCCTCTTCATCACCTTCTTATCATTTCCTTTTCATTACAGAGTTCTTCTTTGTGGAAGTTTCTACTTGTTAGGCTTATTAAGGGAAAGTGTACTCCGTGATAAATGTTGACCAAATTTGACAAAATTCACCAAATGCTGACAGGGTTGTTTCGTCATTATGTTCCTGTAAAGGTCACAAACCTACCAGCCTAGGAGAGAAAAAAAAGATCTGATATACACTTCAACTCTGCAAAGCCTGTTGTTACAGCTCAGTAGGTATCAAAGAACTCAACCATAAACTTAATTCTTCACACTACTATGTAAAAATAAGCAATACTGGCTCTATTCAGTAATTTCTCCTCTCTCCTCTTCAGTTTTTATGAGTGAACTGATGTCACCTCATGATCCCTTACTCAGGCCACACACTGAGAGACGATTACTCTTCACTGGTGAGAATGAACACAGAAGATCTTTTCCATTTGGATGCCTCCTCCAAACCTTCCCTATCACAGCTCTGCTAAGAACCTGCCTGTATTTTGCTGAATTCACTTCCTAGGAGATGCTTGCATAGCTACAATTCCCCATTACCATCAACACAGATGATTCAGCTTGGTTGGTCAACGAATAAACCCGTGCACCTCAAGAAGGTCTAATCTGAAGTCTGCAGCAAACTCTCACCACAATGGCAGCATTTGCTCTCTTCCCATTTATTACTGACACAAATTCACAATTAATCTATCATCTACATACCTCAAAGAAGATATACTGTCTAATTCACTGGCAAAAAAAAAAAAAAAAAACAACAACCAGTCTTACTACTTTCCTGGAGAAAAGTTCTGTATATATTAATATTCAAGCTTTATAAATAAATCACGGAATCATTGAATGGCTTAGGTTGGAAGAGAATAGGAAGCCCACCCAGTCCTACCCCGTGCCATGGGCAGGGCTGCCCCTAGGAGCTCAGCTGCCCAGGGCCCCATCCAACCTTGGCCTTGAGTGCCTCCAGGGATGTGGCACCACAGCTTCTCTGGGCAGCTGTGCCAGTCTCACTGCCCTCAGAGTTATCATGTAACCTAAATTTCCCCTACTTTCTTTGTTTAAAGCCTTCCCTGTTGCTCTATTGCTATTAGTTCTGTAAAATGTTAATCTCCCTTCTGTTTATAAGGTCTCTTCAAGTATGAAATGCCACAAAACCTGTCCTCAATGGAGCCTTCTCTCTTTTGATACAGCCCAGGATGCTGCTGGCCTTCTGGGCTGTCTCATGTCCAGTTTTTCATTCACCAGGACCCCAAAGACCTTCCCCAGAGGGTCTGCTTTCAATGAATTCCACTCTCTGTCTATATGCACACCTGTGATTTCACTGACCCAAGTGAAGCACCTTGTACTTGGCCCTACTGAACTTCATGAGGTTCCCATGGGTCCACTTTTCAAGCCTGCCCAGCTACCTCTGAATGGTGTCCCTCCCTTCTATGTGTCAACTGCACCACTCAGCTCAGTGACATCAGCAGACTTGCTGGGGGTGTATCCCACTGTCTGTGTTACTGATAAAGTTGTTGAAGAGCACCAGTCCCAAGACTGACCCCCAGGGACACCACTCATGATTGGCCTACACCTGGACAAAGAAACAGAAACATGTTTCCACTATGCTAATGCAGTTGTAATTTTGATCACACAAGAAAAATCTTTCCCTTTCCTCTTCCATTTACTGCATTTATTTATAGACAAGTATTTGGAATTTTAAGCATATTGATTCGCTATCCTCATTCTTGTTTCTCCTCTATCTCCTTCTCAGCATCTTTTATATACGTAATCTGTAGTTCCTAATGCTTTCTGTCTCTGGGCACTGACACCTGAGTCAGCAATATGCTTTGTCACTAGGAAGACTAACAGTACTCTTGGCTGCATCAGGCAAAGCACTGCCAGCAGATCCAGGAAGGTTGCTCTCAGTTGCATCAGTGTACAATGACATGGATAAACTGACCCTTTACATAATGCATGCTTGTCCGCACAAGCTCATGACCCTATTCCAAAGGCTACTGTACTAAGGGATCTACCTTCCTTTTACATCCATGTGTGAGGAGGAAAGTGACTACCAGTCACTGTTAAGAGTTACACCTGCAGAACATGGTGGAGGACAGGGCTGTTATAGCCTGGGACAGTGAAGCCAGTCAGTATGTGTGTGAAAATCATATTATATATAATATAATTATATTATACCAAAGGAGGAACTATAGATGAGCTAATGAACTCAGGCAGTTCCATAAAGAATTTCTGCTATTGTAGAAATCTTGTAGCACCTCCATCAGCAATCGCACCTTTGTGACTATATCAAGTTTTGAGGTTGGTCTTGTCTGCTGCTCTTCTAGAAGACAAGTATGGACAAATAGTGAGCTATTGTGGCTTACCAAACATGGGAAGGGTGACTGACACAGTCTCATAGTGAGAAACAAAGAAAACTAGTCATTTTTCACATAAATACACAAATTGTCTGCAACCACTGGCATAATCTGGGGGCAATCTACAAGTTAATGAGTTACTGGACCCACATGTTGCAGACACAGAAGCCAGTATGACACCCTGCAGCTGCATCCAGCAACAGCTCTTGGTGGAAACAAGCCCAATAACAGACACTTCAGCCCACCAGCTCACTTCAAAAGCTGCTGCAAATTGGTAGTGCAGGTATAGCCCAGTGTTCACTGAAATGGTGACCAGTTCTCAGTGTCCTCTAAACAAATACTAAGAAAACTCAGTTAGCAGGTCACTACTACCAAGGCATGGCCCATGGTCCTCACGTCTGCCATGTTTTTAACTGATGAAGCAGTTGCACTCATTCACCTCCACGTTACCCTCCTTCCTCAGATGAGTGCAGCTCACAGAAGACCTCTGGTTTTCTACTTTCCTTGCTTGCTGCCCAGAGCAGGAAAACACAATGCCACGCAAAATCGAACATCAAGTAATACGGGCAGAATCAAGTTCCTGCTGTAATAAAGCATCAGTGGTTCTGTTATACCAACAGTCCTAACAAGCACCAATGAACATCAGACTCCATTAGGCATGTCAGCCTGCACACCAGATTATTTGCAGTGGTTACAGATTTCCTAGTGGCCACCAGGCATCCATTCATTTACAGTCCTACAAGCAACCACTTGCCATCTGCAAAAGTTTGGGAGGTACTCACACAGCTGCCTGGCTTTTGCTATGTTCTCCCCTTCTCTGCCTACAGGAATACCAAAGCATGGGATAAATGAGACCAGCATCAAACCAGTAAAAACTTGGTTACATTCATGTGGGTACTTTCACTAGGCTCAAGAAATTATGCACTCTGCTATAAGTACATTTTAAAATAAGGTATTTCAATGCAGAAGGCAAACATCTGATCCAGTTGGAAACAGCCTTCGGAGGAAACGGATAAGATGGAGTTATCTATAGGTGCTAGACCTGTCTGAAACAATATCACTGCAAATAAGGGGAAAAAAGGTTAAAAAAGAAGATACACGGATCATTAAACTTTGAGGCTGATACCTTATCAACTTCTCAAGAAGCCATCTTAACAAGTGAGGCCATTAACAAGTATTTAGATAGAAACTCTGAGAACAACAGCACTTGTTTGCATTGTAGCCCTGTGGAAAAGTAGTGGGAAGGCTCTGGGGTGAGAAGTGCTACTGCTGGAGAAGTGTAAAAGAGGATCGGACAAAAATTCCTCACTTGACTTGAAGTTTAACAAAAAGCAGTTTGGATATCAAACTGATGTAACTTAATTTCACAGGAACAATGCCCTAGCACATGGTGTTTTTCTAAAAGCCTGCCTGCAAAGGAGATGTGTCGAGGTGCCAGCGTGTCTCTGGCAAGGCCAAATGCAGCAGGTGATTAGAATTTATGCTGTGTAAAATTAACTTTTAAATGAAATGAAAATCAAGAACCAAAATGGGAAAGCATTTACATGGCAATCCACCTATACCATTTGTTTAAAAAGTGTCAGGTCCAGCGAATATAAGGCAGTGCTCTGAAGAATTCAGACATAACGACTCTGCCGTTCCAGCAGCTGCCTTCTCATTCCCAGATCTTTCCCACCTGAAACCTAAAGTGGAAAGCCACCTACATCCTGAACTACCTTCCCAGAAAACTTTAAAAAAGGAACAAGGAGAAGAATATACAAAACAAAGGATGCACTGAGCATTCTCTCACCAACGGCTGACTGATAGATACCCAGTGAATTCCTGACGAGCAGCACTCTCCTCCAGCAGCTCTCTGCAGTTTTATTGCTGACCAGGACACTAGGTGGTATGGGACATCCTTTGCCTGAGTCAGCTGTCCTGGCTGTGTCCCCTCCCAGCTCCTCTGCTGAGAAGTCCCTTGGTGTGAACGCTTGTAATCCTACTGAGCTCCTAGCCTCAACACAGTGGACTGAGTTTGCACTTGCGTGTGCTGTAAGAAGTGTTTCCTGTTACTGATTTTAAGGGTGTTGCCTTCCATTTTCCTGTTGCCCGCACCCTTGCAAAAACCAAGACTGTTTATTACAGCTCTGGTTTACACACACTGATTTCTGAAATAAAGAGCACCAACACTCACTGCAGTTTACTGAACTGATAAAGGCTGGTACTATCCACAAAATCTCTCCTGACAGTTGAATAACTGCATATCACAGAATCATAGGGGTTGGAAGGGACCTCAAGAGATCATTGAGTCCAACCCCCCTGCCAAAGCAGGTTCCCTTCACCAGGTCGCACAGACAGGCGTCCAGGCGGGTCTTGAATATCTCCAGAGACGTACGATGAAGACATCATTATTCCACCCCAAGCCAACTGGTGTTTGTTGTGTTTCTCAACATAGTTACAAGTTCTGCTACAGCCCATTGCACTTCCTCCAAGTTTTAAGTGCTGAGCAATCTAAGCTGCACTATATTTCCACCTCACTGTGACACCTGAAGATGTGTTCTTTTCACCACTTCATTTGGTAAGCGTTACTTGGTGGTCCCAACAGAGCCCTGGCATAGTTTGAATTCCACCTGATGTAACAATTTATCCTCATTTTGTAAATTCAAGCACTGACTCCTTATTTAGAATCCTTGTTTGGCCATTTAGTCATTTATTTAACCGAATGAAAGTTATGTTGAAGCACCCTCTGCGGTGAGAGAACTGCAGAAATACGACCATATTTGTGCACTCAGTCCCTACTCTCTTTTTATCAGGAGTATTTTCTCAAAAATTAATTAAGCATTTCCAACTAATTTTAGGAATACTAAAGTGGGACTGTTGGCAGAGAGATTATTTGCCTTGCTTTATAAAAGAGCACATTTGCTTCCTTATGTTAGAACACTGTGAAGTCAATTTTTTCTTGAATGGTGAGCCAGCTTCTCCCTATTCGGAGCCATTCACTCAGCAGAAAGGGAAATACAATCACCTGAAAGGAAATACAGTGGCAAAATAATCACAGCACTACAATAATATAAATAATAAATAAATATTTTTAGATAAAAAATGAAAATTTTTAATTCATTAACTACTCCTCTTTACTCTTTGGACACTTGTATTGTTACTGTACACAGATGCTGACTGACAGACATGCTCTGTCAGACTCTGACTTAGTTCTTCTTTTCTACACCGTGTATGCAAAATGTCCACTGTAACATCCTTTTTATTAGTTTGCTCTTGGTTGGATTTTATTTAATAAATAATAACGATTAAAACAAACCTCATATCTTGCAGTTTTTCATCACCATGCTCCTGCTGTGCATTCCTGCTTTTTGTTGCTTAGGAAAAACTGTTGCTTTTTTAATATATAACTTCAGTAGAAACACTCACTTTCGAATGGAGCGATCTCCTCTTGAGTTGTTCTGCCGGCATAATATCAGAGGAATAGGGCAATTTTTGTCACCACCAATTAAAAAGTTTCACGAAACAGGACTGTTATAAAACAATTAAACCTTGCAAATGCAGTAGTCTCTAGGAGGGAAACCCTGGAGGAAATTCTGCTTATTAAAACTGCAATTTTAGTTTCCATTAAAAAGGAGAATAAGACAACAGAAGATGGGCTGGCAAGACAAATTATTTCTTAATGTCAGATGAGCTTATTTCAAATGAGATAACATATCTACACCAGGTTGGGTTCAACACATTGTTGCCTCCTCAACTCATTTATCTAATTCAGTCATCTTGATTATAGCCTCATGGACCTTCATTTCAGAGGAAGAATTTCGTAACAAACAACCTACACAACACGCTGATTACTGAACAGTTAATTCTAATTAACTTGGCTATGGCAAGAGAATTTTGATAAAGTCCTAGAATGCAAATACAGCTTGGTTATCCTGGCCAAATTTCTACAAAATAAAAACTCACAGCAGAGTCTCCAGATGAGACATCAGAGTGATAGGGATCTAATTTAAAGAAACAAATGAGAAAATTAAAATCACAAATAATTTATTCTTCCGTTAGAACTGATGGAGTACAGTTTTAAATAGCAACCAAGTACACAGTGGTGGAAAATTGGCACAGAACCTACAAGCATTTCATTCATAATAATGCTCCTCGTGCTGTAACTGTTCAAACCTTGATGTGTATTTTCTATCAACCCACTTTAAGAAAATGGTTTTCCCTTAGAAAACTATGAACAAACCGAAAACCTTGTTTTCCATCTCAATGGTCAGAGATATTAGGGACGTCATTTCTTTTTTTTCCTCAACATAATCACCAATTGAAAAAATAAGGTTTTATTCCTGGGCTGAATCTGAAGTTTTGTCTTCTATAAAAAGCCCCCAGGAATTCCTGAACACGTATATTCCCGCACAAAAGAATATTCATTTATTTATCTCATATACATTCGCAAGACAGTCTCAAAACCAATTTTTTTGTGTGTACTATGCTATTGATCAAGGTGCTGCCTCTATCTCACATGCAACACTATAAGCGTTAATGCAGTTCAAAACAAAATTTGGCATTGACCTCACCAACAGGTTTTTATATGTTACGTTATAAAACATCCCTTGGTCTCACGTTAACCAATAAGAAAACTGGACACGCACAAAAAATGCCCCCTTTCTAAAGATATTCACTCCCGGTTAGGAAAGTTTAGATAGGTTTTACAAAGTCTTCTAGGCTATTTTGATACATACAAATTATAATCTAAAGGTTAAAATACACTTATACAATACAGTCCTGTCCTCCGTACTGTTTTTCAAATTCTTTGCATATTTAAGCCAGGTAAAATTCACACTAGTCGTTTTCTTTGTTATTGCAATTATTGAGAGGGATTACAGCTTGCTTATGCAAAGCTGTGACAAAACACTTGAGAAATACAACCCAAACGTTCACCTCGTTACCCAAAAAATGTTGCAGAAAATTGTCAAACTATGTTAGAAACGGTTTTTACAAAAATGCTCCACTGAGAAAAATTGGAAAGCTTAAAAAATTAATCTTTGCACAAGGCTATATCATACTGCCCTTAATTATGTTCCCATTTAGGTAACTGGGATTCTCATTCTTTGTACATGAACCTATCAGTGATGTACGATGCTCTTCATCTTTTTTGCACTGTTATCTTTATTGTACACCATTTTGAGACTTCCATGACCAAGCACTTATGATCCTACCCCTTTTTAGCAGATTTCTTATCCTGTCCAGCGAGTAGTGCACTGTCTTGCATATTCACCACATGAAAAACATAATATACAAAATATTGCTGCTGTAAAAAGTGTGCATATCCCCTTCCCCCTACAAAAAAAAATCTGTGGAAAAAATATTAAATTCCCATAACCTTCATAAACATACAAAGCTGTTTGCACCTTTCAGTCTGTAACAGTCTATTTGATATACAGTTCTCAACTCACTGCAAATTGCTATGTCGCGCATTTTCTGTCCAATATTGCCATCTAGAGTAGAGATGTGAAATCAGCTTCTGAGAATCTACAGTCTTTAACAATTTACCCACAAAGACTGTATATTGTAAAAGAGCCACAAGATTTTTTTCCAAAAACTAGATGGAATGGGAAGTTTTCATCTCAGGAAGATGTCCACAGTGCTGAGAAGACAATATGGCTGCTAATAGATATTGCCTACCGGAATGTGAATACTTTTCACTGTTGGTAATTTCCATACTGACCCTAAAAAGGAAATTCAAAATACATAATTAGACATCAAG
Source organism: Cyrtonyx montezumae (assembly GCF_038088225.1). Classification (NCBI taxonomy): domain Eukaryota; kingdom Metazoa; phylum Chordata; class Aves; order Galliformes; family Odontophoridae; genus Cyrtonyx; species Cyrtonyx montezumae. Next base: position 42,877,609 of record NW_027072089.1, on the reverse strand, counting down.
GTATATATTCCTGTATTAAAAGCTCAAATCAGAACATCTTCCAAACTAAATTATGATGTTAAAAGGTGAATATGAACGAAATAAGTTCATAAGTTCATAAGTTCATAAGGTTGGAAAGGACCTATAAGATCATCTAGTCCAACTATCCTCCTATCACTATCTCTACCCAACTACTAAATTAAGTCCTTTAGCAATGGTAAACCAAGTAGAGTGAGTTCAGAGCTGCATCTCAGTACAAATCATCTGTGTTTTAATGTAACGTGATATGGATTTAAAGCCAGGAATCTAATCTGATCAGAACAGTATGACTTCAAATTTAATACACTGCTGTGAAATTTGTAGAACATCACAAAAAATGAATGATGGGAATTACTGACTACCTAAACTTCAAAACTTATTTTAGAAGTATAGGATTGCCTAAATTCAAGTAATTCAGGAAAACAACCTGTTTTCAGAGACACATAAAAGTACTCATCTATCAAAAATCACATAAAGAGGGTGATATATGTAGCTCAGAAACCAAGGAACGTCTCTGTGAACACAACTAGTAAGCCCGTCTCACAAGAATCAATTATTATATACATTCAATATACAAAATTAGCTGATATTCTCTATTCCTTTTGACAGAACATCACATAATACAGAGAAGGCCAAAGTGAAAGCACCATTGCTCCAAGCTTACTGTGATCCTTCACTATAGGTTTCAAGGTCTGCAGAAACTGTGCTACTGAAGTGGATGTCCTCCACACATGCAGTCTCAACACTATTTAATGTCAAATACCATCACAATATGGCAATACTTTAAATTTCATTTTTATGTTGTAATGTCAGTTTTTTTCCACTGTAATATACCAATCAGTCAGGAAGAAAAATTTGAGAACAGCTGCCAGAGGTGAATTTAAGTAGCACAATTCCTCTGGGAATGGCTAGCATAGAACTGTGAAGAGGTCTTCTATAATTGAGTTTCCCTGTCCAACTCAGACTGCAAAAAATAGAGGACTACAGCATACTACAGAGAGGTTTATCCACTTGCACTGTAAAGAAAGTTGGAGGAAACTCAGCAAACTGAAACTCAGCTCTCTTGACCCTACATATGCCACAACCAAAGCATTTTCATGTAGCTAACACTTTACATGAGGGAGTTAACTGTGCAGTGAGTACTTAGTTTATCCTTTAAATAATTAGGAAAAGTAACTGCATCTCTAAGGTACCACACGGAAAGAGTTTGCCTGTCCTTTCTTCCTTGTCTTTTCCAGTTTCTGTAGGGAGGGAGCCAGCTGTTCTCCATTAGAAATGCAGGTAATTGGGATGAATCTCACTTCCAAAGGAAAGTTCTTAAGAATCCAACTCTTACTCAATTGACGTATCAGGTTTTTTTTTCAAAAACTAAAATTTCAACTGGATCTTTAGTTGTCTCAATTTTATTTATGCCAAGGAAAATAATGCTGTATGTTTCTTTCAATGACATTTCTAAACTTTTGATACTGCATAAATTATATTTTTACAGTTGAGTATGTTCTACAGGAATAAATGATGGGGTATTATTGTTTGTTTTAAACTTAGCAGAGATGGGAAAGAAGCAGCTAATTTTCAGGTTACTTCTTTCTCATGTATTCCTTTTTACTCTTTGGAGGAAACCTGTGCAAAAATGGTTTCCTATCTCCCTACACTGCTCTACTTTAAAAACGACTTTAGTCGAACACCAGAGGTGTTTCTACAGCTGCACAGATTACCAGATCTATGTTTGTGGGAAACTCAACTAAACAATTAAGCACAAACTTAAGAGATTTAGGAGCCTCAACTTTCGTATTTGTCATTTCATATTCAGCTATGAAACAGATCATTAATTTTTAAGGTCTGCAAATACTGTCTGCAAGTTCTCACAGTCAAACTGCATTAAACTTTGCAAGCTCAAAAAAGAATAACTAAACACACTTCTAGACAATCGTTTCTGAATAACTCAACTGTTAAAACTCTTGAGAACTGTGCCACAGATGTCAGAGAGCCTACATCCTCAAATTCATCAGTTAACACATCACAAGAAACCAGAACTATCCAATCCACGTGTAAGAATCACAACTTTCTGACTGAAAGAATACCTGGTCATATCCGTAAGGCCTCTGCTGTGGTGGCTGTGGTGGCCCAGGCTGTGTGGGTCTGTATCCCCCATACTGCTGGCCTTGTCCTTGTGGGTAATTGGGATACTGAGGTCCAGGGCCACCCTGGGAAGGGCCTAGAGAATGTTAAAAGGGAAAAAAGAAAGAAAAGGGAAAAAAAATAAGAGTGCTTAAGGAGTCAGGAAGAAACTGGTTCAAATACTGGGTTTTACAACTGAGCGGGGCTAAGAAGTGTCACTACCACGAAATCAGATCTATCTAAAAGCAGTATCAGGAACAACACTTCTCTCATCCTAGGAAGCACCTTAGCAGACAATGCCTGCTGCGCTCCAACCACAGAAAATTAACAACTTTTTTTTCCCCTAATTACCAACGGATGCAGTTCCACACAACAGGTCACAGAGCAGAAAAAAAGCAAGATGTGACAAAGCATAAACAAGATCACAATTTAGGGAGGCACACTCTTCTCCTGTTGCATGCTACTCCAGTTCACAACTTCATAATGCAAGGAGCAGCCAGATGATCAACTGCACTTTCGGGCTTTCTGAAGAGACCAGTAATGCTGCACTGCCAAAAAGTCAGTGCTCACATCTCAGTGGGCAATCATAAACAGGATGTCAAGAAAGCAAATTACATGAAGTGTGTGATATGACAACTGGTAAATGATAATGTAGGAAGAAAAAAGGCACCTCCTACATCCTCTCCCCTTGTCATCTTAACTTTACAGAAACAGGATAGAAAAGAACTTTGGCTGCAGCCTCTTTTGGCTGTAAAAGGAAGCAGCTCTTTTGTCAAGACAAACTTTCAGTCACTCTTCACAGGGACTAAGTCTGTCAGTCTACGGAAGCTGCATGTTACTACCATCAGGCACTGAAGACATCTTTCAAAGAAAATTAAACTCATCCCCTCCTACCTTGGGAGATATGATGTCCCGTGTATTTCAGAGACACTAGCTATTTCAACACCACCTGCTAAAAACTGGCAGACTCAGGAAGAGCTGTAACTCTGGAGAAGTATTTTAGAAAAAAAACAGGATTTTTTTAAATCACAAAAAACAAGTTGCATTTTATCAATAAGATGACTCAGTAATAGAGAGGGCTACTTCTACAGGCACTGGACATTAAAACCACATCAGCGTGTAACTCTTGGTAATTCTGCATCTATGAGACAGTCAGAAAGATGACCTAGCAAAGACAAGCTCCTTTGCATATTACCATTCTCCTCAGGCCTCAAATCTCCTTGAACTATACAGCTCTTGCTTCGAACAGTGGAACAAAACCTTAAAGATTGATAATAATGACTGAGATGCTGATTTATTTTTGCAAATTAGAAAGCAATTAAATATTAAATTGAGCAAGGGTACTATATCCTAAGAAGTGCTGTGTTCACCTGACAAATGAAGCCTGGCTTTTATTTATTCATTGTAATACTTTATTGTTGAATTCTAAATATTCAGTAGTAAAATCTATAAAATGAAATGGAATCTGTTAATTTGGTGCTTCCGTATCTATTTTTGCTTTAGAAAAAGAAACTAAAAGTATGCTCACTGTGTTTACAGAAAAAGCAGCTCCCACAGACTTCATCATCCCTTTATTTCTTAACCTAAATTTTCAGAACACTAGATTTTACTTCTTTTCATAATCAGAACTGAAAACTAGGCAAATCTTCATTCTGATCTTCACTTTAACCCCATGTTAAGCTTTGCAGAATGTAAGTATACAAAGCAGAGGTCTATAGAACTATAAATTTTTCAGAACTATAAATTTTTCCATAACATCAAAAAGGAGAACATTTTCTAAATGTCAGCAGATCCTCCGTAAAACTGTCTCAACATAACTGGATTTGGGGCAAATGTGGCATCTGCCTTCATAGCAAAGAAGTCACCTATGGATTTCCACACATTCCCAGAATGCTGGAAGTCTTAGCACATAAGCCTAGACGAAGCTAGAAGTTAAAATATATGTAATTAGATTTCAGATATTCTTTCCTAGATGTTGCATCTTTTAAGATAAATATGTACAGCTTTATAATATGGAATGATAAGCAAAACCAAAGCAGTATTTTTAGTATGATCTGCTGACTTACAGTTTTCACAAACAGCACACAAAAATTACATACTAGTACTGCAAGTTTCCTGTCTGGGAGTTCTCCTTGAATCCAAAGAATACATCATTTAACTTGTGGCAGACTTCTCATTCTTGCCATATGTTACATGGTTTGCGCCATCAGTGCAAGCATTTCCAAGACAAATCATTAGAAAACATCACAGGTAATGCTGCTGTTCATTTCTTTACTTATCAGTACAAGAATTTTAATAGGATGATTCATTTATGTTGGATGACATTCTAAATAGAGGCTTTATTTTTTTGTTGTTTTTAAAGATGTTGTTCTAAATGCCAAGCCTGGAGATGAAGTGGTGTAAGTGGCTCTTTGCCAACTTTGTGCCCTCTACACTGTGTTCACCAAGGGGATAGAATAGAGCAGAGCTTTTCTAAATTACAGTCACTTCTGAAAATATTATCTAGACATTGCTCAGCATTCTGTGCAACCATACTGTCCAAGCCTGACAACAGATCTACTTCCAAACAGATGCCGTTCTCTACACTTGATTGTTTTGGTCCACTGAAATTGAGCATACAGCTATCTTGCACAAGCCCTGCCTTTCAACCCACGAAAACTAGGATGCAATAACACATGAAGAACTCTTAGTGTTTTCTCTGATTACTGCCTGCACCAACAGGTTCTTACCATAACCCTGCTGTTGTCCAGGATAGCCTTGTTGGCCTGGATATTGCTGCTGTTGTGGTGGGTAACCCTGCTGTTGGGGTGGTCCTTGATATGCATCTTGCTGCTGACCATACTGTGAGTTTCCTGTAAGATGATTGCGAGAAAGAAAAAACAACTGAAGGTACTTACTTTATTGAACATTTTTCCTTTTAAGATGCACAGCCAACAACACAAAATGAAAATGCAATATTGATTTCAAAAACTGAACGAAACAAAGAAAACTCAAACCAAACAGAAGGAATTCGGCCAAACAAACTGCAGTTAAAGCCAATTTTGCAAAGTTGAACTGCAGCATTTTCAGCATCTCTGCCAAAGGAGCATTGCATTTACTGGAACATCACAGTCATAAGATCATGACTATACTAAATAAAATAAAAAAAAAAAAGACAAAATTAAGGACAGCTACAAGAGCACAGACTAGCTACACGATATCGGCAAGCTGTTTCCTAACGGCACTATAATTATACAAAATATATACACACACAAAAAGATTTAGAACGGAACCAACAGATTTATGTTTAAATAAAAATTTCCATTGAGATTAAAAAAAAAAATCTCTGAAGTGTTTTAGTCATTTTACTGTTGTTAGAAATGGCAAATTATGGTTATATATTTTAGGTGTCTGCAAGAAATTATTCTGAACGCTTCGAGTTCCCTGCGATTTTCAAGACAGCCAGCAACTAGTATTCTACAAGAGCTTTGCATGGGTATAAGTTGTGTTGTGCAAGAACTTCTGTTCCCGTTGCGGGTGGGGGAGGAAAGGGAATGTATGTGCGTATGTGTGTGAAGGTATATAGATACCTCCTTCGTAGTAATGTTGTGAGGAATCCTCATAAGGCCTATCGTAGCCTTGTTCAGGATACGACGGTTGCTGATAACCGTAATCATTATGACCTACATCAATTCGACAAGAGACAGGAAGAAACGTTAATGGCCTCTGAGTGAAAACCCTAAGAATATTTCATTTCTCAGAAAAATGAAAAAAAAATTTCAACTGGATATACATGAAAAATATTTTTCAATTGTATTAGCCAAAGATTTATTATTATGGTTTCCTTTCATATTGAATTAACATGTGACAGGAAAAAAAAAGCTTAAAGCAGTAGTTTCAGCAACATCACAGCAAAGGATGATCGTAACCTTCTGATAATCCTTGTTGGGGGAAAAAAAAAAGTACTTTATCTTTCACTCAAAAAAAAAAAGAAAGCATCTAGGCCTTTCACATGTAAATAACCTGAATTAAATCAGAATGAACAAAGAAAGCAATTATCATACTTTGTCTAACACCTGTTCTGCTGATCTCCAATTCGAAAGCATATGCTAAAAGCAGTGTGAAATAGAACAAATAAAGCTCAATGAAGTTATGAATTACAGTCCACATTAAATTCTGCTTTGAAGTGACAGAAACTTAACATTCTCAAGGTCGATTTTTCCCTACAAACAGAATTCCTACAAGGCTTAGTGAACTTTTCCTCCAGTCCTGAGTAGAATCATTACAAATGAGCTTTTCTATTCAGAGACTATAGGCATCTCTGATTATGAAACCAATACATACAGTAAGCATCCCACCTGCTTGCTGCTTTAAAAGTACGTCTTACAGATGAAAAAAAAAATAATATCTCATTGCTATAAAGGTCAAGAAATGACGCTGAATTTTGTTCAGATTTTCAATAACATTAGATCTGGTAGCTAGCATAGGAGAAAACAGTTTAAAAATAAGTAGTCCTGGCAATCAGTTCCAGAATCATACAATACTTCATGGAATAAATAAAGATACACAATCATTAACACAAGGTCTTATAACACAATTTCTAGTTCTACAGAAGTGAGATAATGAGGTAGTGATAAAGAATGAATAATTCTTGATGAATTCCTCTGTGCTGCCACAGATCTGTCAGTGGTAACGTTCAATTGTCTTCACTATAGTAAATATATTGTAACCATTTCCAGTTCATGTTTATAACATAAAAATTCAAAAATGAAAGCTTTACAGTTCTGAGCTATGCACATTGTAAAAGTCTGCACGCACATCTTAAAAAATAATACACGTAAACTTATAAGCATGGCTTATATCTTATCTTAAATCAATCTTAATTTCACAGAAATGAGAATTCGGATAACTAACCTGTGCCCTTTTATTTGCAATGAGTAATGGCTTTGACAATTACACACTTAGCTTTGTGTATGTTTGTTTTAAAAACAATAACATCTACCACATTCCTTGAACTTTTTAAAAAAGCATTATGTTGCACACACGGTTCTCACAGTAGTCATGACTCAACATTTTTGTTCTCCCAGTCTCTGCACAGACTAAAACCAGGTCAATTGCAACTTTTCTAACTTATAACACAATGCAATAGCCTTTAGCACTGTAAATTCCACAAGGTAGGAGGACAGGTCTATGCAATTCAAAGTTACGGTCTCGTCTCCAAAGCCTCAGGGGAACTTCTTGAAGACAATTTATAATTACAAGCTCCTCATGGCAGGGACTGCTTTATTCTTTTGTGAAAATTATGCTGAATGCCCATATCAATAGCAGCAAGAACACATTTGTATGACAAGAAAACTAAGCACTAAGTTAAAAAAATAAAATATTTACAGAAAAAACACATTTCTTAAGCAAGTTCTTCCATTTCAGTAGAATCTTTATCACCCCTTATCTTATTTATAATGAAGTTACGACTTAATTCATCTCAATTATACAAGACATAATAAAGAGCCCTCCTTTTAGATACACCAATTACAGATTTTTCACTTTGAAATACTAAAACTGTTGTAATAGTTTCAAATGGGAGTATTACAAATTACATACTCTAAAATTAATTACTCATAGTAACTTAAACTTTATTAACAATTCCGAATTTGGAAGCTTTTGTAAATGTGAAATATGATATTCCATTGCTACTCTTGCCCCATTCCCTAATTTTGGGCATACGTCTGCATTAATATTGGGCAGGTATAGAAAATGGGAAAGTCAACATTTATGAGAGATTACCATCAGGGTAATATTGCTGGTTCATGCCTTCTGGAGGACCTTGTCCACCATGACTGTATTGGTCCCCATAATAGTCTTCCTGGCCTGAGTACTGCTGTGGTGGGCCTGAAAAACCACAACCAGTCAATACGTAAATAACTTGTTTTCTCTATTATAAAGCCTGCTATTTTCTGATTTTACTGTGAGAAATATTTCTCATATGTATTCCCCACCCATACTGTTGCATTTACAATATATGTAATCTCTTTGACTTAAAAAAACCCAAACATCTCTACGTATTTTATACACACAAGCATACAGTTTGGCTGCATCAGACTGAGCACATATATATCAAACTACATTTCTGAGATCATTTTAGGAACACGTGTATAACAGCACCAAGTATTAAAAATAAAGTTACTTTTTTTCTAATAGGACTAAGGGGAAAAAAAGAAAAAAAGCGAGGCTGCAGAACACTGTTCCTTTTTTGTAACAGCAAATTCAGAACCAAGCAGGTACTTCACTCCTTTTCTATACCTATCATTTTAATATTGAAATAGAATCTGCATCAGCATGAGATGCATACTTTTAGATACTTTCTGTTAGAAAGAACACAAAACAAAAGGAACACTTGCATTCAAGTTTAATTGCGATACCAGTCAACCTGTTGCTACAACAACTGAAAAAACAGTCTGCAGACAAAGTCTGTAACTGGAACATCCAATGATTTCACTGAAATTTGGTGTCAGCAATAAAGTGATTTAAAATAATTTTAAAGATGGGTATTTAAAATCAATAGAAGAACACTGAAGTGAAGTCCTACCTTGCTGTGGCGGTCTGTAAGGAGGAATCTGTCTCTGACCCATCATGTGATTGCCTTGGTTAACTTGGCCCATCATTCCCATAGGTGGCTGCTGTCCCTGGTAATGCTGGCCACCAGCTTGTGGCATATTGTATTGCTGGGAAGGAGGCTGCTGGTGCATCATTGGACCTATGAAAGAAAAGTCACAAATACGTCTTCTGTAACTCAAAAAGCAGATAAAAGTCTCTATTTTTAGTTCTTTCATGCAGATTGGTTATCTCTGCTCCTGTGCAACTGTATACACTGAATTCGGTAACCAAGTCACAAAAGAGAACTCATACTAAGTAGGACTGCTTTCTGGATGGGTTTTTCTTTTACCTACAGACACGAATTACTCATACATAAATAACTGAAATCTTCTTCATTTTGGTATGTTTGTTTTAAAAACCTGCAAAGAAAAGGTAGATGAATACCTGATGGTGAAACCTTAAGAAGTGGTAGAAACATTAATTAACACTTTGAACTCCTCGGGGCATAGTTTTAATGCAAGTTTAGATGCTGTTATAGTCCACTAACAAACCATCCAGCTGTTATCACAAAATAAACAATTTTATTTAGCCTGTAAAGGCAAACCACTTACACAACTGAGTCAGACAATCATGCAACAGATATTATGCAGAAGACCAACAGGAATATACGCTCTGCCCACCACACAATAGTTCCACACAACCTAGTACAAAAATCTTCCATACTGAGCTGCTGAGAATTTCTATGAACCACAGAAAGAGACTGCCCATGTTTTATCAACCAAGAAAATCTGGTTAAGGCTGAACTTGGAAACATGTTAACCATGAAAACAGACAGCTCAAGAATGATCCACTGACACAATACAGCAATGACAACGATGACTGAGTCATTTTATGTGAATGTAGGTTATGCTGAAAAAACTTTTCACAGAGTCACAGAATTGTAGGGGTTGGAAGGGACCTCTAGAGATCATCAAGTCCAAACCCCCTGCCAAAGCAGCTCCCTAGACTTTAAGAACAGCCTCTTCACTTTCTCAGAAAAGTTATTTCAGTATTAAAACATGAGAAGAGTTGCGACAAGGAGCTCAAATTTTCTAACAATCTCTTTTCACAATATGCCAACTGAAAAAAATTAGGCACACTGCGCATTTTGTAAAGGTAATTTTACAACAGAGAAGGTGATTAGTCCCATTAAAAAACAAAACAACAAAAAAAATCAAAACACCAGACTGGAACAGCCACACCTTGTCTTCACACCAAGAGAAAAAAGTTGGCATCTATTTGTTCTGTATGCTGGTTTCTGCCTTTGCATTTCTTTCCCTTTTTTTTTTTTTTTTTTAATAACAAGATGTTAGAGCACTAGCAGTAAGTCCTACGTAGGAACAGCAGTGCTACAAAACTAGCTAGGTACAGTCAGTACCAACAATGGATTTACAGACGGAACGGAATACAGAGGCACTTAGGCCCTGTCTCTGTGTGGGGTTACAAGAGAATGTTAAGCCAAATTAATTAAAGGTATGAATTCAAAGTGTGTTAAGTTAAGCCCATTAAACTCCTGTGTGGAATCTCTTAGTGAGAAGTGAAGTAGCCTTTGTTCCGTTAACCTTAATTTTCCTCTGAAGATAAATACTGGCCACTCTTAAAATGATCTAGTTCTGTTTCTACCCTTCAGCATGACAGTTTCCATGTTCTGACATTAAAGGATAAAAAAAAGTTTATATTTTGATACTGTAATTATTTTTCACTTAAAAATACACTTCATTTTGATCTTCTGAACAAGGAAGTAATTTAGATCATTCTGTTTCACTGCTTTTCTGTTTAGAGGAACTGAGAAAGATTAGGCAGCCTTTAAAAAATTAAAAACTTCTTGCCATAATATTCCTAGATCTCCAGAAAGCTTGTTAATTAACAATATTAATATTAGTCACAATACAATGTGATAAAATGTGTTGGGTCCCCACGGTGCAATGTAGAGGTTTTCTGTTTGCTTTTTAAATTAGAACTTCATTAACACTTTGTAGAGCCACAATGAGAATTCACTGCCCTGCATCAGACTGTGTATTGTGTTAATAACTGAGTGCCTGGCTTCCTTCCAGTTCGGTTCACAACTCCCTCTTACTACAAAGATATCTAGGAGAACAACCATGCTCTCCGTAATCTCACGCACCAGAACCAATTTATGCAGAAGTTTTGAGGGGTGGGGGAACTTTGAATTTGCTTTTTCTTTTGAAAAAGCCTAAAATGAAGCTATATTTATTCATTATATGATGTTTATATGACAAGTGTAACCAAGAGAACCCCTTGGCAAAGCTTAAGTCAAAAACCTAAGATCATTAGTTCATGATCTACACATGGCTGTTAGTTTCAGAGGGCCCAAAATATCTTACCTGCACAGAGCCCAAAGAGAGTGCAAGAAAACACTCTGCAGAGCTTTTGCTGTGAATATGCATGTACATAGGCTGACTATGGGCTTTCCAAGAAACTAACTTCACCAGTACAAATCCAGATATACACCACAAATGTTTCTGTACATTAAGGCAATAGTCTTCACATGCTCATACGCCAGAAAGTCCCTTGAGAAAAAAAGCCTGAATAAGAACATACAAGGAAATAAGAATACTGTAGGGTCTGTGAAGAACATGGCTAATTTGAAAAATGCCAAATGTAGACCCATATCATGATTACAGAGTAAGTGAATGTACAAACAAGTCAGACAATGGGTGGAAAGTGAACTATTCCCCGTAAAATCTAATTTAAAAGAGTCTACATTATAATGCTGCTCAACTGCTCAGTTCAAGTAGCTTTCTGCACCTACCAATAGAAAGCCTTTTCCTGTTCCAGCCAGCATTTCATAAGGAGGGCTGATACACAAGAAAGAAAACATATGAACATTTACATAAATAGGTTGGTTACATATCTTTTTAAAAATCCAGCAAATCTTGGGGCAATTACCTAACAAGAAACCACCTAAGGAATCCAACAACCTAGCTGTCAGACACACACAGCAAATGGAGAGAAAAAAGCAAACCAGAAGTGAGCCCTACATAAACCTAATAAATTCCGAATAATGCACAGAAGATGAATGAGCTGCTCAAAAGTTCAGCAGTTTAAAGTGTCTCCTTAGCCTCATCTTCTGCTAAAGTTCAGACAACTGGTGGCAAATGCTACAAGAGGAGTATAACTGTTAGCATAACTGCTAGCACAGTTGAAACTTCTGGAGGAGAAGCAGAGCAATGAGCAACCACATTCATAAATGGCTCTGCTGTTCCAATCAAACAGCTAAGGGAAAGGCTATACTAAAAAGGTAAAACAAGCTGCTGCTTCTCTAGTCTTAAAAACTATACACCTATTATTGCTAAAAAAAAAAAAAGTTTCTTCTTATGGCATATCACTGTGTGCACAGACATGAATAAAGCTATTGGATACTCTCATTCAGAGTATTAGCAAAACACACCATGCCAGGTGCTAAATCTCACCATGGCATCCACCGCTGGACAAACAAAAAGTAAACCTAGCAATGCAGCAGCCCTCAGCAGAAATTTTTCTGCTGTCATTCTTTTCCTTTAGGATTAAAAAAAAATTACAGTAAATACTTGCTTTGAAACATACATGTTAACAATTCTTGCAAATCTAGCTCAAGAACTCTAGCAAAGGGTAAATTTAATTTTCATTTTTCTTGACCAAGTCTAGTTTCTCGAAAGACTTTCAGGATATATAGTTTTTGCTACTCCTAATGTTAGGCTGTAATTAAAGGCTGTAGAAATTTCTCCACACTTGCTTTTTCTACACAGTTTTTCTTAAAGTGAACCATTATTTAAGGTGTCATTTAAGGAAAATTAAGAATATAAAAACATCTCATTAAAAAAAAATCATTAGTTATCACTGTTGACTTTAATGTCTGTTAAGGAACAAATGTGACAACCATTTACATCTTTTTATTTTTCAGGATAGGTGAACTGCAGTGTCCACATCTAGACATCCACAGCTAGACGTGCTACAAAGACAGCACTTCAGCATTCTTTCTTTTCCTTGAGTAGGATGTATTTCCAAAATATTGAGACTGTCCTGCTTACTTCATGGCACCTGTAAAGCTACTATTGTAAAGCAATTCAGGTATTGAAAGGAATAGACTTTGCTTACATGGGAATGAACAGACAGCAAGAAATTCATAAAAGATCCTCAACCTCAGAAGAGATCTTATTCTGATCTGTCATATCCTGAACATGTTTCTATTTCAGATAACACTGGATGTTCCCATGTTCCTGTTCCTTTGACTCTATGGACAATGAAAGGAGATATGGCATTACACACCAGCCTAGTCAACTGTCCCTGTGATCTGTTCATGTTTGCTTGTAATTCAAAGAGCTCTAAAACTTTATGGAACTTTTATAAATTCATATAAATGAAACTGTCCCTTAAAAAAATCTCAGCATCAGACTACACAGCTGGTCTTCTGCAAGTGACTGAGTCAACACAACATTCTCATGTAGCATTCAGCTGTTGAAAGGAAGCCAGTCCTGCTCCCTCAGCCCAAGCAATGTATAATGCTCATTGAATAATAACTGATGGAGTTCAGCACTTGCTTCAAGCACTTCTTGCATGGGAATGAACTCTAGCAAGGATCTGAGAAACAACATTTTTCTAAGACTGTCTAATAATTTCTTGGTCTTTACTCTTAAAAGTATTTGAGCCATCAAACTATGACCATGAAAGATCTTTTCAATATAAATAGGACGAATTTTCATATTAGTTTCAGGTTCCAGAAAACTGCTCTTACACTTCCCTTCTGGAACATCAAAAATTGGCAAGAGTTAAAGAACTACATTCAACATAAGTAGCTTCCCATACAGAATCAGAAAAGCATCTACAAAAAAGAAGCTTCCTCCTCAGACAATCAGATCCTGTTGCCTCCTGTCTGTTCTGAAAAGGTAGTCAATATTCCATGCAGATGTCCCAGGATGCTACAGCAGCTTTTTAATCAAGTCACCTGCAGAATATTCCCTTAAAATTTTTTGCTTCTCAAGTCCTACATGACTAAACCGCTTTCTTTCATTAACTAGACTGACTACCTATGTGAAACCTGTTTCTCATTTAACACGTTCCTACTGCTAATAAATCATAAAGCTAGTGTAAACCAGTGAAGAGTACACCAAAAAGAAAATCCCACAATGGATTCTGTATTATGTATTCGATTCCTTATAGCACTTTTTTTTTTGTACCAACCACACGTCTCAAAATGTGTAGATACAGTAAGTTGGTTTGCTATAAAACAAGCTGCACATAAAACATTATGTTAAAGCCACTCAGAAGTTAGATCAAACCTTTTTATATGTTATAGTGTCACCTTCTATTATATGATAGCAGGCTTTTCTTTTCTACAAGTCCTGGCCTAATTCAGTAACAGTAGATTTTATTCACTGAAAAGCCATTCAGTATTTTGTTTCCTCCTAATTGTTGAGTGTGAGATGCCATGACTATTCAAATGCAACTGTGAAGACAGAATTATTAATTTACTCATGGGCTTCCTTACAGCATTCATTCATAACTAAAATACCTAAATCTTCATAATGAAAATACTTTCACAATGCTACTGTGAGATTAGGTACTACTATAATCTCACCATCAAACTCAGTCCTTTACAGATCAGGAATCCATACAGTGCAAGACTAAGGTCAAAAATGTCTACTAATTTGTCATAGCCAATTTGAGATGTTAAGACTTTTGCAATATTTAGCATTATAATGAGTTAGGGCTGTTACTAACTGACAGAACTAGTAGGATCCCTTATTTTCAACAGAAAAGAAGCAAAGTTTGATCATGGGTTCACAAATGTTTCCTAGAAGCAATACCAAATTTCAGAAAATTTTGCTTTATTTCTGCTTTTGATGGTTGCATGCAGTCCTGATCAAGAAATCAAAAAGTCACAATCCATTTATTACCTTGCAGGGGAACTGTTAGATCACACCTTGAGTTGATGACTGAGCACCCAGGTGAAGAAGTGTGTCTGGCCCAGGGAACACAGGCAAACTGCCTGCACCTGTGCCCCCACATGACCAGAAGGGGTGGAACTACGCTGGGCTCATTTAAGAGCCAGCCACTAAGGACAGAGCAGCTCTTGTATCTGGACTACTTCCCAAGGAAGGATGTGGCATGGCTAGAGAGACCCTACACCACCTGGGTGAGTTCAACTCTTCTTTCTCCATATTGGCATGCATATGATATCCATATGACAATATATGACTGTGAGCCTACCTGCAAATGCTGTATCTGGTATCACTAAGAACCTATTAGAAGCAATTTGGCTTCCTTGTGAGCAGAATGTACTTTTTCCTTTTATTGCCCCCAATGCATTTTCTATCTGCTCGTTCACTTAAATCAGAATCCTGCGGTAACTGCATTCAGCTGAGTCCCTGTACTTAGTCAGACTGGATCTTGGCCACCTACTTTTATCTATCACCATCTCACCACATCCAGCAGACTTGCCTGCTACTCTTTGCCTTCTGTCCAGGAGCCATGAGAGAAGATACAAAAATGCTTCCGCTAACTTGTCACAAAATCTCAAAACAAATTCAACAACTAAGAGTAGAAGACAGAGTAAAGGTGTTAAGTAAACTTGTCTGGGAATATTCCTACATCAAAAAACTTAGCTACCAGTATAATGCGAGCATGCACAAATTTGGACTCAATGACATTATGCTCCATTGCTACTGAACCAGTTTCAAAGCCCTGCTCGAAAGCAATGCTGGACTAGCTGATTGTTAATGGTCTCTTCCAACACAAACCATGTCACAGTTTACACAAGAAATGCTCTACTTACTGATGTTTTCGTGCAACACTAACATTGTAAAGAATGCAGCTTTTCACCCCTCTGTCTAAATGACTCTCCATTTCTGTGGAGCTTCCACAAAAATTGCAGTCTTAAAATAGATGTAAAAACCTGAGCCTAACCAGACAGAAGGATTTCCAATGACATTATGTGCAGGCAATACTATCAGCTCATGTTCCAACAAACTATTCTGCTCTTCTTCTTGAACCTATAATTTGGTTAGACACTGCTTTATTCCCCAAAGCAACTTCAATATTATTATTTGTTCAGAACAAAAACCTTTTAGGTATTTTCTTCTGCTTTCCTTCTAATGAGCAACTTACAAGTTTGACAGAGTACTGAAAAATACAACAGGGGAATATTACAAGGAAGAGTTTAAACACTGTTTCGAGATGGACCAATCACAAGTCCTAAACTGTAAGATACATACAAAGTTTTTTTCTGTGGAGCAACTTAGCTGATGATTCCCTTCACTAAAACAGCTGCATATTTATTGCTAACTCTCTGCAACTAAGAAATTTCAACAAATATGCAGGGCTTTTATAAAGCATCCTATAATGCTTACAAAATTACTCCACTGAGTATTGCGCAGAATACACAGGTAACTTGAGAGTTCTGACAGTCAAAAGTATTCACACTTGTAATGATTTCCTCTGCTATGTACCTACTGTTTTTTTAATTTGATACTAAAATTTAAGGAAAAATGCCAGTAAGAATGTGGGTAACAGAAGACTTTATCAGACTTCCCACTTTCACTACTGGTAAGAAAGCTGCAGAAATAGCTGGTTGATCTTGACTCATTTTTTGGTTTCATTTCAACTTCATCTTTCCTCTGCTTTGAACCTCTCAGTGATGTAGTGATCAAACAGATCAGTACAAATTGCTCTGTTTCTGTACCTCAGAAACAAATGGCATCTATGTAACAAAGTGGAGCCTAAATCTCCAATTAGACCACATTGTGATAAGAACCAATATCACTGGAAGATTTCTTTTTTCCTCCACATGAAGAAGAACCCTAAAAATAGGAAAAAGGCATCCAGAGACAAAAAAAAAAAAAGTAATTTGGTCTTCTGTGACTCTAATACAATATTTTAATTCAATTATGTCCTTTCACTTCAACAACAACCAAACTGAACAGTTTGTGCTATCCAAATATCCTAGTTACAAAGTTAGTTTTGAAATTTACCATATACACAAGGACAATTTATGAAAAGAGTTGAAGATTGGTTCTGAATTTCCTTTCTTGTAATTAACAGATTGAGCTAAAACAGCATGCAGGAAAGAACAAAGATTAATTACGTACAGAAATGTTAGGACTTCAGTTTTTCAACTCACCCAAGAGACTGAAGAGTACATATACATTTTTATCAACTCAAACAGTTACAACAGAAGTGTAAAGTCTGGGAAAGTTAAACTGCAGTTCATATTCACAAGCTATAAAAGCAGACTTAATCCCACCTTCTCACAAAACAGCAGACAACGCTGTCTGCAGATATAAAAATTCATCAGCACATTGAAGAATAGAGATGTAGAGTCCTGAAAACACGGGATATGTGCATTTAGGGAAGGAAATCTACAAGAAAAGTTCTTTAAGAAAAGTCTTGAGTGAGATGCTTCCTTTTTGCAGAAGCAAACAAGCACCTCGTTTACCTTGGTTTGGTTGCATGTTCATGTTTGGTCTGGGACCATAGTTGCCCATTGGCTGTCCCTGGCTCATGGTCATCTGATTCTGCACTGGCATACTCTGTGAGGATGGCACTGAGTGATTATAGCCGCCCATTGACCCATGGCTACTTGAAGGCATGTTCATGGAACTGTTTGTCATATTGAGTTGGTTAGGTCCAGGTCCTTGCATAGGCATATGGTTAGGTCCTTCAAAAAGAAAAGCGGGGGAGAAAAAGATTTCTGTATTAAGCACCATACAACAGGCAAGTACATTCACACCGAATTACAAAACTCAATAAAAGCTTTTAAATACAACACATTTAGGAACGTTTCTCCTCCTGCCCTTTTCAAGACACCTTGCTGGAATAATAAAGGGAATAATAAAGGTTCACTGCTCCTGCAAAACAAGATATGCAGAGATTGCTGAACAGTACAAAGACAGATCCACCACAAATGCAGGCAAGTCAGTAAATAGGATGACTACCATGACAGAAAGCTACAGTCAGCAGTACTGTCCATTCAATTCAATACTGTCTAACTGTGTTACAGAGACAACAGGGAGGCAGGAGATCATCACTACCCATGTCATCATCTTGTTGAAGTAAAATTAAGGTTAAAAAAAGCTCCAGCCTGTGGTAACAAGCAACTATTACAGGACTGTGAGAAGGCTACTTCCCATACTTATAATTTCCTAAGAAAAGGAAGATGCAGGATTAGTGCCAGAAAGTAAGGGCATGGAAGTGTTTTGTTTTTAAGGAAGAAAATTGTCTATAACAGATACTAGAGAGCTCACCAAGTACACAGTGGAATACGTTTCTGAAAACCAGCAATATAAGAAGTGGAACAGGGAAGACAGAAAGAGAGAAGTTGTTGAACATATAAACCAGCCCCTTAGGGAAATTATTTTACACTTAATGTCTAGGGTAGCATCAAAACAGAAGAAAGCACTCAAGAAACAGTGGGCAGAGGAAATATCAGACATGTGCATGTTCTGGGATCAAAAACAGAAGTTTGTTAGTGTAGAGCTAGAGGAAAAGGACGGAGGTAAAGCTAAGATAATAGTATGGAAAAAAACCTTGCAAATGAAAAATAAGAACACATTTGAGAAATAGCATTTTAATACAGTTTGCCCATATACTCCAGGAGGTTCTCTTGCATGTAAGGACACAACAGTTATTCTTACATGAATGAAATATGAAGAACATGAAATGAGGAATATGAATGAGTGGGACAAGAAGTACCTATCTGCCATTAAAGCAACTTTAAATACTTTACTTATTATATCCTGTGTTAAACTAAAGTTAGTGGAATAAGTATCTTACCTAAATAAAAGTGAAGTTAACTCAACTGCTAAAAGACAGCATCTTAGTCCTGAGACTAAGCTGTAAGTGCATTTGAGGCTACATTTGTAAGAAGGAAGGAATTTGGGATAACTTGCTGGAGACATACGAGCACCTTTTGTTCAGGGAGGACATCTTCTACTGCCAAGGTAAAGGTCACAACCCTACAGCTGGTGTTATCTTTCAACTTTCTATTTATCAAACAGCTGAAGAAATCAGGGAGATAATCTGACATC
Organism: Cyrtonyx montezumae; assembly: GCF_038088225.1. Lineage (NCBI taxonomy): Eukaryota > Metazoa > Chordata > Aves > Galliformes > Odontophoridae > Cyrtonyx > Cyrtonyx montezumae. The sequence goes on along the minus strand of NW_027072089.1, from coordinate 42,858,836 downwards.
ATCAAAAACCTTTTTATCATCTCCTTCCAAATCCATGCACTACCCTTAATCTGCATCATATATTCAATGAAGGCAATTCTTCACACAAGGTTCTTTTTTTCAGGTAAAATCTATCATCTGTCACAGGTACAGATGCATTAAATTCCACTACAGGCTGAAAAAGGCTTGTCTTAACTGTCTTCACCAGTAAGAGGATACAGACACTTATCTGTCAGGGGAAGCAATTAAGGGTCTCAGCAGTACTTCAGGCTGTTTATTAGCCAGAACACAAATGTGAGAAAAATCACCCTTTGGCCTCTAGGTAATGGGAGAGGTCTGTGGCAGAACTTTTCAGCAGCTTATGCACTGACTGTTACTGGAGAGCTCTTTTAATCATCCCATCAGCCCTCCCACCCATACTTAGTTCTCTGGAAGCCCCTACTTGGATGAGGCCTACCAGAAATCCTTAGCTGGTAATTTTAAAAGCCTAAATTTTATTTCTTCCAGTCAACTTGTGATTTTTTGACCCTGGGTTCTCATGTCTTGCACTGAACTCCTTTAGGACAGATCACCTCTTCAGTTACGTAAAGTTTTGTTATCTGACCTCTATCATAAAGCATATTATGTAATTTTATGCTAAGTGCCCTATAAAGAGAAAGCAAATGCATACACTGAATAAATAATTGCAAATATGCGTCTACAAAATACAGAAAGGCAAACTAGCAAACACTAAAGGCAAAACAACATTCAGATATCCACTTAATGAGATGATTCTCTTTTCCCTTCTCTAGAGTGTAACTATGAAGTAATTTTAGCATGCCTTCCCAATATTAGAGATGCCCTCATCCTAAGCTGTTTATCTTCACATCCTCAGAGACAACCTTAAACACAGAAGGGGAAGGAACAGACATTCAAAAAAGGTATATATTGGGAAGAAAGGCTAAATTAAAGCTTAGTTTGAAACTGTTTTTAAGCATTTGTCTAGGTGAATATCCAAACAAATCTATTTACCTTTCACATATCTTCATAAGCACTCTTTTCTTATTCTATCTAATTACAAAATATGTGTGTTTAAGGAGTGACTTTTCTCCCCTGTGGCTCTGCAGTGAAGTCATTATGCTCACATTGTGACTTAGTAATCCTTCTCCTTGGAAAAGATCATTATAATAACAATAATATGATTACACTAGAGGGTCAAAGAGACTGATTTGTGAAAAGCAATGTTATGCTCCATGGGAGCTGATGGATCTTAGATGGATAGAAGACTCCTCAACCAGAATCTCTCTGCCCTACTTAAGGAGCTAGCATATATTGTACTTTTTGTTTCCAAGCGCAAACAATGACCAACGTGTACAATGAAACTCACTTCCTCTCTAGATCTTCTATTGTTTACTGCTGTCACAAGACTTCTGGGTGCTATTAAGCGACACTTTTCAGAAAAGCTGCTACTACCAGGTCAATTTTATCAAGATTTGAACACAAATCACACACCATAGCTATTGTTATATTTGTAGCTAAAGTTTTGCATAGTTATATGCCATAGAGCTTATCCTTGTGACCACAGAGCTGAATACACAAAGATCCTTTGATAGCAGTTTCCTTTCCTGGAAGAATCAATACCCTGAAGAGCTTTTGTATGAAAAGTTCCTTCATACAAAAATATGAAGGGGTCCTGAACAAAGGCAATCCTGGGAATGTCATTTTAAGTTGAAAGCCAACTCTCACGGAAAAGGCAGTATGACTTTACGAGTGGAAATTCTGGAAAACAGCCTCTCTATAAAGAAGCATGCTTTTTCCAGGGCTCCCTCCTTTCTGATCTGACTGCTGAAGGGAATAGTTAGCCCAAAGCCAGTACTGGTAGGAATAATGTAGAATTTTATCATCTTGTTTCACTGCTTTGTTTTTGACATCTCAAGCACTTTTCTTTTTATTACAAAACAGGATGGCATAAAAAAAGACTTAAAATTTATACCTAGAACAATAATCTGGAGGCTGTTTCTTTACAAATCCCTTACCGTTCAACATGTCTTCAATAATAAAGAACACAGGATTAGTGGCAACTGGTGACTTTCTGTACAGAAGTGATCTAATTATTTTTTTCCCTTATACTTACAGTGTGAGTTTTGAATGTGGGTAAAATGTATCTATTTTATCTAATTATCTGGTTGTGATGATCTCACATTATCTTTTTATGGAAGGATTTGCATTCACTCAGCCACAGGCCAATACCTTTCCCCAATAAGCCTTCTAAAGCCAGCTGTACTGCATGGTTTCAAACAGACTAAATTTAGCCAGTTCTGTTCATCAGAGGAATGCTGTGTGTCAGCTACATCAAAGCCCAAGGGCAGCCTGATAAACACTGAATACAGGTCACGTAGCTCTGTAGCTAACAAACTCTAAGAGAGCTCGTACTCGGGGGCATTCAAAGCAGTTTTGTCATCAACAATCTAGTATCCCCTGAGCCCCCATGTCGTTCCAGTTGCTAAGCAACGCTGGTGTTAATGTCTTAGAGGAGAAAAACTTACCAGGCATCTGGCCGTTCATCTGGTTCTGCATGTGTGGCGCAGGAGGGCCCCCACCTACCAGTCCATCTGAAGACATGTTGTGCGAGCGTGGGGGCGGAGGGGGGCCGCTCTGACTCATCCCTCCTGGACCCATAGGCATATTCTGTGTGGGTGGCTGGAAGGAGACAGTTTAGTCAAACAAGAGAAGCAGTTAGGCTGACAAATATATTATATGTACATATGGTACGGCAGTTGCCTATATCGCTAAGCGGCGTATGAGAAAGCACTGAAAAGCGTTTCTTGCTTTTTCTGGTATGATTAACTCAGTATTAATTTGGGCAAAACATTTAGTATTTCCATCAATTTTACATGAAGTATTGCAAGCAGACAGCACCACGGTACCTTCGAGCATTGCTTTAAAATAAATAAAAACCAAATCAATGCCTCATTAAAAAATTATATCGCAACAGTCTAAGACTGCTAGAATTACTCCCTCCCACACAAAGCTTTCCCTCAAAGCAGCGTTTGCTCAACAGGAAAATAACTCTCCCGTTATAATTCTCTCCTATCAACTGCTTTGTTGCTGTTAACAGACCTTGCACCAGGACAAAGCAGGTACAACCAGAGATGAAAGTCTCTAAATGCTCATAGACAAGCAAAAATTTGCACCTGGGTGTGGTAAAATGTTTGAGATTTCCTCTCTCCCCCGAAGCACCGAAGGCCTAGTTCATAATTTTGTGCCAAACACCCCCTACAGACTGAAAGCACATTAGTGCTGGCCTCCAAAGGTCCAGAGACAGCTGCCTAGAAAGGATGTTTTTGGCAAATTTCCTAATGAAATTGTGAGGAAAATAACTGAATAACCTTGAGAGTTCAAAGAGGGAGAGCAAGAAAAACAACAAATACAAGGGGGAATTTACTATTAGGTTCTACACTCAGCAATGTAAGAAGGCACAGAAACTGCTAGCAGACAGCTTTGCTTTCCTGTTAAAGTCTCCTGTGAGACCACAATATTCTCCCTGTGCACCTTAACCAAATGCTTCCAGGGGAATAAAAATTATGAGTCAGTGAAAACACTGGCCTCTGGCTTTTGAGGACCCTGTCTACAAAGTTCCTGCACAACCCCTTCCTGGAAGACAATGATGGGTATATTTTTCCACAGTTCTCTTTACAGAAGAACCTAGAGAGAAAAATAAGTCCTTACCTAGTACAGCCCCCCTTATCACTAGACCTGCTCGTAAGGATGTTCATAATGACAAAGCATAACAGGAAAAAAGCAACTCTTTACACCTGAGTGTAAAGCAGGACCCCTTTTTTTGCCTTGGAAATGGGAAAACTTGCAGTAGGAGCATTAAGCAAGAGTCAGACCTCTGGTGACAGCAATAGGACAGAGGGAATAGAATGGAGCTGCATCAGGGGAGGGTCAGGTTGGGAGTTAGGAAAAGGTTCTGCCTCAGGAGGGTGGTGGGTACGGCCATAAGCTGCTGGAGTTCAAGGAGCACTTGGGCAGTGCTCTCAGAAACATGATTTGAATTTTGGATGGTGCCCTGTAGAGCCAGGGATTGGCTCAATGACATGGGTCCCTTCCAGCATGGGATACTGTATGGCTCTAATGCTCATGGATAATATAGACACATATTCACTTCCTGGAGACAGGAAGGGATGGAATAGTATTGACTGATTCTCTCAACATTTTTTCAAATACCTCAAGCAAGTATTATTTTCCCTACAATATTTTTAAAAATACCTCAAAAAATCAGAGAAAGGCTTTTCTGAGGAGGAAGACGAAGAAAAAATGCAAATAAGCATGTAGGTTGCTCTGAAAGTAATGCCTCCTATTTACTTCTGTGGGAACTACAACAGATAGAGCACAATAACAGGACTTGATAAGAGCAAATTCTCAGCTACAAAACAGTATTTTCAACAGTCACCACTATTCTGCATTTTTGCCAGTGATCAATCAGACCATGCATGCCTCTCTCATAAAAACCTGTACCAGTGGAGGTGACTCAATGTTTCATAGCTGCTATGAAGGTGTTACTGCTAGGAACAAGTAGCCCCTGTGGCCTGGTGTTACCATGTTGCAAAAGAAAGGTTGTCTCCTTCTCAGGCCTGACCCCAAAGGTTTGAGCCTACAGCTTAGCCAGTGTTGCAATGGAGTGGTCAGAGTTGATGGCTTGCTCAGGTTCCTGGAAATCCAGTATGATTGCTCCTCTACTATCCCAGAAGGCAGAGAACATCACTTTACAGACTGAGGGCTGCGACTTCAAATTTCTTCTTCAATGGGGAATTCTCATCTTGCCACTCCATCGACTATTGTTTTGACTCCAGCTCATAGTGGTGACAACACATCTCATCACTGGTAAGCAATGACGTGATCGAGATAAGTCACCTTCAGCCTCGTATTGGTTGAGTAGGTCCTGACAAACTTGCATATGGTGTTCTTTCTGCTCCTGTGTGAGCACTCCTGGGACTCACCTGGCAAAAACTTCCTGATATTCCAATGTTGCCACTGTTGTTTCCAACAAACTGAAGTTGATATTCAGCTCCACATACAGTTCGCACATACATTCTGTCAGATCACTCCTTTGCTGCCATCTATGACACAGTAACGAAGTGTAATGGAATACTGGTGGGAAGGTTCAGCTTCTCCTACCACAGCACCAACATCTGCCTCTGATGCCATGAGCCAACATAATAGGAGGCGTTACTTTCAGCTCAGCCCTCATAATTTATCTGGAGGAGCTTCTGTGTATGCCAATAGCCCAAAGACATGTGGGAATCCATTTTAGATTCTTGAAAATAATTTAAGAAGGTCCAACGTAATCTTTCATTAATATAAAATTACACCACGGGACAGCTAGAAAGTAATGAACATTATACTCTTTTCATAATAAGTAGTAAGACTGATTCTAGGAACCACAAATCCCTCAGATTTGTGAACCTTTCTCTCCAAGCCACAAGTACATTGATGAAACCAAATGGAGAATGATAAAAATCCAAGAATGAAAGAGATGAATTAGTAAACTGTCAATACAAGGAAGCTATGGTTTTTTACTTTATTCAAAAATATAAATAAAACACATATACATACATTGTATACATAACAAAAACCTCTTAATACAAGTTTTTTTTTTTGCAAAGCCTTTAGGCTAAGTACAGTATGTAGATATATGCTTTCATTGATCAGAAACTACCCAATGAGAAGAAAAAAGAAAGTGCATAAAGTCCAAAGAATAAAGCAACATAATATTAAATATTTTCAAGAGATGTCTGTAAGTGCCAATACTTGAAGATGTTGCAATACTAATTGCTAAATATTATGAAGGAAAGAATAAGTAGAACTGTGCCAGGTAAATTCAAATGGAAAAAAGTATGACCATAACACTGAGTTTTGAGCCATTCTTTCTTCTGAAAGAACAAACACTGCAACTGATCTGAAAAACAAACAAACAAACAAAAAAAAAAAAAAAAAAACAACCAAAAACCTGACTACTACCTAGAGAGCTCTGTGGGACAAAATTAGAAAAATTCCATTAAAACCACTCAAAATACATACATCTGCTTTCTGATCATTTTCAGTGTTTGACTGAACAGAAGTCAGGTATAAAACACAAGAAATAAAATGCCATGGCATTTGTGATAATGATACACATTTGGTTTGGGGAAAGGTATAACAAAAAGATACTATAAAAGCAAGAGGATACCAAAGACAGGGAACCAGTGATGAAAGACTCTGAATTTCTTTTACCTGAAACAAGTCAAAAATGACAGATCTTTATTTTTACAGAGAAAGGAAATCAACGTAAGAGGATATGTCAGAAATACAATTTAATGTATGATCTACAGAAAAAGTAGATCATCCAATTTATGCCTTAACAACAAAGAAAACCCCAGGAGAACAGTCAATAAATTGAGGAATAACATTAAACATGTGAGACACCATATAAATCACATAAACCTGAGGAATTCATCAACACAAGACACCAGAACAAGGTTTAAATAGGATTTGAAGATAATTACACATACATATATGCAATAGAAACAGAGTTACATTATATATAATATTTTAAAGGGTGTTGTAAGCTTTCATGTCAGGGTCATAAACCAATCACGATCTGATAGCAATTAAAAAGAAGTGTCTCTAGCAGATATAATTATTCCCCTGTGAAATTCCTCCACAGCATCTTTCTACTTACTGCAGACAGAAAAAAGAAAGGAAGAAAAAATTGTTTTAAAATGGCAATTTTCCTATCTCTATCAAAGTTATTCCATGCTTTGAGAAGTAGTAAAACTTCTTTTAAATCATTTTTAATTAAAAGAAAGTAAACCTGGGCCAGTTAGCCTTTGTTTTGAAATTGACTATCCCTGGTAATATGCAGTAAGCATGACAAAGACCTTCAAACTACAAAATAATCACAATATTCAAAAGACAAATACTTGAATAAAATATGAAAATAAGAAAAAAAAATTGAGAAGGCAAAGTGACTCAACTTGAACCCTATACATTCAGTCATTTGGATGAGATTACATCCAAAAGTAGTTAGGTTGAAAGAACCAGAGGAAAGGCTACCTTCACTTTGCTGAATAAGTGATAGAAAGGAATGAAAATTAAAATCTATGTTAATTTTATTCCCATTACAAAGTAGAAACTGTTAAAACATTTTACTAGCAGTAAGAATTAAATTAGAAAACTAAGTAAGATAAGCGTCAGACTTAGCTTCATTTGCTATACACTATTTTTTGGGTCACATTCTCAAACACGGTTGCAATTTATAGCCACTATAAGCATTTATAATTTATCAGAGCATGACAAAAAAAACTTTAAACTATGTTGCCTATTTCTGGAAAGCTAAACTAGAGAAAAGACTGAAATTGGCCTTCACTTGTAAGTTAAAAAGAGACAAGAAAAAATAAACATTAGATTCTAGCTGAGAGTTTTCAGCAAACAAATCTTAAAAGTTATTTGAAGGCATAAACTCGTAACAACAGTTAAACTGCATTTTACTGACGATTTTCTTAAGCAATAAAATAAATCAAATTCAAGACATCAAACAAAAATGGTGGAATTCTACATCTGGAACTTTTATCTATCATCTCTTTCCTGCCCCATGCCAAAATACCAGATTTTTCTTACCATGAATAGTAGGCTGAAAGTTTTGATTATGCATCATAACGATGAAACATTAACTCAGCAGTCAAAAAACTTAAAGCAGTAAAAATATACAAGTCAGGAAATACCGTTCAGCATATACTAAAACAAAGTATCGCTAATCAATATAGCAACAGAAATTTAAAGGACACTACCACTAATTCAATTTTCCTGGAATTCTCTCAGAATAACAATTGCAAGGTACATGCAGCACGAACATAAAAATCCTCTAATCTTTCTAAGAGGAACTGTAACTTGTGATTTAATCAATCATCTTTGTTTTCAGCTCTCAAATAGCATTTTCTGCAAAGCAAAATATTCTATTCCTGGAGGTACTCTGGCCTGCTAATACCACATTGCTAGCATCACAGCACCTGCCCCAGCCTCACAGAACAGTACCCTGTTCATAGGTGGTGATGACACTGCAGAAAACTTACTGAGGGGTTAGAGTGGGAAATAAGACCATAACGGAATATATTTCCAAGATTTGAAAACACTGGGATTCATTTAATTGGATTATGACTCTTCTACATGGTGCAGAGTATTCTTGTACTGAGAACATCTTAAATAAATAAATAAAAGGAACCTATATTATTTCTCAGAAAGTGTAATTCTTAGCTCAATTGAAGCACAAAGAATCCTGCTGAACCCGATGTAAGTTTAATTAAGAAAACTGCAAAGCTGTACAGGCAGAAGGACTTGCATTGTACAAATAACATGGATATTACCTGAGTGCCTTGTACTACTCTCAGCAAACTGTCCAGGGCTAAGACAGAAACGTATTCTACAAATATTGTACTAAGAAAGACAAATCACATCTTGAAGCACAAGAATTACATTTTAGAGCGTAACCTTAAACTGGTTGTTGTGGTTTAGTGATTTCTACATCAGACACAGAAGTTGTAGGCAGTGTCAGCAGTTTTTCTGTGCACAGTGCACTAGCACCCCATGTGGACACACTCGATTAGCAATACATGCAGAGTAATTTACAAAAGTTAGTGAGCCTCTTATTTCAAGCAGTCTATGAATCCACCTATAACTTGATAACATCTTAAAACCCCATGTTCTAATAAGAGTTTCTTCACTTAAGTGCCAGTTGTACTTCTTGCAGCTGTTCTCCACTTCCCAATATGCTCACATACTCATTTACACAGTCCCACAGTCAATCTGAACTAACTCAGAATGAGAATATCCCCCTTTGTCCCTAACTATTGCATTGATTTCTCTAGATAGGTTCATCATACAAAAACAGTGAAATGTTATACAGCAGAACCACATCAGGTGAGAGTACAGCACAGGTTACATCAGCTTAACAGGGGAACCTCTCCAGGAGTAAAACAACCTGGAAAAGTGGGTAAAATGGGGATCCACAACTTCAGAGTTCATATTTTTGGCTTTTGCTTAAGAAGGATGACTCTACTGGCCCCAAAAGATACAGCACAACTTACAGACTGCTGATGTTACAGAGAGCCAACAAAGCAACCTGGTGAGGAACAACTCGCTGAACCTATGCTATAGGAAATTTGGCTCTTTGGGCAAACAGCAAGCTACAGACATCACTAGAGTGCTTTTACCACTTGCACCTTTGGCTCACAAAACAGAGCAAATTTTTTTTTTGAGAGTTACAAAAAGAATTAGAGGAAGAAACAACGTAAGAAACATTCTTTAAGGAAGCTGGAGGCACAAATAAGTTAGCTATTACCAATTCAAGATTTGCACTAGCTTGATAATTTCTAGTAACAATACAGAACAAAGCTTAATTTACCTATGCCAAGCTCTGGCTGCCTCTCATTCAAAGAGCAGCTGGGAAATTGTTCCCCTGTTTAACTTCACACAAAACAGAAGCATCTACATTTCCTCTTTTAAAGAGCACAAACACTGACAGTGAAAGAAACCCTCCTTGGAGGGGTTTGCTCAATATGGAGAACATGAATGCCATACCATTCCTCCTTTTTTCAGAGATTTTACTTGCTTAGCATTCCTTTCATCACCTCCTATCTCATATCTGTCTTTCCAAAAGTATTCTAGAAATTATTATATTTTTTGAAAACTGATTTTTACATGTTTAATTGGACTGATTTTTCTTCAAAATTCATGTTCCACTTCCACCTAATAGCTCACTTGACTCATAACAGGAAACACTGAATCTTGCTTTTACACTCCACTGCCCATTAATTCACTTTACAGTTGAACATGAGTCCTGCGTGGACTTACATTATGAAAGGCTCATCCAGAATAACACACCCTACTGCTTTCACTCTCTAACAGATTTTCCTCTATCATACAGTAAAGACTAGACTGTCTCAAACATTTAGTATATAACTGCATACAAATCTCATTAACTTAGTAATCCAATCACATTTACAACTTCAATCGTACTTGCAAATTTTAAGTTATTAAAACTGTTCTGGATGGTGCCTTTCCCCCCCCCATTAGCGTACATTTAAGATCAATTTTATGTCCAAAATTTACTTAAAAACAAAACAAAAGAAACAACAGAGTGCATACTGTGCAACTTTGGAGCCCTAGTAGTCCCTATGTTTCCAAACTGTTTCTATAAGCTACTAACATTCAAAGTACATTAGATACACATATTGAATAGCACCCACTTGAAAAGTACCGTAGCATAGACTCCCATTCAGCCAGCTCAACTCTTTTAATTATTAAAAAAAAAAAATGCCCTCCCTACCAAAAATAGCAAAAAAACCCTGTATTCCAGTAAGAAAGTTTGGGGATCCTTCCCACTTATGTCACTCTGCAACTCCATGAAGCTTGAGGAAGTGATTTACTCAGGTGCTGGTAGTGTTCCCTAATGATCTTTAGCTCTTGATGATGTCCTTTGGAAGTAAGCAGCACTTCAGTTTTTATTGACAGCGGGTGTTTATAAAAAAATATCACCATTTTATATTAGAACTATTTAGTAACAATAATGATCTGGACTGTGACAAGATGGGAACTACAGCATGAAGAACATAGATGAAGAATCACAAGTTCTACAAGATTTTGGACAAATTTCTCAAGTAAGAAAATAATTATTAATTTTATTAATGAATGTTTTGATATTCTGATGTCAAGAAAAAAAAATTAACGAGATGCATACATTTTCCTGTAACTCAAGCACTGAGCTATCTCGCAGGTCACTTCACAAAGAATTTCGTTTGCTAAGGGTGTAAACTCACTTCCATAGGAAAATTAGTAATAATCATTAACCTTCATTTTCATGACATTCATGAAGTACACCGTGAAATCAAGAGCTCCACGTACTGGCTGAAGGGAAGTTGCATTGCTTAAGAGAAACTCAGAGAAACTTCTATGTTTAAAAAGACCAAAAAAGTTCCCTAGTAATTCCTGCAGACCTCTACATCTGCCTGTTATAAAAACCAACGCACACGCAAATGTAGAACAAAACTCCCCCTCTATTCCTTTCAGGAAAGTTATCATTACAGGGTGCTCTCATAAATTCTTGATAAAAAGCAACAGGACAGGAGAGGAAAAAGGCCTAAGCAGGTAAGTCTACTGTCATTCAACAGTCAGCAATGACCTTTTAATGCCATTCTCTCAAGAAATCCTAAGAACTAAAACAAAGGTTGGAGAGGACAAGATGTAGTTTTAGATATTATAGAATCACAGAATGGCCTAGGTTGAAAAAGGACCTCAAAGATCATCAAGTTTCAACACCCCTGCCATGGGCAGGGTCGCCAACCACTAGAGCAGGCTGCCTAGAGCCACATCAGCCTTGCCTTGAATGCTTCCAGGGATGGGGCATCCACAACCTCCCTGGGCAACCTGTTCCAGTGCATTACCACCCCCTGAGTGAAAAACTTCCCTTAGCAATGCTGCTATTACCACTGCTGTGGCTGGTCAACTCAAGGAGATTAACCTCAGATTTGCTTCCTATTCCAGAGTCACAGTTTCACATAAAACAAGAACTTCATTATGACATCGAGCCTTCAAAGTCTTTCCAGCTCTCTTCACTCACAGCTTGCAATGCTTACTTCATCTGTTTCAACTTCTCCTTACTTCCACGCCCCTCAAAGCATTTCTCTGTGCAACATGGCTGATTTGTTGTAATTCTGCTTAACATAAGACTTGTTCCTTGCATGAAATACCAAGCTCTATTCAGAAAAGATGTATGAACACTTGATTGCAATAGCGCATTCTGAAAGATACAGTCAATGAGCAAAGTAGCTTTTCTTTTTTTCATTTTTATACAAAATCCAACCTGTCTAATACAAAAGATAGGAAGAAGGCAGCAACTACCTTTAATAATCCAGGCAAAGGGTGAAGAAGAATACAGTACAAAAACATTTTTCCCAAGTAATACTGAAGTGTTAGACCTACAGACTACTATGAGAAGATAAAATGAAGTTACAAGGCAAAACCACTTGGACCCAGTATTAAGTTCTCATGAATCTGGTCATTTAGATCTTTTACTCATTTTAAAAGCAGCAAGCTAATTTCAATTCAATTCTGACACACAAAATGTGTTACAGAAAGTAAACATTAAGTTCTGAAATTTTCTGAGCACTTATTTGATTAAAATGAGAATAAGATAAAATTCAAACAACAAAATAAATGTAGTTTACCAGGAGAACAATCCTCCAGATAGGAACAGACCAGATATAACCTAACTTCACAAGCTGTCCAGAGGCTAGCCCTCTTCAATTACATGGGAAGCTACTGCAACAGCAATACCATGAAGTTTTTACATTCTACTACTGGAAGAAAAAAAAAAAAAAAGGAATATTTCTCTGGTGTCAGCCACAAAACAAGAATTTGGTAAGATTGTTCAAATGCTGCCACAGAAATGTGGTGAACTGAAACGTAACACTTCATAAGCTTCCTTAGGTCTTGAGTGAAAAAATAAATGGAGCAAGCTTTAAGTGTATCTTACGTTAAACAAGCAGTAACTCACGTGTTCCCAAATTCTCCTGGCTAAAATTCACTGGGAAGATAGCGACTGTTTAAAGAATGATTTTTTCCGAAAACCTGAACAAAAAGTTGCTCTTATCTGATTACATTACCCCATTTCAAGCAAATCTTCAAAGATTTTCTTGGTAGGTGAGAGTGTCTACGCTCCACTAAGACCGAACATCTAAAATTAATTTTGTATTACCTCTGTATTCCCTGTCCAGTTATTCAAAGGAGAAAAAACGCTATACTATTTTGTCATTGCTGAAAAATATCCCTTACACCGTGGAGCAGAAATGCACTTCAGCCCTGGTCTGCGAAACCTTTCATGGCCCTATCCTCACTTTTTCCTTAAGAAGAGAATGTCACCACATTCAACCGTAAGAACAGGGCTATGCACTAGGGACTAGAATAAGGTCAAATTCATTTCCAGTTGTCATCAGAACCAGGATATGAATTAAGCCTCCAAGAACATATTAGTTGAGTAACACACACAGCCCTCTTAAAGGTTTCCTTCCCTTCCCCCACAGCTACAAGCTTGGATTTATAAAGAGAAGCATCTACAAGCACAACAGGTTGGACAAAATGAAGCACTGTTTCTATAGTCCTCTAGGTACCAACTTGAAAAGATGCTTCGCTAGTAGCAATGATTGGAGAACACTTCTCCAGAGACCAAAGAAAAAGTAATTCAATTTCAGTTGGTTAGAACTAGTATCTAGGAATGGCTGTTTTATAGACATTCTTTTTAGCTTCATATTACAGAAATGAATCAAGACTATATTAATTCAAGAAAAGTCTTATTACTAAAAAACAAAAGAACTTCCTTGAGTTACTCGCAATGAACTCCCAGAGCTTTCCGATTAACACAAACCCACAACCAGATAGCAAGTTATTTTAATGCTTATTGTATCTTTCCTCACCGCTCCATAAACAATGAAAAGAAGGGAAAAACTGGCAGTATCTTACAAAATTAAAAGCTCAGCAATACAGATTCAGAGAAAATACAGATTTTTTAAAAGAAGCAAATGTTATCCAACAAATTTGGATAACACTTTCATTTCTAAAGCTATACAGTGTTTCAAGATAAGCCCACATATTATTTTTCATATATTAGTGCTATCCATCACCCATCGAGGTTAAAAGAAGTAGAGGATTTAAGAGACTCACCTAAAGTACCTCAAAGCTGATATCTACCCAAACCCATTCCATGAAGGCTAAAGAACAGATGATATTCCATCAGAAAATAAGAAGTAAAATAAAACTGAACTCCTCACTTTCCCCTAACGTAGGGGGAAAAAAAGAGAGTACCTGTCACAGGAGCTGATCAACAGCCATACCAGGCAACTTAGCTGAGAAAAAGCAAAGTCATCTATAAGCCAAGCCAGACAACATGCAGGCACAGCATGTTTAATCCCAGAATATCAGCCTCCACTTAAAAAGTCAGACTGTGAGCATAACAGAAGCAGTGAGATAATGATACATCAATATGGCGCGAGACACATTCCACCTTGTACTCACTGCACAGTAAACAGCAGACTAACCACTTGGACAGTTCGTCCAAACATCTCCCCCTTCCCATGAATTCAGATTACATCTATTCCCTCAGTTTTGCACTGCTTTGTACTTACTGCTGGTAGCAGAGACTGCATGTTCTGGTTGGAGTCAGCTATAGTAGCTAGATAAACCAGGTTTGTGTGTAGCATCTGCTGGTACCTACCAAAATGAACAAAGGAAGAGGCCTGAAGTTACAATCTTGGAATTTAGCTCTACACATGTGAACAACTTTGAAGGACTTACAAGAGTACTTATTTAGGATCCTACATATTTTCTTCACATTACCCAACAGATCAACCTTTCCCAGTTTCTCTGTCAAATCTGACCTGTTCTCTACAATTTCTGTCTTGCTAACAAAGTCCATAGCATGGTGACTGTTCTCAACCGTTTCACTTCCCAAGGTAAATGAAGTCACTAGGAGGCATTTTAAAGTGTAAGTCTGTCTGTTTGATGTAATTTCCAACAGAAATACTAGGGAAAGAGAGCCCTTTTTATTATGTCCCTACATGCACGGTATCATGTTAACATGAATCATGACCAAGAAGAGTGTAAATGTCATCAGGACCCTGAGCTTTGGATGTTCACTGTTAAATTGCTTTTCTGCTGCAGAGCCAGATTCCAGAGTATCGACATCCAGCCCAGAGTCAAAAGAACAACCTTGCAAGCAGGAATGGAATACAAGTATGTAACTGGCTGGCATACAGCTTAATATAGTAACTGCGTGCTACCCTCTGCTCATATCAATAGAAGTAATCCCTTGAAACAAAAATACCTACCACTTGTCACCCCAGCTTTCTCCCCAGGTTACCAGTGTCTTAATAAAGGCCTCAAGAGCCACACTGTGATACCCCATCTGTCACCACATGGTGGAATATTTGTCCAGGTCCACAGCTGCCTCGCCCTCCAGAAATCTCACTAGACAACGGATTTATATGATATATATTCTGGCAAGCCAAACTTAAGGTAGAGTTTGTTCTCAGGCAAGTGGTAAACAGTTAGCAGAAATACTACATCATTTTGAAAGGTCTGAGAAGAAAACTACCTCCTTCCTAAACTGTAATTACAATACAGAGATAGATCTCTCAATTACACAGTCCCCCTTTTTGTGTCATGCTATTAACTTGCAGTATTCAAGTTGCAATGGTTCAATGGAAGTGATAGTCATACAGCAAAGAAAAAAATTAACATTATTTGCAGCAATACTCTTCTATTCTTCTCAGTGTGGCTCTCCTTCAAGGTAAGCTAAATAAACCAGCAACTGATCTAGATGGAAATTCACCCAGTCCACAGCAGATTTGAATTAATGCCTTACTGAGAGCATTCAGATGTCTTCCCTTTGTTCTGGTAGTCCATTATACACTGAATAAGATGGTTATTTTCATCCAGCATCTGAAACAATAAAGAAGTCTGATATAAGTTTAACATTTTTTATGGGAAAAAATAACTGAAGTCAACTACGAGTCTTACTCTTCAAAGTTTGTGAGTTGTTTTTTTTTTTAACAAACAAAAATCAATATTCCAGAAAGCCCTACTTTTACCAATTACTTACATTCTTTTGCTCTTCCACCTTACTTTTGTAGCTTTCAGTGTAAGGGCTATAAATCACTATTATAGCTACGCAAATCAAGTTTCCTATCTACCTATGTTTGATCTACAAGAAGTTCATAGGAAGTTTTCGGAGTTTTCAGTTTCTTCATGTCATCTCAACCAAAGAACAAACTTGAAAATTTGGGGCATAAATTTTTCTTCTCCCTCCAAAGCCCATAGTTCAATAATAAAATGCACTGTAACGGTTAACTGATAGAAACTGAGCTTAACAGACAGGACTGTTTCAAGAAAACACATATAATGGACATATGGCTCAACTTTTCAATATGTTCTGTATAATTACATGCTCTTAAAGTGCAGCTTAACTGGCACAACAGACAGTATTTCAGAAGTGTCTGGGAATATGAACACAGGCTAATTACTTTTTTGGGGAAAATAAAGTTCTAAAATCATGAGAAACAGCAGGTCTCATGGTCTTCTGCAGGAAGTTCATGAAGTAAAGATGTTCTATGCTAACAAACAAGGAAAAAAATGTAGCCTGGTTTCTTAAGAGTTGCACATCCTCACGCTTGTTTCTTGTCTTATCCAGTCATCTGCACTCTGATCAGACAGGACTAAGCGTTATCAGCCTATTCAGTGTCACACCCTAAATCTGCAAACCTGGTCACCCCTTCTCTCCTATTATGCATGGGACATGGCACCCAGCTACTGAATTTCACAAAGCTAATACGATCTTGATCATCCTCAAAGCTCTTCCCTTCTTCCAAACACCAAATCAAAACATTCCAAGTTAGAATATGGTTGAGATTAGCAAGAAGGCTTATGATTCTACAAGGGAAGCACAAACACTGTAATTACATCATTTCCATTTCCCTAGAAATCCAACTTTAGCAAATTCTACAAGAAAACAAACAGAAAACTTTTTTTATTCCTTTTGACAAAGCCACCTCCTATTACAAAGACAGACATAAACCTCATAACCTTAGGCTGTCCACTCTGGATTGCATCCGGGTAAGAATAAAACGAACAGCTGAGTCTTCCTAAATTCAAACCAGTAATTCACCAAAACACACTAGAACAATCAGAAATTATTCTCACCCGAAATTGCTGGACCTGGAAACACTGCCCTTAAGCAGGATCCACAGACAGAACCGCAATATCCCAAGTTTCTCAACTAATGACACTGAGCAGAACTACATCTGCATACTCTTAAGAGGATCCTGGACACACCTGCACACCAGCACACTTCATATGTACTAACATCAAGTGTTAAAGAAACACAGTGGCCAAATTCAATAGAAGAGCTGGGGAAAAAGCAATTAGTCCCATTTATATAGCATATAGAGTACTTGCCAGGGAAGCCTTGAATGAAGGCCCTCATCAAAAAGTCTACAACCCTCTAGAGAAAGGCAACAGATACTAAAGGCATGTTAGGATACAGAGTGGTGAGGTGCTGGCACAGCTGCCCAGAGAAGCCACGCTGCCCCATCACTGGAGGGCTCAAGGCCAGGTTGGATGGGGCCCTGTGCAGCTGAGCTGCTGGGGGGCAGCCCTGCCTACAGCATGGGGTGGGACGGGGTGGGCTTTAAGGTCTCTTCCAGCCTAAGCCATTCTACAATATAGGTAAACTTTGGAACTGCCAGCGAGATGTTTTTTTCCTCCACTGATGCTATACAGGCTGGACATCTTTGGGGAAAAAAAAAGAAAAAAAGAAAAAAACAGAATAAGGCTAGGAGGAAAGCAAACAAGAAAGAATACAACTGTATGCTTGATAGGACTACAGGAGCTGCTTTATCCGATTT
This sequence comes from Cyrtonyx montezumae, assembly GCF_038088225.1. Taxonomy (NCBI): domain Eukaryota; kingdom Metazoa; phylum Chordata; class Aves; order Galliformes; family Odontophoridae; genus Cyrtonyx; species Cyrtonyx montezumae. The sequence goes on along the minus strand of NW_027072089.1, from coordinate 42,841,386 downwards.
TTATCAAGCTGTTCCTGATGGAAAATCAAGATAGTTCCTTGAAAAAGTTACAGATGCCCGCCTTCACAAGATAACCTAGCTTCCAGCTGGATGAACCCACCAAGACTTCTGACAACTTACCTACATCAACTACGAAGATTCTCCAACTTTAGCTATACCAGGGTTCTGCCAGTACACTAACAACAAATAAGTGGCTTGACTACAGCACAAGAAAAACCTAACTGTCTACATTCTCCACATGCACATTAGAGAATCACGTAAACGTCCAAAGGGATCTCTAGAAATCATCTAGTCCAAGCGCCTGCCCAAGCTCCCGAGTCCAAGCTGCACACTGGAGACCTGCAGCCTTCAGGCAGCTTTCCACCAGTGGGTCCGCATTTCCCACCTTCACTTCTGAAGCACAGAGTGCTGTAGCACTATGTAAGGCCGCAGTGCAGCCGCGGGTCCTCCATGACGCCCTCCCTGCCGACACCCACGTCCTTTACTAAGTCAGAAGCTGATCGTTATCTGACGAGCTCCCACGCGAGGAGCTTGCCTGACAACGAGGGCCTACGCTTAAGTTCCAAACTGAACTCAACTACCCCTCCTCACCTCCGCCAACACAGAATGCCGGGGGTTACCACAGGCAATTTCCCTCTCGCTGCCGCCTCCCGCAGCAGCCCTGTCACGGCCGCCGGCCATAAGCGCTTCCCTTTAAGCCGCAGAGGAGGGGAGGGGCGGAGCGGGACAGGGCCTTACTTCGCGGCGGCCCCAACGCTCGCCCCGCAGTGCCGGGCTCCCTTCCCCTGCCGGCCTCACAGCGCGGCCTGGCCCGCCGCCCCGAGGCCTCAGCCCCGCCGCCCCCTCACGGCTCGAAGTCTCGGGCCCTCCCTCACCTTCTGGATGGCGGCCGGCGTGATCTCGCCCTTCCCCCGCTGCCGGGGTGCCGCGAACGCCACCGACATGTCGCGCGGCTGCCGCCAGCACAGCCCAACACGGCCCAACCCGCCCCCGCCCGCTCACGCGCACCCCGCGGCGGCGGGAGGCGGCCGCGATCCGGGAACAGGGCTGTGCGGGGGGGCGGGGTGGCCGTGCAGTGGGACGGCCCATTCCGCTCCCGCCGGGGAAGGGCGACGGTGGGCCGGGAACTCCGCCCCGCTTTCCGGCAGCGAGAAGGGAGCCACGAGGGGAGATCGGGCGCTTCGTGGAGCGTGGCCGAAAGAGTGGGGCCGAGTCGGCTGCACCGTTCGAACGCAGCCGCTCTGCGCAACGCTGACCTTGTCGGTCGCCCCTCTCTTTGTCGCAGCGTTGGTACAGTCCGACCCGACTCCGCTCAGCACCGGACGGGCGGAAAACTGGTACGGTCGGCAGAGGGGGAGATGGAAGAGCGGCAGCTCTCGCGCGACACGGGGCTGCTCTCCCCCCCCCGCGTGGCGGCAGTTGGTCGCGCCCGAGAAGCCCGCGCTGCCGGCGGGGCGGGGTTCCTCGGAGCGCTGCAGAACTGACAGGTGGACCGACAAAATACAGGGAAAAGTTGTAGGGGGAGCAGCTGGGTCGGCTCCTCCGGCCGGCTGCTTTCCCAGCCCTGTTTGTACTAACGAGGCTTTTTCCTCTTTCTCCCACGCTTTTTGCCGTCTACGGCTATATCATACTTGTAGCACAGCAAAACGGAAGAAACCTGCTTTGCTCAAGCTCACAGCCATTGCAGTGACTCGTGGTTACCTCTGTGTGCTCTTTGAGTGAACTTCATCACAACAGCTCCACTTAAGCTGATGGCTTTTCTAAATACCACAGACAGTGAGGAATCCTTTGGATTAATCGCAGAACGGTTAGGTTGGAAGAGACCTTAAAGCCCCCCAGTCCCACCCCGTGCCGTGGGCAGGGATGCCCCCCCAACAGCTCAGCTGCCCAGGGCCCCATCCAACCTGGCCTTGAGTGCCTCCAGGGATGGGGCACCACAGCTCTGTTTCAGTGAAAAACCTTCCCTCTGACATCTAACCCATATCTTCTCTCTTTTAGTTTAAAGCCATTCTCCCTTGTCCTATTGTTATCAGACCATAGGAGATGTCAGTCTTCCTCCTGCTTTCTAAGCTCCCTTTCAGCACTGGAAGGCCACGATGAGGTTTCCTTGGAGCCTCCTCCAAGCCAAACAAGCCCAGCTCCCTTAACCTGTCTTCATAGGAGAGGTTGGTCCTTCAGCCCATTAGCAATGAAGAATGCAAGACAGCTGTGCAAAGTGCTACCTCTTAGCTGCAAATAGAAAAACAAGGACTTAGCTCTTTAACAGAAGTATACACAGGGCTCCTAGGAACTGCTGAGGTGTGTGAATGTGTCCCAAGGCAGCAGGCCCCTTCATTAACTGGACGGTAAGTGTTCTCATGAAATACACTAAACACCAAGAACTCAGCAAAATGTTTTCCCACAAGTATAACTTACCTTGCTCTTATCCTCTGCTTACCCAGCTGCTGCCTGTTGAACATTTTGCATAGGGGTACCTTGGTGATCACAGCATTGGAGAAAATAATGTTTGCATGTCAGCCATAGAAGTACTGCTTTAAAGATGTAAATGTTACTCCATATTCTTCCCCATTTTCATCTTGATAAGGAGGAAATATAGGCTTATGAGAAACCATAAAATGAACAGAGTAACTACTTTGCAAAAATAGTCCAAATTCAATGAGAAACTTATACCTGCCTATTTCCACACAAGATATAGGAGAACAGTGTATAGAACTCAACTATCTGTACAGAATGATATACATGTATATGAACATCTATTCCTAGTAATTAAAACAATATCTTTTTCCTAGTTTTGTCTGACAATTAAATCAGTTTTCTTCCCTCTGTGACGATTTTCCATTCCAACTTTTAAAATGTTGGACTTCTATATTCATAAACAGCAACAGTTAAAAAAAACACAGGAAAGACTCCACAGCACTATTTTAAAAACAACATGCAAGTAACAGCACAGATGCATACAAGTAAGGAAATAGATGCTGTGTGGAGAACTGCCACATGTCTCAGACCGTATAACCACAACAGGGTGTCTTTTTTATGGCTTTCTTAATGCACTACAATATGCCTAGATATCAAAGGACATATGGTATATTTTCTCTTTAATTGCATATTTATTTGCTCTTCTGAGTTACTCACAACTTCACATTATTTAATTATAACTTAGGTGCATAAATCTAGATCATCACCAAGAGCTTCAAATACAAGTACGTTTCTTCTGTTCCAACTTTCAACATTGTCACGCTCCAATATAAAGGAGGGAGACGAGGTTCTTAAATTATGTATATACCCAGCGTGAGATTAAGAAGCAGCAGTTCAAATGTTGGTCCGACCAGTTTATTACCACTATAAACCAGGGAGATGGGGAAGGCGGACACTGTTAAGGGTGATGGGGAAGGGAAGACGAGAGATAGCAAAGGTAGGAAAGAAGCAAGGATTTGTACAACGCGGGGAAAGTCAGCAGCCAGGATCCTAGGGGCGGTCCGGTTGCAAGCGCCTCCGACGGTCCGAGGGAGAAGAGCAGGGGCGGCAGAAGCGGGGAGAACAGCAGCAGCGACGGGCAGCCCTGAGCAGCAAGCAGCTGTCCTGGAGAAGCGGCACCGGGTCAGCACAGGAGAAGCAGCGAGGGGAAAGTCCAGGAACAGCGTCAGTCAGCACCGGAGAAGCAGTGAACAGTGATCAGCTCGTGAGGGTTCAGATGGTAGAACACCTCGAAGGAGCGGCGAGGTCCAGGAGAAAGCAGCATCTCAGGCAGCAGGCCCAGGAGGGAGTTCAGCAGCAGGGATCAGCTCATGAGGTTTCCGATGGAAGAACACCACGACCACCACCACACAACAACAACAACCACAATCTCACGGTGGACATGGCAAATCCCGTGCTAGCCTGCCAGGCAAGCATCTCCTGAGATGGCTATCTCCCCACAGAGATGAGTACCACACAAAAGAGTGTTCAGCGGCCATTGAGCTACAGCTTATCGCTCTTTCGTTGCCCCAGGACATGCCCATCTGCTTGTCCCGCAGACAAAGGATTTAAAAACCCTTGCCCAGGATTTGCTACATGTTCATCAGCAAACTTTGAGGCAATGGTATAAAATATTAGTCTCTTACAAATATATTATCCTTTTTATTTACGTGCATATGAGTTTTGTTGTTTTGAGACAGAAGAATGCAGAAGGATGGGACCTTTTCTGAAAGATTCTTTACACTCATGCTTGCAACTCATGCTTTTTAGTGGCAAGTAGTAGGTAAAGATACAGGCCCTGAGTCTGGAGACTAGAAAGGAGACTAGAAAGTATTAATGTTTCATTCTCTGAGAAAGAAAGTGAAGGGAATAAAAGTAGAATGGGTTTAGTCATCTCAGGATTGAGTTGAAATTCCTCATCATAACAGGGCAATGTAACTGCATGTTTCACAGAAACTAACTGAATTTGCAATGATCCACTCCTGAGAAAAAAAAACAAGCAAGCTATTTCCAGTTTCTACCTATGCTTTCTGCCAATATTGCCCGTTTCCATAAATTCTCTGCAATAGAAGAGAAATGTGACAGAAGGAATCAGCAGACGTTCCTTTCCACAAGCAGGCCAGTACAGAATGCTGCATCATTATTTTAAAATTTCAGAATTCATAATTGAGATTTACTGAGTTATTCACAAGACAAAGGACATCAAAAAACGTTATGGTAGCTTCATCTGCTTACATGTGCTTCACTAAAGGTCTCAGTTAAGAACATTTCAGGCTGAGAATTAGCTTTTCTCAAAGAAAAGCTTTAACACATTGGCAATAACAGGACTTACTTAGTGCATTCAATTCTAATTGCCAATAAATAAACAACTTTCCTTACTCTAGTAGGTAAGAGCTCTGGACTGTTTGCTAGAAAGATAATAGACTGAATTATACCTTTTTTTCTAGTGCACATCAGGATGTTTCTGCCAATGTTTTATAACATCAGCAATAAAATCAGGTAATAGTTACAGCAAATCCCAAGTAATCACCTTGCTTTGATAGATGAAGATGAAAGACAGCAAAAGGAAGAATTACTGTGGTTGGTTTAGTATTTCTTTACCAACTGAACTTGGTGTCACCTCATTACTTTGGTGGGATTTCCTGCATGCTGAGTGTAAGGTTAACAGAATGAATAATACCAAATGGTATTATAACCAAGATATTTTGTAGATGATATAGCTAGACAGATTACTGTGACAGAAAAGAAACAATGGGGGAAAAAACACTCACCTATGTCCTAGGCTCACAATAGAAAATTCCAAAGGAGCAATCTCCAGAAGCATCCTTCCTCAGTGGTGGTCAGCCCTTAAATGGGGTCTGGGAGAGGTGAAGTCAGACTCCACCCCTTCTGGTCACACAGGTGAATTGCTTTCACCTGTGCTCCCATGGCTGACTCAGTGCTCACCTCAGGTGATCAATCAGTGGTTCAGGCCATCATTCAACAGTTCCCATACACTGAGTATCCAAGGGCATTTACGTTTCTGCAAAATGGAGCTAGCATCTGGCTGTTTAAATGGCCGAGTCTCAAAAATGATTTAGATTCTATTTGATAAGCAGTAATTTGTTATCAAAATACACAGCAGTATTAATGTGAGGGTAAATTATGGTTTTCTTGCTTTCTAAAAGGGATTGCACTAACAGGATAAATTTGTCTTGAATTTATTCTTTCAGCTTTTCTGATACTTTCAATTTTGCCATTTATGTTTTTCACTGGCTATTGTATAAAATATTAATAAGAAGTAGCACCTGAAGTGCAAGCCTCTACCTTTTGATATAAAGTGAAGTACTCTAACAGCATTGCAGTGGGGCAGTAACAAAACCAGAAAAAAATCAATGTGATGCTAAATTTTTATTCTAGTATCTGTCATTTTAGCCTGAAAATATAAATATTTAGATTAAGGGCACTCACATCATGTTCAGCAGTTTGCACTAATGGGACTAAGTGCAGCAGCTCAATAGAGAAAATCTTTTTGTGTCCTGATTTTATTCTTCAAAAGGGAATCTCTAGCTAGTAGGAATAAAGAATAGCAGAACATCTAATCTAAGCCTCATTGGAGCTGAAAATTCTTCAAGAATTCTTAGAGGTTAATATTTTATTTTAGAACATAGAAGCAAAGTACTGTAGTTCCTGCTTTCTTTATTTTTCTAATGTCAAAAGCAAAGCAGAAATGATAAAACCTGAGAAAGCACTGCCAAGCTGTGCTGAAGAAAGGATATCAGTGTTCTTGAATATAACTTAATAATTTTCTTGTCTCTTTAAGGCAATTTTGACAGTTTGCAATGAATATGTGTGCTTTTCTGGAGATGCTTCTGGGAACTTTAACGTCTGCATCATCCTCAGCCTTTTGAAGTCTCATTAACATAAAGGACAGAGGAAGTGACTGAGGAGCTACAGGATAGTACTTCTGCCTTGTCATCGGAATTTTAGTCAACATGAAGGAATACAGAAAGATATCATGTGTAGTTTTTTTCTCTGAGGAAAGACTGATTCTGTTACCTAATTAAGACCTCCCTCATTCCTCTGTCGGTGTTTTTCCAATATTGCCCAGGATGCTTTTGTTCTTTGACTCACATTCACTTTGTCCGCCTGGATCCCCACATCCTTTTCTGCTGGGCTGCTTTCTAGCTGGTTGGCCCCTAGCACGTACTGATACGTGTGGTTATTCTTTCTGGGGTGCAGCACTTTGCACTTCTTTTTACTGAACTTAATGAGGTTTGTATCTGCCCAATTCTTCAACCTGTTGAAATCCCTCTGAATGGCAGCAATCACTCATCCCAGTTAAACAGTATTGGCCCTCATTACTGACCCCGGAGGTATATCACTACTGACATACCACTGATAACAACCTTATGAGCACAATTGTTCAGTTTGTTTTCAGTACATGACACTCTACACTTACCTAATCTGTATTTTATCCATTTGTCTATGAGAACATTATGGGAGATACTGTCTGAAGTGTCATAAAGTTTGGGATTAAAAAATACAGTACTCTTCCCTCTTCCACCAAACCTGTTGTCTTTTCACAGAAGGCTATTGTGTAGGTTATTGTGCAATTTACTCTTCATAAATCCATGCTGACTATTCCCCATCACCTTACTGACCATAATATACTTAGAAATGCTTTCCAGTGTTATTTGTTCAATCATTTCCGCAGGGATCGAGGTGAGGCTGAACTGCCTGTAGTCCCCTGGATCCTCCTTCTTTCCAGTCTTGATGATGGGTGTATCCCATCAGGTCCCATGGACCTATGTAAGTTCATTTCGTTTACATATTCCCTAATCTAATCTTCTTCCACCAAGTTGTCCTTGCTCCAGAATATTCCATGTGTCTCTAGGAGTGGTGGTTTCTGAAAGCTGGTCTTAAAGATGGAGACAGAGAACATATTGAATACTTCAGTTTTTATGGTGTCCATTGTCACAAGGCCCCTGCCCCATTCATCACTGGGCACACATTTTCCCGAGTCATCCTTTTGCTGCTGATAAACCCATGAAGTCTTTCTTATGTTTCACATCCCTCACCAGGTTCAACTCCAGATTGACTTTGGCTTTCCTAACTCATTCCCTGCATACTCAGACAGTGTGTATATTCCTCCAGGATTCCTTCTCTGTTCTTGCTTCAAATATTTTTATATTCGGGTTCTGTTAGGAATTCCTTGTTTATTTCTGCAGGTCTCCTTGCTCAGTTTCCTGCTTGTCAAGGTGGGTCATTATTGAGTTTGGAGGAGCTGACCTTTGAAAACTGGCCATCTCTCATGGATCCTTCCTCTCTCAAGGGCCATATCCCAAGGGACTCTTTCAAGCAGGTCCCTGATCAGCCCAGATACTGCACTCCTGAAATCTCAGGTGTAATCCTCCTTTTTGCTTTGTTCTATTCTCCCAGAGTTCCAATATCTCATGGTCAATGCAGCCGAAGGTGTCCAAAATCTTCCCATTCCTGACAAATCCTTCCTTGTTTTTACATGTGAGGTTCAGCTAAGCACCTCTCCTTGTTGGCTCTTTAATCATCTTCTTTAGAGATTTGTTGTCAGTGCACTCCCCAAGCCTTTTGCATGGTTTGTGCCTTGCTGTGTTGCACCACAGATAGCAGAAGGGGTTAAAGTCCTCCATGAGGATGAAGGCATGGTGAGTGGGGAGGCGGGGCCACTGTGTGGCCTGCCCTCAGCCTCCTCTGCTTGGGGTCAAACAAATGCAGGGACTTCAGCTGCTCCTTATGCACCTTGCCCTCTAAACCCTTCACCATCTGTGTAGCCCTCCTTTGGATACTGATAGTTTTATATCTTTCCTATATTGTGATGTCTAAAACTTCACACAGTGTTCAAGGTGAGGCTGCGCTGGTGCGTAGTAGAGCACTGGTTGTTCTTCTCCCTGATCAACTACAGACACCCAGAACAAGTTCACCAGTGTTGCACTGCACCTCTTGTTGTCACTGAGGTGCTGTATAAGAGAAATGGCACCACTGTTTATTAACAGTGACAAGACTGTCTCTAATCTAGTTTTGGACAAATATAATTGAGTTGACTCCTAATCCATCCCAAGGCAGAGCTCCATACTCCATTTCTGCTGCGGCCTCACGTAAACAGCATTTGTTTTTGTTCTTTCTGTTCATTTTTTATATACTCCGTATCTCTCTTTAAATTCTGGACGAAAAATAACATTGCCATTTGAAGCTGTGTTCTTTTAACTTTCTATATTTAAGATTTCTCAAAGTCACCGTATTTTTTTATCAGAAACTCTTCAAGATTAATTCTTCTGGTAAATAAAAAACAATAAATTATACAATGTAATACAAATCAGGGAATACAGTTCTATTTGTCCAAAAATAGATTACAGAGAAAATCTTGTCACTTTTAATAACCAACAATGTAATTTCTCTTATACAGCACCTCAGTGACAACAAAACACAGCAAAGAAACAATATACTTAGATTCCTGTAAATAATATTTGTATTACTGTGCTTGAAACCAATTTGGGAAAATATACACTAACAGAAATCTTGTTGTATTGAATGTACATTTATTGTTCTCTATTCTTAACGTCTGGTATTCTTGCTGCTTGCTTTTTTCCATTTTCCAAGTATTTACAAGGATAAAATTATTATGACTGTTGATCCAGTTGCAAGGTGAAGGTCTTTAACACTTCTTACACACACTGCATATATATTTCACTCTTAGCTTGAAATAAGAGATACAGAATATTCAGATTTTGTAGTATTTTAGAAGAAACCAAGATATAATGATGTTGAAGATATATTGCGTCATTGTTTGTACCATGGTATTTATCTTTCCAGAAGGGGCTCCATTTCCCTTTGGCCCCATTTCTGTATTTCATATGTGCATAGTAATTTAGTCACCTGTTAGGTGATTTAGTCACACAGTTTAGGACTGTGTAAGGCACAAGACTCACTGAAGGCCAAAACTTGTTTCCTTTGAAAGCTTACTCATTTATACCTTTCTGTCCTGAGTAGTTCCAGTGGAAACAAAGCAGGTATGCATTTTCAAGAATCAAAAAAGGCTAAGATATTTTGAAATGTTTCCTTTACCTAGTCTAAATTGTTAACACAGACTGTGCAGGTACAAATGGTTATTTCTAGTCTAATCTAAACCTCCCTGGGGCAACTTGAGGCCGTTTCCTCACATCCCAGTGAGAAAAAAACATTTTAGTATTGCCCTGGTGTGCATCCTCCTGCATGCTTGTGTGCTCACAGGAGCAGGCCCACCAAAAAGTGCTGGGAAGGGTCAGCTCTATGAAAAGCAGGTAGCACACATAAATAGATTTAGAGAAAGCAACGGAAGGGGCACTTACGCTATTTCAATCATGCTTGAGACTAGCAGCTCAAAATCCTAGTTAACCACTGATCACTGATGTCATTCGTTTATTTTTTTCAGCCCATTGTCAGATCTGGCAAAGCACCGCTCAATTTCCTTTCCAAAATTTATAGATTTATATCTTCTAAGAAAAGTCTTTTATGAGGGGAAATACCATGGTTCAAATTAACCACCAAAAAAAGCTTTATGTTCTTTATCAACTTTATCTTCTTATCGGCTGTTGAGATGTTGACTCTAGCATCCTCTCCTTTAGTCCTTCTTAGAAGTTTTCAAAGCTGCAGTACATGTTGTTTTTTTTTCTACCAACATGTGTGCAAGGCGCTTCTCATAAATGCCTGCAGTGCATCACTGTCTACCCGCAAAACTTTTCCCCTCTGAAATACCTATGAAACCAGGGATAGCACTTAAGTCGCCATTTGGTATTATTCTATAGCAAAGTAAATCTCACAGCTAGCCATTCTCAAAAGCCATTCTTTTTCCTGCAGCCATTCTACACTCACTTGTTGCCACACGTTCCCACTTTGCATCCTGCATCATCACTGTTACTCATCTGATCTTGTAGTGAGATGGTTAAAGAAGCTAAAAGATAAACAATTACATTTTTATATGAGTAGTTTTATGCCTACTCTATTCCATGAACTGGGAGCAGATAAGTTTCAGTGTCAAAGCAAGGGTAGACTACTACTGGGGCAGAAGAGTTGAGCAGAATTGCCCTTCTTTGTCAGCAATTAACTTTTAGATCAGCTTAGCTGTGATTCTATCTATAAACACCTAGTATACCACAAATACTGGTTATCACATTGATCTGTGTTGTCTTGCTATCTCTCTGCACCTGTGTGTCTGTAACCACCTTATTTCCTTTATCTTCTGCTTTGTTTTTAAGTGTTTTGTTCAGGGACTGCATCTGTATTGACTTTGTAAACTGCAGCTTTTGCAACTTTGCAATATTTTGCTGTGGTGTTTATCACAGTGTATCTTTTTTCCTTCCTAACAGATGCTAGACATTATTATTTATTGCTTGGTGAGGATGACATGGCTTTCACAAGAACTATATGTCTAGATCATTGCGAAAAGGCTTAGTATTATAACATTTCAGCATAATATAAGTAAAGTTAATATTGAAATTAAGACCAATGTCTTTATTCTGATATATAATAGTTTGGAATTTTACTGCTGGATACAGCTGTGTTGGATGCACACATTATCTATCAACATCCATCTGTAGCCAGCATGGGTTCACCAAGGGGAGGTCATGCTCGACCAACCTGGTGGCCTTCTATGATTTTGTCACTGGCTGGGTGGATAGGGGTAGGGTGGTGAATGTAGTCTGCCTTGATTTCAGCAAGGCATTTGATACTGTCTGCCACATTGTTCTTATAATAAAGTTGAGGAAGTACAGAATAGATGAGAGGACAGTGAAGTGGGCTGAGAACTGGCTGACTGGCAGAGTGCAGAGGGTTGTCATTGGTGGTGTAGAATCCGGTTGGAGGCCTGTAACCAGCAGTGTCCCCCAGGGGTCCATGCTGGGTCCAGTCCTGTTCAACGTCTTCATCAGTGACCTTGATTAGGGGATAGTGGCCACCCTCATCAAGTTTGCTGATGATACAAATTTGGGAGGATTGGCTGACACGCCTGAAGGCTGTGCTGCCATTCAGCAAGACCTGGACAGGCTGGAGAGCTGGGCAGTCAGAAACAGGATGAAATTTAATAAAAGCAAGTGTAGAGTCTTGCACCTAGGGAGGAATAATTGCATGCACCAGTACAGGCTGGGGGATGAGCTGCTGGAGAGGAGCTCTGTAGAGAGGGACCTGGGTGTCCTGGTGGATGACAGGTTGACCACGAGCCAGCAGTGTGCTCTCATGGCCAAGAGGGCCAATGGCATTCTGGGATGCATTAAAAAGAGTGTGGCCAGCAGCTCAAGGGAGATGATCCTCCCCCTCTCCTGTGCCCTGGTGAGGCCTCACCTGTAGTACTATGTCCAGTTCTGGGCTCCCCAGTATAAAAAAGACAGGCATCTCCTGGAAAGAGTCCAGCGGAGGGCCGCAAAGATGGTGAAGGGCCTGGAGGATCTCCCCTATGAAGAAAGGCTAAGTGAACTGGTCTGGCCTTGAGAAAAGAAGACTGAGAGGGGACCTGATCCAGGCTTATAAATAACTGAGGAGTGGGGGACAAAGTGGCGAGGCTAGAGTCTTTTCAGCGGTGTGTGGAGACAGGACAAGGGGGAACGGACAGAAACTGCAGCACAGGAGGTTCCGCACGAATGTGCATCAGAACTTCTTTACGGTGAGGGTGACGGAGCACTGGCACAGGCTGCACAGGGGGGTTGTGGGGTCTCCTTCTCTGGAGATATGCAAGACCCACCTGGACGCCTATCTGTGCGACCTGGTGTAGGGAACCTGCTTTGGCAGGGGGGTTGGACTCAATGATCTCTTGAGGTCCCTTCAAACCCCTATGATTCTGTGATTCTGTGATCCTTCAGGAGGAAAGAATTATAAGGAAAATGCATACACTTGATGAACATCTGTTTGGCCTCTGCAGGTATTTTTCCTAGTTTTATTACTGTATGTTCTGTTGCAGGTTTGGAGTATGAAAAATGCCTTTAAAGACTGCTCTTGTGAAAAGCATTGTGGAGATGGACACAGTGGTTTGGGAGCTTGGCACTCGGAGATGAGTGCTTCAGTTCCTACATAAGCGATCTAAATATAGCAGAAGAATTCTTATGTGCAAAAATATTTTGATTTTTAAAACTTGTTGATCCTTTGTTATTATTTTAAACCATCTTAGACAGGTGTGCTTGCATCTCATCAGCAGGAACAAGCCTGTAAAGAACAGAAGCAGCTCTGGACTGGCTGCAACTGCAATAAGCAGACTGGAGGGGTGGAGAAAGGCAAACCCAGAGAATGAATTCAGTGGAGCAAATTGGGATGATACTGGAAATATCCCTTGAGAATCTGAAGATAAGTTTGGGCTTGAATCTGTGTGGTTGTCTTCCTCCTCCTCTGCCCTTGGAACTACTTCTTGGTATGTCACTGTCATTTATAAATTAGACACCTGCACAATACATGAAGTAACTCTTGTGAACATTTGCTTCCCCGGATATTAGCTTCCTTCAGATGAGGACTGAATGAAGGGAAGACTGCACGGAACCTCAGTAAATTGATTTAGCAAAGCTGCCTGGAGCGTGCATCTCATCTTAATGAACAGCTTTGTGGGACCTCTAAACTGCCTGGTTGTGGCTAGTTGCCATTGCAAGACAAAGGTTATGCTCTTCCACTGTCATAATTGAGGTGGCTTTGCTTCCTGGATGAGGCATGGTAAATCAGGCTGGAAGCCAGACTGGTAGAAAGATAAGCCAGGAAGGAAAGGTTTCCAGCAGGGTCTCACCCAGGCTGGGCAAGAGACAGGTCAGACAAAGGGAACTTAACTAGGACTGACTTAGGTCAGCCTAAACTCTTGCACACCCAGTGTGTTCTTGGGTGCCACTTTTTCCTCCTGTGTCAGCTCCAAGCTAGGTACTTACATTTCTTCCCTGGTACTGCCTCTAATGCTTCACTGATTGCTTGTGAGTTGACTGAAATCCTCCTAACTCTGTGAGTGAGGGTCAGTGAGAGTGAAGGAAGAAATTTGGAACACTCATTTTTGGTGGTGAAACCATTAGTATCACTCACTGAGACTGCAGAGCAAATTTTAATACCGTACACGCAAACTGCTACTGAAGAAAACTCATTCATGAAAATTCACTGATTCATCAAAAAAAGAGGAAGTCAGGTTAAATTGTCTTTACATGACTTCTTTAAAAAATGTGAGTATCCTTCAAGAATAAAACTGTTTTTCACAAGAAAATACCAGCTGTTATCAGCTTTTTTATTTTAAAGAGCATCAGCAAACATATTTCCTTGTGTATAGATCTAGTGGAGAGCCTTCCTTTGTAATTTGGAAATGGTAATGCAGAGAGAGGGACCAAAAAATATTACTATATAAAAAAGTTGAGCTGAAACTGTAAACTTAAAAACAACAATAAAATCTCTTTCAGAAGAGAATAGCGTGAACAGCCAAACTGAAAGGAAAACCAGTAGATACATTCTTAATTTCTAATGTTGAAGACCACTGCAACACCTGTTGTGGGCTGATTGATTGCAGCCATCTGAGATACTCCTTTGAATCTGTTCACACCTGCACTGCAGGTCCTGCTAAAGGACAACCTGATTAAGCCTGAATTTCTGTAGCCTCTGTGATTTTAACAGGGAATGCTTACCAATTCTACCTGTTATTTCTGTGTGACTTGAGCAGATTTGCACAACTGGGATTCTAACTACGATCTGGCTTCTGATTATCAAAAATAATCTGTTGATATATGGGAAATTAATAGTTCTGTGGTGAACATCCATATCTAGCCTTTTAAATTCTGAGTTTTTCTTATATATTAGGACAGCATCTTAATTTTATGGGGTGCCAATACTGGTCAAACTCTTCACGGCGAACTGGCTGTAGACTTTTTAGTATGTCTGTCTTGATTGTGGGTTTTGATAGTAGTGGGAGTCCTGGACTGTACTGGACAGATTTATCCAGTACCTAACAGTTTTGGAAGGTAAGTGTCAATTATATATTCGTTTGTGTGTGTGTGTACATGCATATATGGACTGTATAGACAATCTCTTTTGTGCAATGAAAGTGTTTGGATAGTCAATGCATTTCTCAAAAGGTGGGTGTTGAATTCTGAATGAAATACCAGCAGGATTAGAAAATTAAAGTGAGCTAGGGAAGTGCATTTGGGTTTGGAAATAATTTTATAATAAGCTACAGCGAAGATGCATGAATAGTTGTAAAGGCTTCACAAAGCTTGATTCTTTCCTCAAGAAATGGCGGCCTTTCATACAGCAAACAATAAGTAGATTCCATCTGAAATTTGTTTCTTTGTGTCTCTTTTGTTCACTTGTTGCTTTTTATAGAAACTTCTCTTTTGGATACTGAAAATTTGTATGCAAACTGCATCTGAAAAGACGTGAATGCTAATTAAGGCTGCAAGAGGTTTTGTGCTAGTGGATTTTGAGTCATACCTTGGATCATGGGTTTCATCACAACTGACTCGAGCAGGGCTGGGACACGTGTTGCAGGCTCCCTTGTGTACAGAGAGTGAACTAAAAGATCTCCCTTTGGGTGAGGTGCAGCTGTGCCACTGGAAAGAACAGTGAGAAAACGAATATGGGTGACTATACTTAGGCTTCTAGACCAACTACAGGGAAATTCTTACGTGTGTTGACTACTCATGGTAGTAAGGTCTAATAGTGTGTATTTTATTTATTATTAAAGGCAGGCAGACTGAGATTGGGTTAAGGAAGTACTCTGTCTGAAGAAGTGGTCACACCTGGCTACAGTCTGTATCTTGTGCTCAGATTATTTACCACTTTAATTTACTAGAGTAACTTCATAGCTGGCTTTGTGTCTACTGGCTGCTGAAGGTTCATGCAATGAGCTCGTGGGGATCGTCTTCATTAGCAAAAAAGACTGCCAAAGGTCAATTTCTGAACTCAAGACCATGCTTTTGTACCAGGCTCTCCTCGTCTCTGGAACAGACCATCTGTATTCTGTCTGACTATGGCTGAAGCATTATCTGGGGGAAGACTACTTATGCTGAATGAGAGGATGCCACTGACTACTGTAGCAACAGAGATAATTCAGCCTTACTGTTTGGACTCATACACTTAAAACTTTTCTTTTCTGGCAGAGGTGACTGAAAGCTGCTGCAGCAGGTTGATCTCTCAACCACAGACATAAGCAGTGTCCACCCATTCAGAATATCTTGCCTTAATTGTCTTTAACAGTATGATACAGGTATCTTTTGCTCTTAGTAGGAGATGGGAGAAAGACAGTAAGCCAACATATTTTAATATTGTCTGTCCTTTGTTATGTGTAAATCAGGAAAAAAATTCTGTAAAATGGATTAAAACTCTCCAAACCTAAAAGCGTATGTGCAAAATCAAAGGTCACATACACTTTGAGGCAAAGGACTGAAGGGCATAACAATCCTTTAAAGTCTTATACAAGTTGTATTTTTGTTTCTATGTACTTTGTGAATTTCTTGCTATCTTTGGCCACCAGTGAAATAAAAAATCAAAACAGAAAGTTAAACAGTGACTCTCACATCTGTATTGGCCTGTCTTTGTTTCCAAGTGGATGGTTTTAATCCATAAGTTTTTCTCCTTGATATTAGTTTTTCAGTGTGATTTTTTTTATCCTTTTCCAACACATCTTAAAGCCGCTGATGGCTTTAACATAGCTGCTAGTGTTGGCAAGTAAATAGGTACTTCAAGTTGTCTTCACTGATGAAACTGTGGAAGAAGTTAGCTTTTACATCAATAGCTTTCACAGGTCAGGTAGCAGCTATTCTTGACGTTATTGTTATCTTCTTGGCAGATACAGACAAAAGGTAAGCAGAAGTACTAACTCCTTTCTTCCTTTCTTACTTATTGCGTGGTTGTTTTTATTTATTTTTTTTCCCCAAAGTAAGTGTAGAGTAGCAGAGCTAACTTACTGATGCGAGTGGTAGCATTTTTGTTTTATAATCTTCTATTGTCTTATACAGTGATGTGCCCATCGTGCCTTGTTTTTGGTATTCTATCCTGCTGGGAGCAGCCTGTAGTTTCTTTTTATTCTCTATTTTTTGCATCAGGGGTGTAGTTAATTGGATTACAGTTCATGTTCTCTGCTTGATTCCCAGGAGCAAGAGAGTAGGGAAGTTCTAGCCACCATCTGCTTCTCCCCTGTCCTGTGGATTTCTTTCATCTCTAATGAACTCAGACTAAAACACGGAGCACTGCTCTCATGAGCTACCATAATACTTCAAAGGAGTATTTGAGCTGGCTGGACAAGAATTTTGGGACATAGAGACAGACATTAAATAGATCAAGGAATGAGCCCCAGAAAAGCTGAGGATTTACAGAATCTGACAACCGTTTTACTAATCACAGTGTTGTAAATATGAAAACGATCCATGCACTTGTTTCACTGTAAACAGTTCAAGGCACCATTCCTGCCATCTCCTTGTGACTTGCAAAAATGTTGATGGAACCTTGACCACAGGACTGGTAGTGGTGTGTTGGCAGTTGAGCAAAAGTCGATCAATGAAGTAATGGTATGGGTGGAGATGTCTGTAATCAGCTCCTCTGTAAACTCAGATGAAACTTCTGCCTACTATTTGATTTCCTTGCAAAAGAATCAATACTAGTTTTTTACTGTTCTTATGCTATTTTATTTTAATTATTTGGTTTTATTAAACTTTAGAGAAGGGAAAGTAATCCTTGAATCACTACAAATAATTATTTATGAGGTATTGCAAGAAAAGATAATGGTTTGAACATTAGAAACCAGCTTTGCACATCAAACTGCACAGACACTCCAATTCAGCAAGAGCTCCAATAATAATTTAGATGTTGGTGAAACTGAAACAAGTTTTGAATTCATTTTGAGGAAAACCTAATTAACACTTTTAAAACCAGATGTAAAGAAATCAACCATGGCATTTGTAAAATCCTGAATGTAGGTCTGCATTGGTTAGTAAAGTATTCTAGATCCTGCTTACTCAGAATGCTTCTCTCATAAACAGAATTTGAGTTTCTTCAACTGTTGTTCATGGGACTGTGTTAAAGAGTTTCAAAATGTCTGTCCTTCTCCTAGATCTATATCAGAAGTTTCAGCAAACACAGAATAGCTTGTGTAGTCTATTAAAAAAATAAAAATGTGTGTGGCATAAAAAGTAGAGAACTGTTGTTCTGATAGATTATCTGGGAACATAAATATAAGATGAAATCGTGAAAGTAGTAGTAGAGAGGGGAAATATCAGGCAGAGGCAATTTCTGAACTACATATTGCATGATGATGTTGGGAGAATTCCATTGTGAAATGTATAGAAGTCTTTCTGAGATTGATTACAGCAGGTAAATTTTGTTCGTGGTGAGATACATTGGCCTGTGGAATACAGAAAGGACAGTGATGCTAAATGGTACAAAGTTTTTGGAAGAGAAAAGCTCAGAAGGACACCACCAAAGGTAGAAATAAGGAGTGTAAGTAATGTAGTACAGCGCACGTGGTAAATGCTTGAAGAAACGCTTGGTTTTATTTCCATTACGAAAATGTGAAACGCTTGGTAAACATAACTTGGTTTAATGATTTCATTGTACTGTGCTGTGAAATCTGGCAGAAAATGACATTGAGCTTCCTATAATAAGGAGAAACCAGCCACATACAGGTATGTGTTAATGACTTTATAGGAAACACGTATAAAACTTTATACAAAACCTTATCTTGGCAGTTATTCCAGGTGACACCTGTGCATTCAGTCTGAAATATGAAATCTTTCCTAACATCTGGTGGTACAATGTTAGGTGACTTTTACAGCGTCTCTGCAGATTGATAGTGCTAGGAGCTATAGTGTTTGCTGCTAATTTATAATAGGGTAAGACACTGTTGGGAACGTTTCACACAGGAAGCAGTGTAGGAAGGTGTAGGCACACATTTGCATTGGTTATAAGAAGACATTTTCATTACTTTTGAAAATGATGGAAGTACTAGGAATGTTTTATCCTGTAATAATCCACATCATGGCAATAATAATATAATAAATAATCACAAGAAAGTTGTTTTAGCTTGTGATTATTTCTGCTGTGTCTTGAAGAAGTCCCACTCTAGACATAAGACATGATAAACAAAATATTTTGACTGTTTAAGAGAAATGCATAATGGCTAGTAATGTGTCCTTGCAGCAAAGAAACCTAATGGTACCTCGGGCCAAGTACTGCTAACAGCATTGGTGAGGCCATATGTGGACTGCTGGATCCAGTTCTGGGCTCCCCACAAGAGAGAGATGGTCATGTATGTATGCCACAGAAGTCCTGAAGGATCTGGAGCATCTATCCTGTGATGAGAGGCTTAGAAAGCTGAGGGTGTTCAGAGGGGGATTCTCATCAGTGTGTCTAGACGCATGAAGAAAGGATCTAATGGGGACAGAGCCACTATTCATGCCCAGTGACAGAACAAGAATCAGTAGTTACAAACTGGAATGCAGTAGGTTTGTTCTGAACACCTGAAAGCACTTTTGTGGGGATGATGGAGCACTGGCAAAGGTTGTGCAGAGGCTGTGGAGTCTCCTCCTCGAAGATCTTTGGAAGCTGCCTGGACATGGACCTGGGCACACTGCTCTGAGTGGCTCTGCTTGAACAGGATCTCCAAAGAGCCCTTCCAAATTCAGCCTGAGATTCTGTGATAGTAGTGGAAGAAGTAAGAACCTCTTCAAAACTGTATTAATTGTTCCAGTTCATCACACTTCTTTCTCCAGCAAGTCTTAGGTGTGGATTAGCAGCTCCCAGGAGAGAAGGGGTACATCTGAATCTAACCAGCTTAAATACAGATACACGGGGCTTCCTATTAACTGCCTCTACTTTCACCTTGAGTTTTTTGACATTAGACTGATTTTTTACTTTTCTCATTTGCCTGAGGTTTAAAATGAGACCTCTGTTCCTTCAAGTATGAAAAATGGTGAAGGATTAGGTGAAGAGACATAATAGATTTTTTTCTTCCTCACGAAAAGAATAAAAAATTAAGACCAGGTGTTCTTTTTTATTTTATCAAATAATTTTGCTTATGTTAAACATCCATGAGTCTAAAAGGAGGAAACAAGATCACAGTTCAGATTCAGAAATTGGATATTTCCATGGTTTTATTCATTATGCATTAAGGGTGAAACATATTCTGAATTGCCAGCAGTTCAGCCAAAAAACATGTATCTGCTTAATGCAAGCCAACATACAAACACAGGAAAGTGGAAGTTAAATGAGTGCACCACACCACCAACAGTCTCCTGCAGCATAATGCTTCTGAGGAAAATACAGACATAAACTTGCTTTTTGAAGAATTCATCATTTACCCTGATAAAACTGATTTGCTATGTTCCTAATCAGTAGTGGATTTTGAAGTTTTTTTTATTATTATTCTTTGGGTTTTTTGTTTGTTTGTTTGCTTTGTTTCCTTTTTTTTCACATGGAGAAAATAACATTTTGCTGTAGGTTTATTTTCCCAGCAAAGCTGGAACACTCACCAGAATATTAATTCTTAAAATTCTTTTTATTTTTAAGAATAAAATTTCTAATACCTGGCATAACTACCTATGTAAAAAAGAATAAAATGATTATTGACACAATTAAGTGCAGATAAACAGATGTAGATAAATTTTGGAATGGGCACATAGTACCAACTGACACCTGAACTTAGGAATGTTCATGCTGTTTTCATCTTCAGCAACAGAATTCCATCTCTGCTTAAGTATTTAGGAGAACACCAATGCAATTTTGACTTCTCTGCGCCTGGAGTTCAGATAGTAGCAGAGTCATATTAGCTTTTGTTCAAACTTATCAGTGCTAGCATGCTCCTCAGTGAAATAGCTACTGGTTTGCACAAGACTATGCTTGCTGCACGGTGTTAATGATGGGAAGGAGATGTTGTCCCATTTAGTCCCTCTGGTAACTCTTCTGTTGGTTGCAGGCAGTATCTTAATGTACCATCAACTGATTCTCATATCAGAAACGAGAAAATGTGATTCTGACGGTTGGTATCATTTTGAAATACTTCACAAATACATTGTTTTTGCGAAGGAACGTAAATAGATTACAGCTCTGCATATGGAAATCAGGATTTTTTTTTCTCTTACCCCTATTTTTCATGTAAGAGATGTTGAAATGCGAGTTTCAGAAGTAGAGGGAAAAAGAATCTGAAGAGGAAAAAAAAATACCTGAGTCCCAAAACAATTGTGATGGCTGTTATAATGTTTTTGAAATTTTAACGGGCAGTAATTGCCTGCAGTGTATATAGTTGCTAAATGAACTGTTTTTTTCCTAAGCTGAGCTGCGTAGTTTTCCTGAAACCTAGGGGAGCTGCAGTTATGCTAAACCTGACACGCTTGTTCACCCTGTGCTGTGAAGAGGCTTTTTTTTTTTCTTGCACGTATTATTTGTCTCAAAAATTTATTAACGTGCTTTCCAGGAGCTAATGGAAATCACTTTCCTTTAGTGAATTCCAGCAGAAAGCAAGTGGTACCCTTTATGACCTTTTAATACAGCTATATAATACTTAAAATGTTAAATCTAAGGTAAAAGAAAAGTAACATTGATTTATCTCAGTCTTCCATTAAGTATGTACTTCTGCCTATAACTATGCCCTGAATACTGTGAATCTTTTTCAGAGGCATTTTAATAGTTCCTATTTCTTGCAACTGCATATTTTCAGGTACCTATTGCAACTGCTTGTGTTTATTCCACCCCTCTGTTTCTTCAGTTTCCTCATCTGTTTTCCTGTTTGAAACTGAGCTTGTGAGATGCATGTGCTTCCCTGACCCTGCTTTGGGTTCCCCAGATCAGCCAACAAGTGTGCAGGTAAGGCTTACTTCTGTTTCATGTAGCTCATCTTGTGCCTAAGCTCTGTGTTCAGTAAGCTCACTGACTGCTAGTATAGCCAAACAAACTTTATTAGACAGCAACACTTTATAACACAGCATATATTAGGCATATACTTGTATATTGTTCTAATTCTTTTATTCTACCTTCCTGCTGTACTTTTGAATGTTTCATGAGATTTAAAGCTGCAGCGCACAGTACCTCACGGAACAAAGAGTTTGACTTATGTAATTGCAATATTTGCTTTGGCATCTGTCAGCCTGGAGGTTCAGAAAGAAAAAGACATCTCTGTAAAAGATTATCAGTCAAGAAAAAATAGGACAGATTGTGGCACCACTATAAATTTAAAAAAATCCACTCAAATCACTAATGTAAAGTCATGGTTATTTGAGACTATCAAACAGCTAGTCATAGCTTTACTTGGCCATTTTCATTAGTAAATAAATTAACATTTGTTATTCCATTACTTAACCTTTATAGTCCTACCTTCTACTCATTAATTTCCAGCTAACTCATTCTCATTCTTTCCCTTTTTTTATTTGGTGTGAAATCTTCTCTTCTCTGATTTTTATTAGTCTTATCTGCAGTATTTCATTTCTTTCTGCATCTTTTCCTGAAGAGCTCATCTTCTTTGTTAATATTAAACATGTTTCATGGTAAACCTAGATGTGACCTTTTCATTTTTTCCCATTAAAATCATCTACTTTAACAAATAAGATTAAATGGTCACAAGTATTTCTTTCCTTCGTTTTGCATTTACATGCTTAAGTTAATTCTGTAATGCTGCCGAGTCCATCATTTTAGAAAAGCTTAAGGCAAATATTAGAAGTTTCTTATTCCAGCTAATTCACTGCTTGTACGTAATTGATGATTTATCAATCAGAGAAAAAATAAAACTTTTGTAAAGAGGATTACTGACAGATTAAAAACACTGAAGCATGTTAGTTGGATTTTATAGGGTTGTAGGAAACTACGTGAAGCTTTCTTTGAGGAGAAGCTGGCTGCCCATGGTTTGGATGGGCAAACGCCCTGCTGGGTGAAACACTGGCTGGATGGCCGGGCCCAAAGAGTGGTGGTGAATGGAACTAAATCCAGTTGGCAGCTGGTCTCAAGTGATGTCCCCCAGGGCTCAGTGCTGGGGCCACTCCTATTCAACATCTTCATCAATGAACGTGATGAAGGGATCAAGTGCACCCTCAGTAAGCTTGCATATGACATCAAGTTGGAAGGGAGTATTGACCTGCTGGAGGGTAGGAAGGCTCCAGTAGGATCTGGATAGATTGGATTGATGGGCCAAGGTATACGGTATGAGTTTCAACAGGGCTAAGTGTTGGGTCCTGCACTTTGGTCACAACAATCCCAGACAACACTACAGGCATGGGGAAGTGTCTGGAAAGCTGCCTGATGGAAAGAGACCTTGGTGTGATGAGGGACAGTCAGCTGAGTATGAGTCAGCAGTGTGCACAAGTGGCCAAGAAGGCCAATGGCATCCTGGCCTGTATCAGGAATGGTGTGGTGTGAAGGACTAGGGAAGTAATCCTGTCCCTGTACTTGGCACTGATGAGGTCCCACCTTGAGAACTGTGTTCAGTTTTGGGCACCTCAGTACAGAAAGGACATGAGGTGCTGAAGCAGGTCCACAGAAGGGCAGCAAGGCTTGTGAAGTGCTTGGAGAATATGCCCTATGAGGAGAGACTGAAGGAACTGGGGCTGTTTAGTCTGGGGAAGAGGAGGCTGAGGGAGACCTTATTGCTCTCTTCAAATACTGGAAAGGTGATTGCAGTGAAAGCAGGGTTGGTCTCTTCTTGCTGGTGACAGGTGACAGAACAAGGGGAAATGGCCTCAAGTTGCACCACAGAAGGTTTGGGTCAGATGTAAGGAAAAACTTCTTTACAGAAAGAGTTGTTAAGCACTGAAATAGGCTCCACAGGGAGGTGGTTGAGTCACCATCCCTGAGTGCGTTTAAAATCCATCTGGATGTGGTGCTCAGGGATATGATTTAGTGGTGGGTTGTTAGAAGTAGGGTAGTAGGGTTTGGTTGTGGTGGGACTTGATCTTGAAGGTCTTTTCCAACCTGAGCAATACTATGAATTTTATGAAACTATAACAAGGTGTTTGATGCAAAACTGCCTTCCAGTTTAAGGAGTTTATAAAAGTCTGTTTGAAGAGTTAAAGCCTGCTGTCTGGACAGGAATTTTGTGGTATTCAGTCCTTTATCACAGCACATTTTTCCATTGTAGAGAAAGAACACTTCCTTTTATTTCATGTGCAGTTTCATAGAATAATAGATGCATCTGTTTGGTTTGGAGAAGGTACTTACGGCATTTCAACTTAGCCCAATATTTTTTATCATTTTTAAGAGCTGTATGTAATGCCTCGTATTTATTTTCATAGAAACTACACCAGATACAAAGAGCACAGTAACACTGTTGGATAGAGCAAATTCTTAGCTATATAACACTGTTTTTAAACATTGTTACCACCATTAGCTATGTGTTTTTGCCAGTGATGAAAAAGAGCCTGCATGCCACACTTGTAAAAATCTACAGCAGTAGAGGTGACCCACTGTCACTTCTGCTGAAATGCACCATCCACCCTTCACTGTGTTCGCATCCACTGTTTGGTCTTCATAAATGTTCAGCGTCAATGAATGTCAGTGGGAGCAATTTTTTCTGTATGGAGGAATTCAGTGACATCTTTGCTTCATACACACTTGCATGTCAGATGCCATTCTGTCAGACTGCCCCTCTGCTGCCATCTGTGACACAGCAACAACATGTGATGGAATACTGGAAGGAAGTTTCAATCTATACTGCCATACCACTATCTAATTTGTTCCGTGCAAAGCACACCTTTCTGTGCATCATATTCCTTCTGTCACCAGTTACTACTGGTTTTGATTACTGGAA
Organism: Cyrtonyx montezumae; assembly: GCF_038088225.1. Lineage (NCBI taxonomy): Eukaryota > Metazoa > Chordata > Aves > Galliformes > Odontophoridae > Cyrtonyx > Cyrtonyx montezumae. Next base: position 42,817,217 of record NW_027072089.1, on the reverse strand, counting down.
CAGAAATTTCTCCATCTTCTCTGAGCATCCTTCAGCATGTGGGAGGTAACTCATGCCCTGGTTGTTACCTTAGGCATGGAACATAGGCTCATACACATAAGTAAATGTGATTTTAATTTGCTCAGACTTGGCAGATCTGTAAGGGGTGTGGAGACTGCCTCCTCCCTGCTGTACCACATCTCCTCTTCCAGGGTCTTCTTCATCCACTCTTGTGCTTTGAAACTGTGACCATTCATAGAATCATTAAGGTTGGAAAAGACCACCAAGATCATCTAGTCTAACCATGAACCCACCACCACCATGCCCACTAACCCATCTCTCTCAGTGCCACATCTATCCCATTCCTGAATGCTTCCAGGGACAGTGACTCCACCACCCTGGGCATCCTGTTTCAATAACACACCACTCTTTCTGAGAAGAAATTTTTCCTAATATTCAACCTGTACCTTTTCTGGCATACTGTAAGTTCATAAGTTCATAAGGTTGGCATTAGCTCTCATTCTCTTGCTGTTACCTGGGAGAAGAGGCTGACCCCTGCCTTGCTACAACCTCATTTCAGGCGGTTGTAGAGAGCAATAAGATATTCCCTGAGCCTTCTCCAGAAGCTGCTCTGTTTCTGCTCCCTCTGTGGGATTTTGGCATTGAGTTTCTTCTTGAAGAGCAGGAGAATGGCTGAGACAAGGGGAAGGAGAGCTGTGGTGGTGAGGGCAAGGAGATGCTGTGCAAGAGAGCAAGCACTGTGCTTAGATCCTAGTTATGATCCTGCATGTAGGAATATATATCTCTGGCAATGTCTGCCTGACCAGGAACGTTGCAAATGAAGGTGGGACAGCAGAGCTTTCTGCAATCTGTTACAGCTACCAGTATAACTGCGGTGCAAGTAGGGTAGGATGAGCTTGAGTGTGTAAATACTGAGGCATTTCCTCCCCGAGTCCCTGTAGTGTGTCTTTGTGCTGCTGCTGCCTGTAGCAGTTTGGGAGAGTATGGCTTGACCTTGCTAAATGTGAAGCTGTGGCCACGTGCTTACAGTTTTCTGAGCACTCTGCAGTGCTCTGTTCTGTTTGTTTCTGCTGGCAGCGTTTTAAAGCAGTTACACTGTGAAACTGAACTAAGTTGTGAGCAGAAATGGTTGAGGTTTGTCTCCTTCCTGCAGCGGGATGAACCGCAAGCAGCTGTGCATGGAGAGGGCACAGAGGACAGTTGTATTTTTATTTTTTGCATCCTATTTACATTTTGCATGATTTTCGTTGCATTCTCAAGGAATACATCCGGACAACACTCTCTAGCAGAGGAGTTGGACTAGGTGATTTCCATCCACTGTGATTCTGTGAAGGGTTGTATTTCTTCTGTACGTTTGTACCTGAGAAATGTTGAAGAGTAATCTAAGTGGGTTGAAATGAAACTTTCTTTTCACCTTCCTCGCTCTCTGCTGCACGTTGCGCTTTTTGTACCACCGCAACGAATGGCACACTGAGCTCTGACTTTTGCAGTCGCGCTGCGCTCACCTTGGGCAGGAGAGCAGCGTTCCTTCAGCTTCAGAACCCAGCGAGCCGCAGCCCCAAAATAGCTGAAGGTCGCGCCGCCATCCCTAGCAGAGCAGCACAACCCGCCTTTCTGAAACAACTTTCAGCGTGTGGCGGGAAGTGCCAGTAAGGGCCGCTCTTGTTTCCCAAGTGCAGCCGTGCGCCGGTCCCCCGCCGCCTCCCAGCTCGCTCCGGGACCCCCACGCAGTAGCACTCTCAGCAGCGCCCCAAACGCCCGCAGCGCCGCGGGGCGCCTCCAGCCCCGCCCCGTGACGCGGCCCGGCGCGGATCCCGGGCGCCTGCGCGTCCTCCGCATGGCGCTATAAACACGGCGGGCGGCGGCCGGGCGCGGGCCCTGCGAGGCGCGGGGCAGGGCTGAGCTGGGCTGGGCTGGGCGCCGCCGCAGTAGGACGAGCCGGCGGCCCGGGCCCGCCTTCCGCCCGCCCTCTCTCCCTCCCGCCGGCAAGGGAGGCCGGGCCCACGTGGGGCCGCTGAGCGGCGGGGTGACCATGTGTGCCGCCGGCCGGGGCAGCGCCTGAGCGCCGAGCGATGCTGCGGGGCGGTGCGGGGCCCTACGCGAGCCGGCCGCCCCCATCGCCTTCCCTTTCTCCTTCTCCATGAGCGCTCCGGCGGCGGCCCCCGTCAGGCTGATGCCCGGCGGGCACCCGGAGCAGCCTCCCGCCGGCTCTCCCGCCGGGGGCCCGGCTCCTGCGTGCGGCAGCCCCGCCGCCAAGGTGCCCGGCTGTACGGCGTCCTCCGCTCCCTCCGCGGGGCCCGCGGCGGTGCGGGCGGTCGCTGCGGGGGGCCCGCGGCCGCTGGTGGTCCCCAAGGGGCCGCCCACCGCCACCATCCAGCTGCCGGCCAACTTCCAGCTGCCCCCGGGTGAGTCCGTGCCGCGGGGCCCCACGCGTGTCCTCCGCGGGTGAGATGGGGAAAGTTGGCAACGGAGCGCCCCAGCAGTTGAGAGAGGGTTGATTTTCTGCCTCTGGGGCGAGACGTGGAGATCACAGGCGGCTTGAGTAATGGTGCTCGCATCCACCTGTGGTGGGCGCAGGGTGGGTGTGGAAGCAACTTTTCGCGTTCCCCGCGAGCTGTTACGGAGGAGTTCTTTTTGCTGTGCTGGCTAAGCAGGCCCCTGCGAGCCCTTCGTGGAGCAAAGCATCACGGCGTAAGGTGTGCAGTGAGAACGCTTGAAGTTCGTTTCTTTCTGTAACATCTACGTGGGAAATCTGTGGATGTACTTCATGGAGCAGCAAGGAGAGTGCTGTTGCAGTACCCGTACACCAATGGTAGCAGTGACTTAGTGCTTGGGATGTTACCAGGGGCTGCCCAGGTGTTCCTACCTGCACTACAGTGACTGATGCCACTACTCTTACCTCTCCTGATTCATTCGCCTCAGTGCTGTTGATGCTGTAATTATTTTTTGCCAGGACAGCTCCTTGTTGGAGCGTCTTTCTTACCTACTTGCAGGTAGGATGCTGCCTAAAAGGAGGTCTGGTTGCGTGTTCAGTCCCGTGCTGCTGCTGCATGTTTGCATTTCCTCTTTTTTTGTTTCTCTTTCATTTTCTTTATTTTATCCGCTTCCTTTTCAAAGACACACACCTCTTTGGGAATTCTTAATATAAGGGGAAAGAATGTGTTTAATATTTAAGTTTTGCTTTGGGTTTCCCAGCACTCGCATCGTGCTGTAATGTCTGGGTAGTCAGAAGTGAGGAATGAGTCTAACTCCTTGCTAACTTTCCTCTGAAAGGAAATACAGTGAAAATCGTTTTTTGTTTCTTTATTATTTAATAGTGGAGGCCCCCAAATCTTCCAGGCTTTTTATCTAATATTTTGACTCTCTGGAGTGTACTAACATTCAGTTAAACATCTTTCCATGCCAGTGGAGGCATGTATGAATATCCTATATTTTGGGAAGTGCAACTTAGTTATACTTTATATTATTTTTTTCTCTATTATAGCTTGGTTTGGATATGGGAAGGCATAGAGCTGGATGTAAACTGATGCGTGCTGTGGCTGTAGGCAGTTGTAACAAAAGTGGTGTTACCCTTCTGTTGCATCATCTTGATTTCCTTACTCTTGGGACAAAACTAAGAAAGATGACTTAGTGTTGGAAGTTCAGAGGTGCCAGTACTCCTACAGCATTTTAACTGGAATATAATGCTTCAAAAAGAGCACTGAAGATGTTGGATTTCACATGAATCAGTGAGTGTCTCCAGGAAATGTTTCATCATAAGGACAATTTTAAAAATTAATCCTTGCTTGATAAAGTGCTAATATTCTACCTCTGCCTTTATTACTCATTAAAAATTGAATCCATATAAAATTAATCCAGGTGCTTAACTGCTCAGTGGTATAGCATTAAAGCTACAAGTGTTGGACTACTTAGAAAGGACTGTGGAATAAAATACTGAATCCTTAAGCTTGCAGAGTTTATTCCAAAGAAAAGATAAAATCTAGCCATATGGACTGAAATGAGCTGGGGACGGTGCACCTGGCTTTAGAACTGTGGCATTCAACCTGCAGAACCTGTGAAAGCTGGTAAGAAAAGTACATGCAGAAAGTATGCTCTCTTTGAGCTCCAGTTGGAGGTGTTGGGAATGGCTCCTTTTAAGAAAAGGTGGATGACAGCAGCACTCTTATCAGTAATTTTGCAGTACTTGTGAACTTGCAGTACAGAGCAGGTTTTGCTCCTATAGATAGTTGCTGTCTGTGGAAAAGAAGGGCATCCAGGACAGTAGAACTCCGTTGTTTGGGAGGCAGAAAATCTCCTTGAAAGTTGTGGATTTAGACTTTTTCTTTTTCAGCTTCTTTTTCTTCCGGTGCACAGAGTAAAGTCAAGTGGTAAAGGAAGTTAATGTCTGATGACCAGGTACTTTACTGCTCTGAACTTGGATTGTGCTTCTACCAAGTGCTACTTCACTAAGTGTCCCATGGGAGACTTCTGAGCTTCACAAGTTCTGCAGTGCACACAGAAACCAGACTTGTTTGTGACTAAAAAGAGTTTTTCATTGTTTTGTTCTACAAAATGCAAGTTTGAGGCTGAATAGCCAGGCTAGTGCTGTGTTCCTTTTTTGTCGTTAAGAGTATCTCCTGTACCAGCAGCCGTGAGGTGGGAGACCACATCTGCTGGGGACTCTTTCACACACCTTCAACAGGACAGATTCTACTCTGAAGCTTTGGTTGTTGTGTTTTTCCCCTAAATACTGCTAGCTGAGTGGATGGTGGGTCTGTCTCTTCCCAAACTGAGGGAATTTCTGTGATCATCAGTACCCTCTTTTGTTAAAAAAAAAAAGCACAAAAACAAAACATGTTTGCAGCATTTGAACATCTTGTACTTGATGAACTAGTCTGTATGTCTGGAGGAGACTAGGCAAGCATTGCCTCTGACCTCAGGTCTGGGGTCTTTGTGGTCTGTGCTACTCCTCCCAAAACTGCAAGTGTGTTATGTCATAGACCACATTCTTAACAGGGAATTGCACCCTTGGTTAACTTAAGCTTCCTACTACAGGAGGAAATTGTTGGGCTGTGCTGTTAAAAGGAGGAAATGGGTAAAGGCGTGGGGAGGAGAAGGAATAGTGAGGTTTCTAGTAATGCATTTCTGATTCTCTTTCATTATTGTTGAGTTGTGCAGATACGTTGTTCTAAGCGATATGAATATTTTGAAGAGGCCATGGGAAATGTTCCTAGCTTAGCTTAGTGTCTTTGGGCCTTTGGAAAGCAGAGTAGTGTGAAAATGAGGAGGGCATCATCCTTTGATTTTCTTTTATCTTTTCTTAAATACAGATCTCTGTGTAGATTTTACACTGTCCCTGTCCCTCAAATTGCATGCAGGTGTTGGAAGGGACAGTCAGACATATCTGCTTCTCTCCTGAAGGGACAACAAATTGCAAAGCTCATCTGGCTGTTGTTACCTTTGGATCTGCTTACTGTGGCAGACTTTCTCTGGGAGAGAGCTGATCTGGCTGGCTGTGGTTTGTGTTGCTGATGAGCCAGTACTGCTGGAGGTGTGTACTTCACGCATCTGGGCTTGTGTTCCGTCTCTGCCTTTAGGCTAGCATGCTGGTGTGAGGCTCGGCTGCTGCACCAAGGCTCCTCTCCATCTTCCTTGGAGGCAAAACAGCGACAGGTACAGGTCCTTGGCTCCTATTTGCAGCTCAGTTGTCTTCACTTGTGTATTTTGGCCTGTCCTTGGCGAGCTTTCTGCTGCCTGCAGCTTATCTGGGCTGATAGTGGGTAGCTGTTGAGAAGGCACAACTGAGTGTTGTAGCAGGTGGCTGGAGGCGGGAGGACAGTGAGCAGCAGGCACCTGCGCAAAGGAGGAGGGAGCTGAATGATGTCCCTTTCTCCTAATTGTGTGGGCTCTAAGGTTGTTTCTGCAGGTGAAGGCAGGCAAACATCGGCATCTGCACCTCTGCAGCCGGAGTAGTGGCTTTCCAGAAGTGCACTCAGTCTCTCCTTTTCATTGTTTCTCGATTGTAAAGCTGCATGAGGGATTCAGTGTTTTCATAGTTCATCAGTCCTTTGTTTTGGAATGAAAGAAAGGGCTTATTTTTAACTTATTTTACGTTTTGATTGTTTAGGAGGTAGTTACCCACAGTGTTCATAAAACACATTGGGAAACTAAAGACTGTGCTTCAGAGTCTGTAGTTTCTGGCTGTGGACAATTTCTTGAAGTCTGAGCATAAAACTATGTGCTTAGTGATGCATTCTTTCCATCTTAAATATCCCAATAGTGCCCTCTGTTTAGCAGGCTTACCTGGGTTGATTGGAAACTTCTCTCTTCAAAAGAGCCAATGCCAGTCAACTCTTCCTGAGGAGGGATCAGCAAAGTTGTGGCAGACCTGAGGAACCAATTCAGATTTACCAGATAGTGAGTAAAAGTCTTCCGCTGCAACCAGTAGAAATTTCAGCTGCTCTGTAGGATTTGATTTGACTTTCACAACTGAATGTGTTTAGCAAAACAATGCCTTCATATCATTTAACACACTGCCCTATGGGAATTATGATTTAAATCTTGGCAGTATCTATAAAACTAATTTCTAGATTTATGGTTTTCACATAATAGCAGATGCACTCTGAATACTGAAGCACTGAAGTACGATGCTCAGTAAAATTAGTGTTTTAGGCTGTTCCAGTCTCACAGTCAGTTGGGGCTGTATTGCACAGAATTACACCTGCTGATTGGTGAATGTTTAACTTTTTTTAATCCTTAGAAAATATGAGCCTGACCTCTATTGCTTTTGCGGTATTTAAAGGACCCTTTAGGTTACAGCAGTAAAAATAGCATCATTCATGCACAAATGCAGGAAAAAATACTGAAGATATTTCAGTGTTGTTTTCTCAAAGACTGATAGTTGTTTATATGAGCAGTTTTGAGTTTTGATTTTTGATTTTTTGAGTTGTTTATATTGAGCAGTTTGAAATAACAGCGTTCTTTAAGTTCTCTTACAGAACCAAATACTTGCTGTGCCACGTGGTGGAAATCTGGTATGTTTATTGAGTAGAACTTCGTCTTACAGTTACTTACACAAGTCTTGCTATAAGTTGCAAAGCTTTTGAGGAGTGTAAAGAACAAATATTTTCTGTTGTCCTACGGTTTGTCTTTTGTCATCTGAAGTTTTTTGCTTAAAGCTACTTCTCTGATAATTGTGGGCATTTCACAAGAAAAAGGTGTTTAATTTGCAAAGAAGGAAGTACCATAATAGAGGCAGGTAATCTAATTGTTACTCAAATTGTGATGGTTAAGGTCTGTCCTGCCATTACTGTCGCCTTAAGAATGGAGTCCTCTGGCAGATCTTTTCTACCAGTATCTCTGGAAAATACTCTTCAATCAAGACTGAAGTAGGGAAAACATGATAGTAGATAGAAAATCCTTGTTACTAATGAGCAAGCCTAGTTTCTTTTAAGCTTGAAGAACTCATGAAGCTCAGTGTTCTTGCTAGGTAACTCAGTGGAGCAGATGGATGTTATGCTGGCACTTGGTTTTCATAGCTCATGTTTGCAGGTGTCTTTAGTGCACAGTCCCAGTTTGTCAGAGGCAGAAGAGATGGGTTTGTTAGTATTAGCTGCTCCTAGGAAAGTTTCTTGTGTTTCAGGAAGAATTGGAAAGTGGGTGATGCACTATCCTCTGGTTTGCACACCACCTGAAGGCTTTTGCCTGCAGCTTGCCAAGTGGCAGATGACAGATAGTTGGAGTCCTCAGGAAGCCAGATCCATCTGACTGCTGGTGTACTGCAAGGGACTCTGTGCTGCAGGAGTTAAATGTACTCACGGAATCATGAAGGTTGGAAAAGACCATCAAGATCATCTCATCCAACCATCAACTCATGTCTGTTACTGCTCTAGCCCATGTCACTTATTGCAACATCTATGTTTTTCTTGAAAACTACAGGGACGGTGACACCACCACCTCCCTGGGCAGTCTGTGCCAATACCTCACCACTCTTTCTGGGAAGAAATTTGTCTTAATGTCCAATCTGAACCTCCCCTGGCACAACTTAAAGCCATTACTTCTCATCCTATAGCTGAGCAGACTCCCACCTCACTATAGAACTTCTTTTCAGGAAGTTGTAGCAATAACATCTCCCCTGTGCCTCCTCCTCTTCTCCAGACTGAACCACCCTAGTTTCCTCAGTTGCTCCCTGTAAGATTGGTGCTCCAGACCCTTCACATCTCCATTGCCCTTCTTCAGAACACAATTTTATAACTTCTCATCACTGTTGGAATATCATGCTGATGGTTACAGTTTCAACAGTATCTATGTAGAGAGGAGTTAATACTTCTATGAAAATTTTGCTGTCTTCTACATGAATTTTTGTTTGCTACTGTTTAGGAGAAGGGGGATAATCAGTGTTAAAACTCAGTGTTAAGCCCCTTGGTTGCCTTATTGAAATATATGAGAACCCATTCTAAAGAAGGGTGAATTTGTACTCGGAGAGGAAATCAAGTGGAATTCAACCTGCTGCTGCTGTTCTCTGTGTGAACTCCAAGAAAACAAGCATCTCATTGTGGAACTAATCTGGATTGAGTTAATTCTCCTCTTAGTTAAAGGAGACAGAGATCTAAAGGGGGATGATACTGCCTTGCATTAGAACTCTGTCACGGTGCCAGGTTTGTTTTATTTTTTTATACTATCTCGTGATATAAAATTCTTTTTAATTAAATGCTGTATAAGTTTCTTGGTTCTTTGTTACAGCTTCTCTATAAGAGTGCTCTGGAAATGCTAAGTGCAGGGTACTGGTTCTTATGAAGCATGTGCTGCAACGTGTCAGACTTCAAACTCAGTATTTAAATAATTTAACTTCAGTAAATACTAAGACTTCAGGGTAAGCTAGAAGAGAGTGTGGTGTATGGATTCAGTACTTTTTTGCAGCAGCAGTTCTCTTGAAAGCAAGGAGGTACCACTTGGTCTCCTTTGAGGTATTATTTCATTGCTGTCAGCTGAGTCCTCTGCAAATACACAAAACTCCTTCATGAAGTAACTTGGGTCCATTAGGACTCAGAGTCAGATTATTTTATCTATAGACAATCCTAGAACTGTTTGATTCCTTAGACAGGCAAGAAACCAAGCCTCGTGTAGTAAAGTTGCAAGCCACGAAGATAAGATGGAGAAATGCTGATGGGAAATCACAGAACTGTAGAACAATCCCAGGAGCTGAAAGACATGGCTCAAGGACACGAGCTAAATGTTCTCACGATATCAGATAAGCCTGTGCCTCATATAATGCAGAGCTGGCTTGGAATCTCATATGCTTGCCCGTAATAAAACCAGAAACTCTTGGGATTCTAGTGTAATAAATACACTTTGAATTTTGAATAGAAACAGTAGTGCCATCTTGGAACTAGGCCCAGAAAACATCTATGATCTGTCAATTATTTACAGTCCCTCCAAGATTCAACACAGTGTCCAGGTTTCCTTCAATGTTTGGACATCTCTTGTTTGCTTTAAATAAAAGGCGTTCTACATTGCAGATGGGGTGGTAATGTTTTTATATAGGAGTTTTACTGTAACTCTGGAAAGTTGCATGGGTATTCATATATTTTCAAATAATGAAGTTTTAACTGTGTGAGCAGTGTAGGAAAACTCTTAATGGGAGCATGGGCCTGTACTCTGTGAAGAGGCATAAATGCTGGCAGGGGAGAGGGCTGGACTGCTAGTCTGTGAGAGAGAGATATCTGTCTAGGCACAAAAAATGCATTAGTGAGCAGCTAGCATCCATCGGTTGGTTAAGACTTACTGATTAAGCTGTGTCTGAAACTTGGCTTCAGATATTTGAGTTTTTAGCCTTTTGTTATGTTAGAAGTTATAGGCCAGAGTGTTGTGGTTTAACCCAGCAGGTGGCTCAGCAACATGTGTTCGTTTGCTCATTCCCCCCTCCTTCCCAGAGGAACAAGGGAGAGAATGAAAAAAAGACAAACACCGAAGTAGAACTCATGGACTGAGATAACTTTTCCTTTTCTCTAACTTAGTAAATAGTTTTATGACTATATATATATATATATGTGAATGTGTACAAGTGATACACAAGAAACTCCTCACCTTCTCCCAGCTGTTGCTCAGCTAGCCCCCGAGCTGTGGAAGCAAGAAAGATGAACTCCCACCCCCTTCAAAGCTTTTTCTGCTCAGTGGCATGTGGAATATCCTTTTGGCCAGTTTAAGTCAGCTGGCCCAATTCTGTTCCCTCCCAACTCCTTGGGCCCTTCACTGTGCCTTACAACACTGTTTAGCAGGCAATTGTAAACATCTGTGTTATCAATGTTGTTTTTCTCCTAGAACAAAAACAGTATTGTATCAGTCACTCTGAAGAAACCAATTCTGTCACAGCTGTAATGAAGACACAGCTCACAAGTTCACACTGTGGTTGTACAATTTGCAAAGGTGCAATCAGTTCATTTAAAGTACCCTTTATGTGGTATATGTATGGTATTTCCCTGCACGCTTGTGTTTTATCAAGCCTATCTCTGTTGTCTTGTAGCATAAGCGCAAATTAGGATTATTCCCTTTGAATGCTTTTCTTGACATGGAGATTCATGCACCTCTGTGCAAGACAAGGTGCCTCGAATTAGAAGTAAAAGTTGAGCATCTGATGGTGGTACTGCAGAATCCAGGCACTCTAATCACAGTTTCTGAGTCAGTGGCACAAAGATCCGTTAGTATACAAACATCCCTGTAACAGGGAAACCATGCAAAGGATATCTTTTGAGATATATAATTATTGAATTTGTGAAATGATGCATAAAGAGATTCAACTTCTTTAGGGTTTGTGTATGTGGTGATTCTGGTTGCTGCCATACAGGTGCTGATTATGAGTTGATCATGGTTGAATTCCTCTTGCATCTGCTAACATCATCTTCCACGGGTTGGTAATGATTGTCATATGCAGTGAAGTGCTTTATGAATGCAGTCTACTGCAAGCTGAGCAAGTCAGTTTTGGACCATGTAGTGTACACAAGCCCTCTGTCCTGCTTGTATGGAAACCCTTAAGACATATCACAAGAAATCCCCAAGCGAGAAACATCTGTGGCTCCTCCAGAAGATCAGATGTCCAAGTACAGTTGTATTCAATTTAGAGTAGAGACAGCACTCATCTCAGGAGGCTAGGTGTTAAACCTAGCAGCAAAACCTCTGGGGTTGCATCGTTTTAGGACGGTGAGAAGTTGCATTTGTCATTGGTGGCTCCAGATTGGGCTGTCTTTCTTTCTTCATATTCAGTACAGTAGTAGACGTCTAGGAAGACTCAAGTACTAACTCGTGGGGCTGTGAGAAACAAGTAGTTACCATGCATGCCATAGAGTCCATACTTAATCAGAAAAAATAGGGCCCAGCATATTAGTCAAGGCAAAGTTGGGTCACATCAGTATCCAACTTTACATATCCTGTCTTTCATGATATTTTAGAAGAACTTTCTTCATCTCTGGTGACCTTTTACAGCCTGTTCTACAACACAATACACCTTGCTGTGGTCGCTGTTTAAGTAGTCAATCTTGAAGAATGAGTGTTTTAGATCTGTCTAATTCCTGAAATATTTAACTTTTAAATGACTCAAAAAAAATTGCTTTTTTTTTTTAAGAGTGCCTTCAGAGAGAAAAATTGTCTTCAAATCTGTTGTGTGGATGAATGGTATTTAGCCCTTTGTTTTTTGAATTTCAATTCATCCTAAGTAGCCAGGCTAAGAAACTTAAAACCAGTGTTCCTTTCAAGTTGACATTCAGTTCCTACTAAAACGTTCTCTTTAAAACTTGCTCTTACCTTGTAATGTTTTAAAAACTGTTCCTTTGTTTTGAGTAGTTTGGTAAAAATAGGAGGTTTCATTTGTTTTTTTTTTTTTAGGAATTGAAAGCACTTAACAAAAATGTTACTACAGTAATTTTTAAAGTGTTCACTCATTGTTTTGGGATATGGAGGTCTCATTTAACGCTGTATTTATAATTATTGTTATTTTACCTGTATTTCAATGCATCCCTAAAGTAAATTTTATTAGAATTGTGAGCATATCTGGTGCCCAAACCCCTTGTTTCAAAATAAACAACCATTGTTTGAAAGCAGCTATGGTACCTTGTATTCTCTTAAACCACTAGGGCAGGATTTGGTTTGTTCTCAAGTGTGTTTTGTTTAGGAAGCAGGTGTGAAAGGTATGATTTCCTAAGTAGGAGACTGTTTTTCACTTTCTTACCTTGCGCTGTAGTCTACTGTTGCAAAGCAGTTCTAAAGAGCTGTTGTGCTAAGCAATTCTGTTGGAAATCATGTAATCCAAGTGGCAATTCAACATGACAGTTCAAGCTTCAAATGTAACAACATATGGTGCATCTCCACAGGAGCACACTTGCTAGCTAGTGCATCTCAGGTATGTGCAAACTCCTTTTGGCTGTTCTCCTTCCGAAGTGGCCTTCACAGAAATTTAATGGTGAAAGTTGCCCTTGTGGAGGGATGCTTTTAGCATTCATTGCTGTGCAGTACTGTTGTGGAAGCACTGAGCTTTGCTTGGTGGCACAACTTAACATTTACTTAAAGTAGTGCATTTTTTTTGGCATTGTTCCCTGAACACAGTGAAGCCTGTGCAGACAGTATTAGTGATATAAACAGATTTCTGCCTTAGTCTTCACACTGTGTTGTTTACATCTTTGGTAGTGTTTTGCCTCTGATATCTCTGGTTATAATGAAGAGATACTTGTCTCGTAACTCCCTCAGTATCTGGAAGCTGCTCTTTCCACTAACCTGTGTTTTTTCTGATTCCCAGCTTGGATGATAAGCACAGACATGGCTTAGAAAACTTGAATTGGATTCTAAAGCAGTTTAGATTTCCTTGGCTGGTAGAATTGGGAAAGCATAAACTTACAGCTGAATTGTCTCATATTTGAAGCAACAATGGGAATTTAACAGATGATCTTTGGTTTTCCATGGCACAGACTGCACTTGTGCCCAGGTAAGAGGTGCTGTGGGTAGTGACTGCCCAGCCTGGGTTGAGTGGAGCTGTGCACCCTTTCTGAAGGCTGAGCTCCTAAAGTATCTATAGGAGTATACAGGTCACTGAGGAGACCGGGCAGAGCACTCAGAATTCAATTTGAGAACCTATAGCATGGCTCCTTCTGGTTAGCTTCAAAGGAAGCTGAGCTGGGTCTTGATTGTCAGTTCCTTCCCACTTGGATTTCCTTCTGTACTGCAGCTGGAAGTGTGTATGTAGGGAGAAAAAGAATTACTTAAAGTAACTAGTTTTATTTTAAATGGCCTCACAATCAGGGTAAATAAGTAGTATTTCAAATGATGTTACTGGTGAATTCCTATTGAAACAGTTATAATTAATTGTAAAACGGTCTGCTAATTTGGGAGACATCAGAGCCTTCCCATAAAACGCACAAACAACTCTGGTAACTGCTCACTTACCTGTTCTGCCTGTGTTCTGAAAATAGGAACAGGCTTGCAACCCTGAAGGGATTGTGCCTTGGGCTGGTCATCAAAATGCATGAGAAGAATGTCTTCCTTCCCTCTTCTCTGAAGCTACTTCTGTAAAAGTATCAGTGTATGTGTCCTGTAAACATGTGAGTGCTGCCCAAAAGAGGGCACCTTTGGTGTTAGGAGGATACCTGGCAGGGTTCTGTAACTATGTTTGATATTTTGCTGAGAGGTTATGTCTAACTTTTAAAAAAATGTTGAATGTGCTGAGTGCTGTTGTCTGAAACTTTGTTTTCAACTCTTAAGAGATTTATTCCCTGTTGTTCATGTGGGGTTGCAGTGTACTGAGTGACTGCAAGACCTGGTCTGTGTGGTTTAGCAAAAATTGGTTACTTGTGAATGTGAAAAAAGCTCCTGATTAAGCAGTGTTCTTTTTCTCTCTCTCTGCTTTTATTTCTTGAGTGCGAAGACTGGATTCATGCACTTATCTCTTTGCTAGTTCTGATAGTTAACACCTTGGTGTCTGCATAGGTCTATAGTGAGCTTTCTGTTTCTACAGCTACATGCAGTGCGTGAGACTTTGAGTTCTGTGCAGTTTTCCTCTGGGAGAAGATATGTCTTCAGTCACTTCTTGGAACCTTTGTTGTTAACTTCAGCATTAGGTTGATTCTTCTGTTTCAAGGTGGAAGGGAAGTATCCAAAGGTTGTGGGTCTCTTTTGTGTGTTCGTTTGAAGCCATGGAAAAGCATAATTTGCCACAGCCACAAATGGAAACTCTTCTCAACGGCTTTCAAATTGTTTCAGATGATCCATTCATTGGTTTGCTGTCACTTCTCAACATTGGGTTGTAATTGTCTGAACAGTGTGTTTGAGGCTTTAAAGTGATGTCTTGTTACTTTTCATAACACAGATTGTAGTAATGGCAGTTTCAAATTTGTCTTCATTTATTTTCTTGTGCAAACCATTTATGGTACTACACCTGTAAGAACAGTTGTAGCAGGTTATCATCATGTTTGCTGTACTGGTTTTAGGGTTCTAATTTTGATAGTTGTTGTTGCAAAAAACTACAGTGTGAATTTGTCCAGTATATAGAAATTCTGCTGAATTGTACAAATAGAGCAGAATTTAAGTTTGTTTTAAGTGCAGAGGTTCCTGTTATGCCACAGAGGCCTAAGTGACTACACTGTAGTGGCCTTGGGTAACTGCTTCTATGGATGCTCTCACCCAGAATGAGCTTAAAGGTGTTTTTAATTGTTTTGATGAAACACAGATATCCTTTTTTTATACTAATTCTGCTACTAGGTAGAAAGCTGCCTTGTGTTTCAGTGCATGATCCTGTTGGAATACTTGATTGTCATGATGAAATAAGTTACTAGGAGCTGTCAGTATTTACGGTGCGGAGTGTTGGTATTGCTTTTTGTGTGCTCTTTTTTTTAATTGCTCAAGAATTTGCTTATAAACTGTATTATATTTGCATAAGCTTGCTGTCATTGCTTTTGTGTTAATTTCTTGTCAAGTGCTGCTGGGAGCACTCCCCATTGAGGTGACTGGAGGAAGGAATACTCTTCAGGCATGATTTTCATTTCTGGTGGAGCTTAACTGAAGCTTCACAACAGTTGTGTCAGAAACACCCAAATAACTGAGCTAACTGGTAATTATTCTAGTGTATGTAGTATGATTCAGAGATGTAGGATCTGTGCGTCTTGTCAGTTTTGCTTAAAAAAACAAAATGATAAAATACATCAAAACAAAGATCATAATACGTTCAAAATCTCGAAAAGGAGAGCTAGCACTCATGTTATTAAGTAAGCTGAGAAAGGGAGAACCTAAAACTAATAGAAATAATACTTCTGACCTAGTGCAGAGAGAAATGCTCTTGCTGTCAAAATGTGTGCATCATCAGCTTTCTCTCTTCCCCTGGAATCTGCGTAAACATGTGATGTGAACAAGGAGAAATGCACTTTTCTAACTGATGAGAAATTGCATGCTATGAATCACTGTTTAAATAAGATAGTGTGAAAAGAAAATTGAAAATCAGGTATGTCTTCTGTGATTCCAGGCATTCATGGATTAAATTAAAACATCCATCTGTACCGAAATGTAACTATAGTCAAGATTTCAGTGGAGCGGGAGAAAGCTGAGTTGTCAGATGAAGCAAGTGTTTGTCTGGATATGCAACTGTCTTGTGAACCTGCCCTGGCAAGGTTGGTTGAGAATGGGGGGAATCGTTCTAGATGCTGCTCTTGCAGTCTTAGTTTATGTGCCATTTAAGTAGCAATATATTGACTTTACAGAATTAGATGCAAAGTTTTTTGTTGCCTCGCAGTTTCATCCTATGCATTTGGATATGGAGGATGAAAAGCTGTTTCCAAGCATGTGGTTGTAGCTTCATGTTTATTGGCTTTTTGTTTTTGTGCTTGCTGCTTTAACCGTGCTGTTTATTTTAACTCAGACAAAAGCAATGTTTTAGGTTGTATTGCATGGTGTATTTTGACTTCTTTCAACAGGTAGTGAAAAGACCATTCTATAATGATACAGGATTACTATAAACCAGGAAATATAAGTGCGATAGAATATATGGGATTCTTTAGATATTGGCCAACCTGCAAGAAAATTCTCAGAATTACAGAGCTGTGGGAGATGGAAGGGATGGGATCAACCTCCACCCTGCTAAAGCAGGTTCCCTGGAGTTCTATGTAATCCTCAAATTAAAAAAAAAGAAGTTTAAATACTCTTATTTGTTTATCTAGCATTCATGTCTCCATTTCCTCCTTTTACGTGAAATGCCCTCATGTGCTGGGGTGTGTGAGCAACTACTGTGGGGCAATGGTGGTAGCTGCTGTTGATGGTAGAAGGAATTGATGTGCCAGCAAAAACAAGCTGCTCTGTAGCTCCTATGAAGGATCTGCAGCAGTCGAGGTCAGGAGTCCATCTGGCTTTTTGTAGTTGTGACCCTGACAGGAGGTTTGGATTTTCAAGAGTCCAACCCTGGTAAGGACTGACAGGGAGAAGGGGAGGCATTGGTAGCTGAATGGCTTCCAAATGCAGAGTGGATGGCACTGTGTTATGGTGTATGATTCTCCCTAGAGTACTTATAATTGAAAGCTTTAGTAAAAAATACTTCTGTTTGTTTAATTGTTGGTCATTATTGCTGACAGGCTGAGAGAAAGGTGGTAGACTCAGTCATGCTCTGCTGACGTTGCTGTAGACTTAAAAGGAAGAGTAAACACCAAAAAAAAAGTAGGAAAGTCTACTTTTTCACTGGAATCTTCCTTTTTGGCTGTAAGCAACCTTGACTGAATCCATAAATCTGAACGTTTTTGGACAGATCCTTGTCAGAGGGACATCTTCAAATAGCCTTAGCTTTCAGTGGGGACCACTGCCTTCTGTTTAAGGGGATGGTCTTGATGTAGGCAGGTGAACAGGTATTATTCATGCTCCAGTTTCCAGTACAGGCTTCCTCTAATGTGTGTCTTTACCTGTAAGCGTTCACCTAAGCGTTCAGAAAGTCAAAATGTGTAGAAGCAGTGAATTCTGATAGTGATGATGTGTTTTGCAGGCTGAAAAACTGTTCGAAGGGTGTTTACTATTAAAAAGTGTCTGTGCTGTGGGGGTGGAGGAATGTCGTCTTTTTTTTAATCCCAAATGTCTTGTGACTCTAATGATGGATTGATTTGCAATTTGTCATGTAAAATTTTGATATGACCATCCAGTCAAGTTTGTCACTTGACTTTAGGAGTTGTTTTCTGTCATAAAACAAAGAGTAAAACTACTAAAAGCTTTCAGCTCTTACTTATTGGGCAGCTGCTCCTTGGAGTAAAAAAAATATTACATTTTCTTATCAGTGCTGTCTAGCTATTTCTTACACAGAAGCATAGCAAAGTTACAATATCCTTTAATTTCTAACAGCCTGGATGTTTTTTTCCAACAGGAACTGTTCTTATCAGAAGCAGTAATGGCCAACTGATGCTAGTATCTCAACAAGCAATAGCACGAGCACAGCCTCAACCACAAAATAACACAAGTGTACAACTGTCCGTACCTACCAGCACACCTGCAGTCAGAATATGTGCTGTACAGGTAACTTCCCTCACAGGTTTAATTTGTATGTTAATGTGGTCATAACAGTGTTTGCTAATAAGCTGTTAAGGGTTAACTAAGCATGTGAATGTTTTCTGAGCAGCATGGTTGGTGTGTTTTGTACATAAACATCACTGTCCCTATCTTTTTCTAGCTGCTAGTTGTTACATTTGGTGTAGTACAACTAAACTCTCTGACAAGAAAGATGTTTTGTGGTGTTTTTCTTATTTTTTAAACCAGCTGCTACCTAAATGGTTACTGCTAGTATAACTGCAACTTTTTGGTCTTCTGATGGGATACTTCTCTGAAACAAAAGGGAACTGAGAACCTTTCTCTTGTTCCCAGGATATGTTCTTTCACATTCCCTAAACCCTGTTGACATTTTGCTTACAATTTTTGAAATGGAAAGTGAGAGTTGATCTAAAGAAGTGACATTACTTAATACTCCCAACATCTTCATCCTTTAACCATTTTATTTTGATTAGGTATTGTGGCCAACTGTCCCTGAATATGTTCTCACATACAAAGCTGGTAGGCTGATTGCTTTGTTGAAAAGTGTTCCAAGAATATGGGCTGTGTGAATATTACTTGTCTTGCTATTTTATGAGCAGATATGTTGGTTTATATCAAATAAGAATAAATACCGACTTCAGGATCTGTTTTGTCACTGGCTTGTCTGACAACTGTTCTCTGCATATGTATGAATACTATTTTTTTTTTCTTAAGAACTCTGGCACCCAGTTAATAAAGAAAGCAGTACCTACTCCCTTGAAAACACTGTCTCAAACGACAAATGCTGTGACTTCTACTGTTCAGTCACCTGCTGTTATACAGGTAGGTGGCAAGCTTCACTGTACAATGAAAGATGGAGATAACTGAAGAAACTGTAGGTGCATTCTTGTTATTTCTAACTCCAATCTGGTTTTCCCTAACCTGATAACTTTTGCTGTTAATTTAATTATGTTTCTGCCAGCATGTGTCAGATCATCTTCCCTCACTGCAGTAGAAAGCACTTGCACAATGGCAGTGAACAATGTGTAAAATAAATAGTCTGAAGGACCATTTCCAGTGTGCTGTGGCTGAGCTCCTCCAAGCTCCAGCTGAAGCTTTTACGGGGAATGGAGACTTCCTAATGCTTTTATGCTTGGGTTCTCTGATTACTTAAGGGGGAAAAAGTATACTTAAGATGATGGTGAGGGGAAAATGAGCTGTCTGTACCAGTCAAGTTTTTTTTTTTCAAGTTTAAGGTTTTTTTTTCCTTTTTCTCATTATAGGCTGACCAAAGGTCATAGCCGAAGACCTCTGTTCTCTGAGGGAAATAAGTGAATTTAGTAGACAGATTTCAAAGATATGACTGTAGATATACAATCATTGGGGAATGTTTTACTGTTTTTATACAGTGTTTTTTGTCTTGTTTCTCTTCAGTGGAGAGAAATGCTGTAGGACTGCTCTGATGAGACCATTGGTACTTTTAGAGTATGAGACTTACAGATCCAGTTCTTCCTCTATTCCAGGGGACCATGGCTCTGGATCTGCGTGTGTGCATGTATGATGAAAAGAAAGCTGCTTCTTTCTGTTCTGTTCTTCCTGTAGGCTGGAGCAGAAATCAGAGAGATTTTGCTTTTACTTGGCTCTTTTTTTGGAATTTTATTTTCGTGACCAAGAGCTTTGAGCTGACTGAACTGTGGTAGTTGACCAGGCGTTCAGAAAACAAGGAAAAGAAATCTAAGCTGGATATATGTTCTTGACCTTGAGTGTGTGAAAGATGGAGTGATAAGTTTGCTGACAGCAGTAGCTAACAGTCTGACTTACAGATTTGTCCTCCTGCTGTTCTTCTGTATTAGCAGCTGAAAACTACCCACAGCTCTGTCTGTGATCTTTTCTCTCTTCCTTCTCACCACAGGTGGATAATATTGGAATTGGAGGTGAAACCCAGAGACCTCCTGTAATACATTTTCTGTTTTACTTAGAATGGAACCAACGTATGCTTTGTGTCTGTCAAGAATAATAGTGGGTATTCCTGACCCATTTTTATTTTGTAATACTTGCTTGCAAACCATGTGTTTGTGATCTCTATATGGAGGTCTTTAGAATGTAAAAGCAGCAGTCATGTGCTGTACTACCCTTACACTGCAGGGAAGAAAGAGAGGTAAAAGATTTCTTCCATTAGATGGGTGAAGTTGCATACATCCTCACCATTTAATGTGAATAAATGTTGAAGGTCATCACGCTATTAACTAATTTTCATTTGCATTTGTCTTTGAAAAGATTCTTCTGTACTTTCTTGGTTCATCTTTAGTGTAATCAGTTCAACTTCAGGTCTTGTGAAGTGTTTATAGAGGTAGACAGTATTTTTGGCAAGAAAGTTTCTAGGAACTTGAATTTCTAGAAACTAGTGAGCATAGGACTTGATTTAGGCAGCAGGAGGGATGACTAGAAAAAGCTAATATTGCTGTTTTGTTTGGAATAGCTTTCTCAGAGTCTGTTTTGTGGAGTGTTGGAAAAACCTCAATATGAGTCCCTTTTACAGTACTGTAAATAAGTGCAGTATGGATAAACGCTGTCATGGGGCTACTTCAGTGTTTGCCCAAAGGTAAAGGTCTGACACAGGAGCCTGTATATAAGTTTGCAGGAACTGCCTTGGGGAAGGAAAGATGAAGAGCCCTTGAGTCTGGCTTCCTTGGTGGCAGTGTTGTTCAGCAGTCCTAAAAGAACTTGCTGGTGTTAGCATTGAATGATTTTTGAGTTGCAGAAAGGTGAACGTTGGTGTACAAGTATACCCTCACAAAAAGTGGGTGACAGTGGAGATGACATGATACTTGGCTTCATTGTGTCTCTTATCCTGTGCTAAGTATAACCTGGTATACACTGCTGTTCACAAAACTCTTGGTTGCTGACTCCAGGACTATTCTCCTCATCTACAAAGATAATACTTTGTTTTGACTCCTGAATGTTTGAGCTCAGAGGTTGTACAAAATACCTGCACTTTTAAACATTTTTTTCCCCTTCTTCCCAGATGGAATAACATAGTTGCAAAGTATCTAATTAGCATCATGCTGGGGCACTTTCATTTACATGCAGAGCACTTCTCTTGAAATGACTTCAAAATATGCAGGATTAATGCCATTTTTTTTGTGTATGTGTGTGTGAGATTGTTTCTCTGTTGCTCAAAGTGAGAATGAGAATTGTCAGTAGTGAAAAAAGGTTGAGGGCAGATGACAGAATTCCCATGTACTTGTCTTCCTGGGAAAAGGGTCCAGCAGATTTCCTGTTGTTCCCTCCCTCAGCTGATAAAATACTGTTCTGAACCTGATGTGTAAACACACTGGAATTTGCAAGAGAGCAGCTCCAGCAAACCTCATGTTTTCAGTTTTTAAAAGCCCAGGGCATTGCAGCTTGACAGTTCTGTACTTTGTCCCCTTCTGTCTTCCTCCCTTCCATCTGTTTGTGGGATTCTCATGCCCAGTTTGCCTCCCTGTGGTCTTAGAGCTGTTGAGCTTCATCCTTGGAAGAGGCAGTGGTGGTGGCAAAGATCCTGCAGAGAGCTATTAAAGTGTTACCAACGGTGGGAGCAGAGGCTGGAAAGCTTTCTGGTAGCTGCCTGTTTCTTTCATATCAAGCTGGCAGCATTTTGTGGGGAAAATTTAACAAAAGTGCCAGTGTTTTGCTCTAGCTTTTAGCATTTGCTCACTAATCTTCCCATCCTGAAAGATTTAAAAACATTTTGATATTCTACACGTGCTCTGTCTAGTTCTGTCAGTTTCTTTAGGTTTTTTTTAAATTGGTGATGAGGTAAGTTGGGCTCTTGCATTACCATTTTATGACTTACTGTTAATTAGCAATATAATTGCTGAATGAAATTGATGCTTAAATGTGTTAAGAGTCAGTGAAAGCAATTGTGTTGGACAGCGTGGGTTTTTATGGACAAAATGTTACTTGTGCTCTGTTGTATCAGAACAATGTGGTTGTTTGTTTTTATTTTTATTTTTCAAATTAAACCCGAAATAGAAATGTTCTTGTTTACTAGGTTTTCTTTGGCAACACTATTTTTCAGCCTAGTTTGCAAAGGAGAAAGGCATTTGTGTTTTGTTTCCTAAACCTTCATAACTCTCATGCTGATGGAGCTTCTGAATCTGTTGATAGATAAGGAGATTTGAAAAAGAGATCGAAGTCTCATACATGAGTTTTGACAGGGCTTTGTGTGTCTGGATGAACTTGAGACAGATTGACATGGGTGTCCATGAGGAAAAAACAGGAAGAACTTCTTAGGTGCTTTTGTGCAGCTGCTTTTTGCTGGTGCATCCTTTCAAAACGGCCATTTTTCATCTGGTGCCTGTGTGATATGAAACCTAAGGGATGTCCCAAATGGGGAGGAGCTGCCTAGGATGAGAGGAATACAAATTATCAACTGAAGTCTTCTTTATATTCACAGTCTTATCACTTAGCTTAGTATTACATTTATTAGTCTTAGACTGTAGGAGCCTGGCAAAGATTGAATTTTGGTTTTGAACTACGTGTTTTTTCACGACTGCTTTACCTTTTCTTTCACTTGAAGTTACAGGCAGTTCCTTTAATATTGGTAAGCTTTTGTGCTTCTCTACCACCCCGCTGACTTAAAGACAGGATAGCTATGAAGGTTCTGTGACTTAAATAGATTCTGAAAGGAAAAAAATCCAAACTTGTAAAAACAAAGATAGGTTTTGTTCATTTATGTTTTAAATAGTAATCTTGAGTCGAGGAGGAAGGATACTACTTAATATGCTAGCAGAGTATAGCTAGTGTTTGTTGTGTTAGTCTTTGGTTTAAAAAGTGTTAATTTTTTTTCTTTTCAGCCAGCAGCTGCAGCAGCTAGTGTTACAGCAGTTACTGCTGTAAAGCCTTTGAGTACTGGAACACCTGTAAAACTTCCAGTTACAGGACCACCTGCACAATCCATCTCCCAAAAGGCAGTCTCTGTGAAAGCAGAGGGCACAACAGTAGCACAGACCAGCACTTCTTCAGTAAGGAAAAAAAGTTTTTAATTAAAAATTAACATTCTCTACATTCAGCAGAGGTTGGAGAGCCAACTTGACATCTAACAGTCTTCTCTTTATTTCCACCATAGGAGATGCTAGAGAATGTGAAGAAATGCAAGAATTTCCTTGCTACGCTAATAAAATTGGCATCTAGTAGTGGACCTCAAGCCACTGAGATGGGGCAGAATGTGAAGAATCTGGTGCAAAATCTATTGGTAGGACTATTTTTTAAGCAAAGTCTGTCATTTGTATATTGATTTTAATGTTGACTTTATACTTTTGTTCCTTCTCTTTCTACTTGTATTGGTGTGTTGTTTTTTAAACAGATCAAGAGTTGGATTTGCATCAGAATATATCATATCCTTCAAAGTATTACATTATAAATGCATTTTAATTGGATTCCATATGGTAATTTCTCCTCTCATTCCTGTTTCATTTTATGCACGTAGGTAACTGTGACAACAGGAAGTTTGTTTTTATGTAGTTTTTGTGTCAGAGCTGTTCTATGTTAGTGTAGTTTTAAGTCCTTGGTAGCATGAGTTATACTATGGTGGTTGTAGTGCAATGCTGAGTCTGTATTCCTGTTTTACTCTGGGACTGAACTGAGTTGCACGTTGATGGTGAAGCTCTATTGAAATGAGTGAAATTACCTATGTCTTTAAGATAGTGAGATGGAGAAAATAATCTGATGGCTTGCCAGCCTATCTCCTTGTCTTGTGCTGTACTCCAGCATAACTGGACTTTCTTGGTAATGGTTTCTTTTCCTACTCCTTTTCTTGTCTTCTGTTTCTTGCTGCTGCTGTTTTGTTGTTCCACTTTAGCAGAAGGATACGTGCTGGTAGAGTGAGATGGCTTTACTAGTCACACAGAAGGAATTTCTTAGTCTAGAAAAACATGGTGTAGAAAGAGATGCAATTTCAAAGAACAGATTGCTTTAAGATGCAGCCTTGCAAAAATCTTTGGTTTCCCTTCTCCCGCTGCATTTTTTTTGTCCCTGCTGGACTGTACACTATGTTTCCATTGGAGCGTACCAGAATTAATCCTTGTTGTGCTTACAGTGCTTTTTTAAAAGAACAGTAATTACCAGCCATTAATAAATTGTTCAACTGTGCATTTGTTTGCTTTTTGCAGTATTTTTAAATGCTGTTTTTCTGTTACTCAGGACGTATATGGTGTGAATGCAAAATAAATTAATGTTTCATATGCATGAGGGAAACACATAAGCAGCAGCTGTGAAGTAAAGTGGTCCTTAAGGCAGCATTTCATGGAATGAGTGTCAAGCACCTTAATATACAGTGAGACATGGTGTACCAGATCCTTGAAATTGTATCAATGGGACCTCAGTGACCTGTATCCACAGCCAGACAGGCAGCAGATCCAGTGGCAAAAAGTGAGGTGCTTGAAGTTCTGTTCTTTGAATATGTGGTCCTTAAGCCCTCTGCTCTGATCACATAGCTCCTTGAAAAAGTTGTTCTGTGGGAGGATAGAGGTGAAAGGCATAACTTATGTGCTGATCAAGAGGTTGGCACAAGGGCCTCTCTGTCTTCTGTACCCTCCTGAAAGGAGGGAAGGGTCTCACCTGGCAGGGTGAGCAGTAGCCACCTGTCTGAGGCTGCATACCACTTCGTCTGGGTTGCTGGGGCACTGATGTATAAGGGGATCTCAGGTGTCTGCTGCAGCTTCCTAACCTTCTGAAGCCACTGAAATAGGTGTTCATGGTGGGGAGTAGCCAAGAACACTGAGCCAGAGGACTATTGCCCTAACAGAATGCAGAAGTGATGTTCTGATGTTTCTCTTTCTTCAGAAAGAAAGCATTAAGCATTCTGCTTTAGTGAGCATTAGACTGGAATCATTTTACAGAAGCTATTGAGTTGTCTTTTGTCTCCGTTCTATATAAATTTTGATCCTTATGCAGATAAACTCCCTTAATAGTAATAAGTACCCCTGATGGGTTTTACATATTTCTGCATAAAAGATGCACTCAAAAGGATTGATGTTACTTATAAGTTTGTTTCTTTTTGTTCACTTTAGTGAATGTTTGAACAGATATCCTCATGTGTATTAACAGATACAGTGTCTGTAGGTGAACAAGAGAACTTAATTTTCTTGTAATTATACAACTTAATACTTGTATCTAGATTGTAATGTCATTCTATTCTAAATTATATGTCCTTTAAACATACAGAAGGAAAAAAGCATTTGAGTACTGAAATTGAACAACATCATGATAATGTAATACACCTGAAAAGGAAAAAAAAAGATTCATATGTGTGAATTACTGTTGTAATTATATTTTCCTTCTAGGAAGCAAAAATTGAACCAGAAGAATTTACAAAGAAACTGTACATAGAGCTCAAGTCTTCTCCACAGCCGTATTTAGTACCTTTTCTCAAGGTAAGTGCATGATTGTGGATAAGGTATTTACTGGGGGGGAGGGGAAGAGCAGAAAAGATAGTTTTCATTATTTCCTCCAATCAATTGAGGAAATGGTGTTTAGCCTGGCTAATGCTGTGTGACTGCTGCATTTGGAAAGACAGAGGTTTGTGTGGGGGATTTCAGAGTTCGGCTGTATTCTCAGACTGGAGAGTAATTACTCTCCAGTAACTACTGGAGACAAATCTTTTGGAAGCTGCTACAGCTACAGTAGAGCAGTTACACTAAGATAACCTTTTACTTTCTCAGCAAAGCTGTAGCTGTTTTGAATTCTAATATAGAAGAGTGACAACAGAAGTTGTTTTGTAGTAACAAGCTTAAACAACCTGCATAACACTTCTTGTCTGCTGGCTTGTGTTTGACTGCAGGCAGGTTTTGTTTTTGTTTTTAACAAAAAAAGTTCTCCTTTCTCCAGAAAGTTTCAGATAGGGCTGCTGCAACTTAGGTTATCCCCAGTTCATTTCTCTGTCTCCATTCAAGCAAATAATTGCATAAATAAGAAAATGCTTTCTACTACTATGTGCCTACTGTACTTTTAATCATATGGTAGAATTTATTGACAAAACAAAAATGAACATCTTTGTCATATAATAACCACTAATTCCCAGCAAACTTGAAAAACTTGTTTATATTTACTTAATGGCAGTGTACACAGTATTCTCAGAACTGCCAGATCTGTACTTCCTTGACATTCAGTGTAGACACAATGGAGAATCAAGGAAGAATAGTTTGGTAGTAAAGATGGGAGAGAGGTTTGCTGAACTTTGCCTCCTTTCTTTATATTTGACAGTACATTAAACAATGATCAGGTAATGTTGCTTCAGGTATCTAGTGCTGATCTGTTCAGATATGGGATGAATGTTTCTGTTACAATGGCAGCCTTCAAATGCTTTGCTAGTAAGTTTGCTAGACTATAAGACTACAGTCTCCAAGTAGGAGCTGTGGAAGCTAGTAGAGCTGTTGGAAGGAGTTCAGAAAAAGGCTGTGAATATTATCAGAGCTGGAGCACCACTCCTTGGAAGAAAGGCTGATGGAGCTGGGTTTGTTCATTCTGGAGAAGAGAGGGCTCCTGGAAGGCCTCTTTATGGCCTTCCAGTACTGAAAGAGAGTTTATGAACAGGAAGAAGACTGACTTATTATATAGGTAGATGGTGACAGGAAAAGGGGGGGATTGCTTTAATTAAAAGAGGGGACATTCAGATTAGATTTTAGACAGAAATGCTTTTCTCAGAGAGCAGAGAGGTGCTGGCACAGCTGCCCAGAGAAGCTGTGGTGCCCCTATCCCTGGAGGTACTCATGGCCAGGTTGGATGGGGCACTGGGCAGCTGAGCTGCTGTGTGGCAGCCCTGCCCACAGCAAGGTGGGGGAACTGGTTGGGCTTTAAAGTCCCTTCCAACCTAAGTCAATCTTGATTCTCTGCTAGATTTGATACAAATCATTGCTATTTGGCTTTTTTTTTCAATTTTGTTTAAATTGCTGGTGTTTTTCAAATGCCCTTTCAAATAAATCTAGATGGGGGGAAGGCAGGTATTCCTGCACCCTGTTTGCATTATTATGATATGTGTGTTTCAGAGTTTTTCCATGTTACTTTGTAGATAACGTGTGCAACAACTGCAGCACAGGGCGCTCTGTTACTTTTGGACAGCTTTATCCTGGCTGCAGAATGACCAGACTGCGCATGCAGGGTCAGCACAACTGACAAAGCTTTTCTTTGGGCTCTGGTAGCTGCCAGGACAAGTCTGGCTTCATAAGTAATGTGTCTGCCTTCTGCAGGGACCTGGCGAAGAATCCCTGCTGGACACTAGCTGTGTTCCTAGAGCAATGTGGAGGAATCTCAGTATCACTGTGCAACTCCAGCCTGCATCTGGCACAGCCAGAACTCAACCTGGAGGTGGCAGGCTCCCTTGACTAGCTCATGCCTGGGAACCAGGGAATTACTGGTTAACATTTGCTAACACTTCTACAACCCTTTAAGTTCCTCAGGATTTTGTTAGTTTATGCATAGCCCTGTCTTCATGTGTTGATGTAAATGCTTATCCTGTGTTAATAAGCTGTTTCACCATGTGGGGAGCAGTTCAGTTTTGTGTAAGGACCTCAGGGTAGTTCCATGGGACTTAGATTGGCCTGTGTCAGGCCTAGGCTGGTGTCATGCAGAGCTGCTGCGTGCTGTCAGGTATCACATAGGCTTTTCTGCTTTGGGCCTTATCCACACTCCTGTAATCCTTAATGAGGTACCCTCTCCCAGTTGTATACAATGTTAACAATGAAATACTATGACTTGAACAGCACTATTGAGTTTGAATTTATCTGGCTTCATAGCATTACCCATCCCTTAAAGCATCTTGCACGTTGGTTGCTTTTTTCTGATACACCTTAAGGCTGTGTAGCCAGCACAGACCAGGCTTGCTTGGCACATACTGTGGGCAGCTGCTACGGGGCTGAGTGCCAAATGGCAGCTGACTTCACAGGCACTTCACTGCTGGCCTTGTTTGGGGGGAAACACTTGTGTCTCAAGTCTGGGGAGAAATTTGATAAGGGTTGTTGCCAACTCACTTTAGCTAGCAAAGTGGAATTATAGGGAAGGTTTTCTGTAGAGTTGTCCCTTAACTTTTGAGCTGCACCTTTTGATGCAGTTGTTGCATGTATTTTGTTTTGCTTGTTGCAGTAGGTTGAAAAATGCACTGACTTTGGCTGTGAAGCTGCCTCGATGTTCATATCTGTGCTGAATGCTTTTGGTGAATAAGCTGTATCAGGAACACAAGGACAGATAAGCAGTTCTTTAAAAGATGAGGAAGCAAGTGTTAAAGATAGAAGTGTTGGAGAAAGCCCAGATGTACAAACAGTGTGCTCACACAGTATATTAGCAAGACATCACGTTCCTGTTGTATGAAGCCCAGAGCAACAGCACTATGCTGGAGACATAGAAACTTCAAAAACTGTCAGGGGAAAAAAAGTTTTTGTGAGAATATACTGGTAGCTGCAGAAATGATTTCCCCTGATTCTGAGCCATAACAGATTGTAAATAGTCAAGGAGAGAATCTATGGAGGGCATGAAGATTATTCTGTCCATTAACCTTCTCAAACATAGCTGTACTAAAAATGAGATGTTGCCAGATATCTTTACTAATGTTCTCCTGTTGCAGAAAGCTTAGCTGGCTTAAGCTGTGCTGCTGCAGCTATTCAGACATTAGTAAAGTGGTATCCCCCCCTAGTGTAGATACAGCTGTATTGGTATAGAAGTGCTTGCATCTTCAGGGCTTGCTTCTGATCTTCTTGGATAATTTGTAGCTCTCTGTTGGAGAAACTAAATGCAATAAACACAGCTGTTATGATATAGCAGCCTTTTTTTTTTGTCAAAACGAGAAATGTTGAGGTAGTAGCACAGTTCAGCTGGTCTTATTCTGAAGCTTAAATTCCACATTGAAGCATTATAAATGAATGGAACATAGGGACAAATGGCTCCATAGGTACTGTTTGCTCCAGGTACTGAAGACACAGTGACTGCTGCCTTTGTTCAGCCTATGTTGGTGATTCGTGGCTTAAATCTCCATCATTTTAAAAGCACTAGCATTTCTTCTATGAATTCTAGCAAAATATTTTGCTTGGAATAACCAGATTATTTCCTGATGGTTAAAAATTAAATTGAAATGTGATGGAGAGGGCTCCATTGCTAGTGTACTGTTTAGCACTGTTGAAGACTCTTCTGTTGTTATTACTGTTTTTTTTTCTGTTTTTCTTCTAGAAAAGCATGCTTGCCTTACGGCAGCTAATGCCAAATGCTCAGAGCTTTATCCAGCAGTGTATGCAGCAGCCTGCTCCGACCCAAGAAGCTGTTTCAACTTGTACCTCTGCACTAACTCCTCCCACAGCAGTGGCAACCTCAGCTGTAGCAACCAATTCTCTTCCAGTTATAAAGCCAGTGGCTGCCACCACAACAGTCACAGCCACTCCTGTTATAAAACCAGTCCTTTCCAGTGCATCAGTGACAGCCTCTGTGCAGGCTGTGAAGACTGTTTCTGCCTCTGCAGTGGTGACAGCTTCTCTTAGGCCTTCACCCTCTGTCCTTACCACAACAATATCAACATCGGGGCTCACTGCTATTCAAACTGTAAAGCCAGTCTTCACCTCTGCAGTAGCAACATCATCTCTCCAGTCTGTGAAGCCAGTGCTCGTCTCTACAGTGGCATCCTCAGCAACAACCCCTCTCCAGCCTTTGAAACCTGTTATTGGCACCCCCATCAGTATTAAAATCTCACAGCCCAACTCCATTGTTGCACAGCCAGTGGGTACTCAGCAAGTGGTTAAAGTGAAACAGTTGGTAAGATTAATTTCTCTCATTGTAGCCGGGCTTCTTTGCTTTGACTCTTAACATTTGGTCAAGTGGTGATACATTCAATCAACTGGTGATACCAGTTTGCATCTTAGAGGTGTTCTTCTGTCATACGAAGCTAGCCTGTCCTGAGTTAACCAGTTCTGTGATAGTTGGGGATGTTGTGCAGTTGCTGAAAGGTCAGTCTAAAACCAGACTGTAAGCGAGTTCTTTTGCAAGATACATACTGACCACTGTTCCACCAGAATGAACATCCAGATTGAAATGTGAGAGAACATGTGTTCAGACTCCTAGTGTGCTTGCAGCTGTGCTAGCTTGGTATCTGAAGGAAAAGGCAGGAAATGCTTGTGTCAGAAAAAGAAATTGATGATGGGGTCCTTACATTAATTCCTGTCAGATGCCCTGTGTGAGCTGTGTCTCAGCTAACCCCAAGGATTTCGTCTCCCTACTTTTACAGACCCTGCTCTGTGCATTTTGCAGGAATAGGTGACTTGATGATATGTAGTGATATACTAACTGAAAGCTACCAACTATCTCAGGGAGCTTCTTGGACGAGAATTTTGACCTCGATTTATTAAGATATGTTAATCATGAAGTCATCTGAATTTGTTTTTTTTTCTATTAGGCCTCAATAGGTAACAAATTCCAGGAGGAATAAATATGGTATTAAAACGATACTCTGTAAAGCAGTGTTAGCATGGATTAACTTCTAATGAATGCTAATATTAAATACCAGAAAATGTGGATCCACCAGTATATATCCAACAGAGCAATGTTGTGAAATGTTAGGTTTGGTTTATGAATATTTGAGATAATGAGGAATGTGTTGTATAAGTGGTCTACCTGCATGTAATATCAGAATTGTCTTCTTTTGAAAGATAAATAACTAGTGTCTAGGACTTCCTTGTTCATAGGTTCATAAGGTTGGAAAGGACCTACAAGATCATCTAGTCCAACCATCCTCCTATCACTATCCCTACCCAACTACTAAATCAAATCCCTTAGCACCTCATCTAAATGCTTCTTGAACAGCGCTAGGGATGGTGCCTCGACCACCTCCCTAGGCAGGCCATTCCAGTGCCTGACCACTCTTTCAGAAAAGAAATGCTTCCTCAGGTCTAATCTAAATCTTCCCCGGTGCAACTTGTGGCCATTCCCTCTCGTCCTGTCATTATTTATCAGGGAGAAGAGGCCCACCCCCTCCTCACCACAACCCCCCTTCAGGAAGTGGTAGAGTGCAAAAATGTTTCTTGTAAAAATGTTTCTTCAAACAAAGGGAAAATATGCTTCCTCTGAAGCTAGGTTTACCTTACCACAGGTGTAGTAGTACAGTAGTGTGTGAATTTCCACTGTAGCTTGGTTATTGTATATATTTATTTAACAGTATTTAGATTCACTAAAGTGTTTTGTATGTTTTCTTACTTTACAAGTGTGTAAGGTGAATATAATACAGGAATCAATCTAAGTAAAGAGCTTATTCTACCAGGTTTTTCACCTCTTCAGACCTAAGAACAGAGCATTGAACTATATAGGGGAGGATCCTTTTTATGATGTATGCACTAACAGATTTGGATAGTAGTAGTTAGAGCCAAATTGGAAAAAGGATTGGTACCTTTATTGTCTTCAAGGACTAAATTTGAAATTCCAGCCAGAAGAAAATGAGGGCTTCTTCAGCTGTACAAATGCTGGAGAGCATTTGTTGGCTCCATGGCAAGCCATGTAATTCAGGGGAAAGACTGACCATCTGTACAAATAGATGAGGAAACATAACTCTACACTGGGGAGTCGAGGTGCTTTGTAAATGTGATTTTGTTGAACTCATGAAGTGACTTTTGCCTCCTTCAGTACTGCAGTGTGGCATCCTTAATGCAATTGTTTTTCTTTATTCTGTGTTACTAACATTGACTTACATACAAAACGTATTCTATTCTAACTTGGGTAGATCTTAAGCATAGGAATTGAAATACTACCTCTTCAAAATTGCTGTTTAATTTTGGTCTTAAATGTAGTTGAAGGGCTTAGTTGACCACTGGCAGCTCAGCCATATCAGGATGTTGGTGTTTGTTCAGGCAACCAGTTAGCACAAGGGGCAAGTTGGTGGAAGTAGCTGCATGTTCTAGGGCTTCCCTGATGCATTCTCTTTTAAAAGGACAGAGGGCCTGCCTACTCCCACAAGAAAAAAAATGAGGATCTTGCCTCCCTAAAGAGAAAGATCCTGCCACCAACTGAAAGGAAGCACGTGCCAGCTGTGCAAATCTGTCTATACAATACTGCCAGCAGTTTTCTCTTTCTGGCCCTTGGGGTTGTCTGATGCCATACCTTCTCTCTGCATGTCCATTTCTAATTTGTCTTTTTTGTGCTCAAGGAATGTTAAGGAAGCATCTACTGTGTTTTCATGTACCAGCTCTATTGCAACATCATTGATGCTTCAACACTGCAGTGTTTTCCTATAAAAACTGTGATGGGAGTGATGCAGCATGCAGCTGTTTCTTTTCTGGAGGAGGAGGATCACAACTCGGTGTGTGTATGGTGGACACCGAGGGTTCTGCTCTTACAGGATGCTGCTGGGACCAGATTGTGTGTCTGAGCTGCAAGCGTTGCTTCTGGCTTCCCAGCAGCTGCACACTCTGCAGGATGCCATCCCTGTGACTTCCTTAATGTGAATTCATTTAAGAGCATTTGCTTGCAAAGATGTTCACCTTAGAAATAAAACCTGTCTTGCTGTAGCATTGCTTTGTCTTGGTAAAACATGATAAATCAAAGTTTGTTACCAGCTGCTGTCTTCTAATAAGAATGCTCCTATGAAACTACAACTTAAAGCATCCAGAGCAAGAGCTTTGTGATATGGTCCCTGCAGCCACCAGTGAGGTGTGCTCGCTGCGCTGTGCTGGTGGCTGAAGTTTCTTAGGTCTCAGGCAGCTGTTTGTGGGCTGTCAGATGGATGTTGCATTGCACTTTGTGTTGCTGCTCTTTATTCTGGTGTCTCTGTCAATTTAAGAGATACTAACCTGAAGAAAGGAGACAGTAAATACTTTTCTTAGAGATGCTTCTTTTTGTAGAATTTTATTTTCCGGCATTAGATCCTTATTGAAATTTCTAGGGTTGTTGCCTTTTGCTGGTTCCAAGGACTTTCAGCTTTTGCTAGGCTAGTAGCTAGAATGGCAGACAAAAGCAGCTTTACTGCCAGTACATCCTTTCTGGTTGATCTAGTCTCCTCAGTTACTTGATTTATTTTTCCAATCTTCACCTAGGCTATTGATTTAACGTTGCCCATCCGTTCTTTTGTCTGCCACACCTTAATCTCGAATGCTTATGCTTCCTCCTGCGCTGTTTCAGTTTTTTGTATGCTGAAGATGAAGCACCATGCTCACTGATGGTAGGGGAAGATCTCTAGGTGCCTGTCAGTATGGATGCTGGCAGATCCTGTGAGTAGTCTGTCCAAGCTGCTTGGTTGTTCAGTAATTACCTGAACATATAAATTGTGCTCTTAACGTTTTTGACTTCCAGCATATGGAAGCTGGATCTTTTTGAAAAGATCAGATTGTGTCTTGGTTAAAACAAGTAGAAGCAAACGTCAGTGTCTGTATTTGTTTGTGGTGAAGTGCTCTGTGTGTGAGACTTTGTCCACAATCATTGCCTGTATTCCTATGGTTGTTTCATCTGCGTAAAAACATAGAGTTATGCATCTTGTATTTTTCCCTAGAGAAGAGTGTTTTTTCACCACCTTCAACTCAGCTGTTCAACATTGCTACTGTTTTGTCAAACCATGATGCTGTAAGCAGCACAGTAATTGGAGGAGTAGGGGGGAGTGTACCTTGATGTCTTCAGATGCAGAGCACATCTTCTTGTGAACCTGTGGTTCTTGTGCTGATGATGTTCACTGATTTAATTTGAAGTTAGATGGCACAAGGAGACAGCCTAATTTCTAAGTGGAATAAATGTCAATTCTTTACATTTAACTCTAATCTTGTATAGTTTATTTAAATACGAGCACTATTCTAGCATTCTTTAGACTTTCAGAAGTTAGAATTAAAAAGCAGAGAATATATTTTCTCAACCATTTAAAATTCCTTTCTATTGGCCTCTTTCCTCTAACCAGCTAGGATTCAATCTGAAGATGTTGGGAATTTTGATAACTTTTAGTCCTTGGTAAAAGGGTATTTCTGCAACTTGTAATTAAGAACTTTTGCAGAAGATGCATCAAAAGCTGCAGTGCACATTCAGCTAGCTAGGAGGCTTAGAAATAAAGCCTTGGCAATATTGCTATTACTTTCTTGCATTTTAATGGTTACCCCTGAAAAGGAAGAATTAGTATTTTCAGGCTGCACCTTTAGGTCTGTGTTGTGATGACATCCTGCTGTCTAGTTGTTTCTTTCAAGAGCCTGTTTAAACAACACTGTCAGCCCTTTCTACCCTTCAGCAATGTACTGTTGTTTTTATGCAGAGGCTCTACTCAGTACAGGAGTTGCTAGTTAGTACTTCATGTTCCATCCAACTGGTATGTTCCATGTACTTTTAACACTTCAAAACTTGCATCTCAATTTACAGTTGACCTTGCAGCTCGAAAAATGCATTAATAACTTCACTAGTACTCTTCACTAAAGGAAAAGAATTTCATGCAAAGCTTCTGTTTGTTTTGATGAGTTTTATTTTTTCTTAAACTGGATGTATGTGCTACCTGCCATTTTGAACTTGTTGGCAGAGTCTCGATATTCAGTTGTCTGTTAAGAAAGACCTAGGAAGGCCTTTTAGTGTAGCTGATTGTGTAGAATTCTGTGAAATTTTCCTGATATAGCTATGGAGAGTAGGGGTGAAACACCTGTTAGAGCTTGCTGAGTAAGCTTTAAGCTTAATACCAGTCATTAAGGTTTTGTTTCTTGACATTAAGTTGAAAGTAGTTTTTCTTTGAGCATGCTGTTTGTTATAAACTGAAAGTTAGACATGTGTGCATGCCCGGCAGCACTTCTGGCTGAATGAACATGTTGATACTATCTAGTTCTCTGTATGTTTATGTCACTCTTCTCACTCTTCATATTGGATGTTCCACTTGCAGGTTGTCCAGCAGCCATCAGGAGCCATTGTAAAGCAGGTATCCACACTTCCACAGTCCTCAACGCTGACTCTTCAGACACCTGCTGAGAAGAGGATGCCACTGAATACGCTTGTTCAAACAAACCAATTTCCTGCCGGTATGGAGAAACCTCTGTAATGGAGAAGGGAGAACACTGCTGAGGTGTAAAAATAAGTATAGGCTGTTGGTAGGTTACAGGGAAGTAAGAAAATGTCTGTTGGAGCAATAGGTTCTGTTTTAGGAATCCTGATGAGAAGCTTGGCACCATGTCCGCTTCTGTCTCCTGTTAAGAACATGTCACTCAATAGTAATTTAATTCTTAAAATACTGTCAGTAAAGTCCTTGAAGTAAACTTTCTTTGAACTGTCATAATTTTGAGAATCGCTTCGAGAGGACTTTTATTTCCTTCAGCACATCCAGGTTGATGCATAATACAAGTTTTTCTCCCAGCCAACCAGTTTTCTCTTAAACCTCACTAATCAGCGCAGAGGAGGGTGTTTGAGTGTGTAGGATTTTTGGCCTTACAGAACATGCAGAATGTGGCACTTTAGAGTATCCGGTTTCCTAATTGTTACTGAGTCTGCAGTAGCCTTTTTTAGAAGTATTAACTGATTAAACAGCATTAAAAAGCATTTTGGTTACTACTGTGGTGTGTTCTTTGTTTTGTTTTAGGCTCTGTTCTGAAGCAAGTTACCCTACCAGGAAATAAAATTCTGTCGCTTCAAGCATCTCCTGTTCAGAAAACTAAAATAAAAGAGAATGGAACAACATCCTTCAGGTAAAAATAAACAGTATAGTTTACTATAGGAAGGAACAAAAGAAACAGCACGTATAGAGGAAGGAACAGAGCCCAGATTGAAGCAGCTTTCTTTAGAGACTTATGATTGGTGTTTTTATCTTATAATAAAATTGCCAAAGAGGAATATAAAAACTCAGACTTCATAGTAGATCTTATTTCTAATATAGGAAAACTGTCTCAATGAGTTAGGTTTTTCATTGTTACTTCAAGAATGTAATTACACAAACGATGTGCATATGTACCAGTTTTTCATTTGTAGAGGAGGCATATTGATCTTGATCCTGTGAGTACTCCTAAGTAATCTAAAGTTACTCTGTATTAAAAGCTCTCTATAGTATTAAGTCAAATATAACCACTACATTTTACAGGCAGCCAGGTAGCATTGAGCTGTAATTTGGTGTGGCTTGCAACCTGTTTAAAGCTGTGTGCTGATATTACAATATCTTTTATTAGCTCCTCTTACAAGCTTGTTCCTATATGTAGAGGTGAAACTCTTTGACTACACCTCTAATTGTGGCTTCTGGCATGTTCTCTAGGCTTTCAGATTTGAAGAATACTTAAAGCTTCTAGTTCTGATAACTGATTAACTTTTAAAAAGGAGAGATGATTTTTTTTTTGTAGCTCTATAATCTAATGTTGAAGTAGAAGTGCAGGCTGCCGTAATTATGCATTATTAGTTTTAAGACCTTAAGGCAAACTTGAAGTTAGTCTTCCAGAAGTAAAAGCAGATATGATACCTTCGTGCTTTTGACCAGATGACTTCTCATTGTTTGAAAGCTATGGCTTTGTGTGTGCTGATGCAAACTCAAACAAAAAGAAATAAAAACAAAACCAAACAAAACACTTAATAAATATTTCAAAAAACAAAACCAGACTTCTCTAGGAATTAGATTTTTCTGTGCTCTTCCAGTGAAAATACATTAATTTTCTGGGATGAAAAAGTTTGAACTGAGTTTCTTGAAGTTCTTTCCTTGACTTGTCAGGTTTTTAGAGTATTTATTTAGGAAAGATTGTGCTTCTACAGTGTGATTCAAGATGGATTTCTGCTCTGCTGGACTTTTTAAGTAGCTGAAGTCCATGAAAGCTCAGATCTGAAATGTCTAGCTTACCTTACTCTTTTCTAGTAGATTTCTATTCACTGAAGAATTTATCTCTTTGGGTACATTCCTGATGCTTGTACCCACCAGTGCAACTAGGCAGGTGTAGTACCACATGGTGTTATTCTAGCCTTGGCAATAGACTTTCACCATTAAGCCCTGAAGTAGTTTTCTTTCTTCTGTCCCGTCTTTTAGTATTCCTTGCAAAGTTTTTGTAAACTGTTTTACTTTCTCCAGTAAAGTATCACAGAATCGTGGAATGGCTTGGGTTGGAAGGAGCCTCAAGGGACATCAAGTTCCAACCCTTTTGCCACACACTGGGTTGCCAACTGCTCAATGAAGTATTAGATCAGATTGTGCAGGGCCCCATTCAACCTGGCCTTAAACACCTCCAGGGATGGGGCATCCACATCCTCCCTGGGCAACCTGTTCTAGCACCTTACCACTCTCAGTAAAACAAACAAACAAAAACTTCCCCCTGACATCTCATCTAAATCTCCCCTCTCTTATTTTAAAAACATTTCCCCATGTCTTATCACTATCTAACCATGTAAAAAGTGGATTTCCTGCATGCTTATAAACTCCCTTTAAATACTGCAGCCTATCTTCATAGAAAGGTGGAAAGGTGCTCCAGCACTTTGATCACCTTCATAGCCCTCTTTATGGACACTCTTCAAAAGCTTCATATCTCTCCTGTATTGGAGGCCCCAGAATTGGACACAGTACTCCAACTGGGGCTTCATGAGGGCAGAATAGAGGGCACCAGTCCCCTTCTTCATCCTTCCAGCCACCCTTCTGGTAGAATCCAGGATGATAGCATTGGACATCCAGGCTGCAAGCGCACACTGCTGACTCATGTTAAGTTTTTGTCAACCTGAACACCTAAATCCTCATCAGGGCTACTCCCAAGCATCTTTAATCCCAGTTTGTAAGCATATCTGGGATTACATCAACCCAAGTGCAAAGCCTTGTACTTTACTTAGTTGTTTAACAAAGCATATATGTACCAGAACACCTTGGAGAAAAGAATAAGGCGCATACTCACTTCTTAAAGTGCGTATTTCCTGCATCTGTTGTATTTGTTATTTTCAAAAACGGATACAGCTGATTTAAGCATTTAAACTGGGAGGTTCCAGAAATCAGAACTGCTTGCCAAACAGGAGTGAGAAACAGTGGAGTGGAAAAATCTGGGCAGCTGTTCCTCCTGCATCATGGGTGATCAGGAGCACTGGTGATTTTTGTTTTGCTGGAATTGTTCTGTCCCTTGTAGCTGTCTGTGGTAGTGCATGGAAACGTGGGTTAAGTATACTTCTGTAGTTTTCATTTTTACTATTTAAAAAAAAAGAGTAAACAGAAGATGGGTTGTAAAGAAAACAGTTGCATTGTTCAAACACCAGAGGGGGCCACAGACTCATTTTTCAGCCACTACGGCCAAATTTGTAAACAAGGAGGTACATCTGCATTGCTTGAGCATCTTTTTCCAGTTGAGTATTCAATTTGAATGTCAAATATGATCCCATACAGGGTAATATTGGGAACAGTGCATTCAGTTTTACTGTTTGTCCTGATGACTTTAATCACTGGAGATTTGTAACAGCTAGAATAGTGTTTCATGTTCATTTTTGGATGTGATATAATCAAATACAAAAAAGCATTAATGGCTGTAGTGAAGATAAGGGACTTCGTGGAGGGTTTGCTGAAAATGAAAGCAGGTCAGCATCTAACCAAACACCTCCATGTATGTTCCAGAATATTTTTCTTTTATGACTTTAACAAAACGATTTTAATAATTTATGCTAAATACATGATACTATGCTTAAAATGATTGAGGTTTGTTTAAATAACAAGGAGTAATGAACAGTGAAGAGTGCAGACTTCACTTGGCTTCTGAAACTTGCTAGTGAGCACTGTTGCTAGGGAAATGTTGTGATACTTTGAAGTAAAGCAAGAGCAGCAGTTTTTTTGTTTTTTTTTAATGCAGAATAATCTTTTATCAAAGTTAGTGATTTTGTGCAGTCTTATGTCTGGCAGTGAAGAAAGCAGATCTGATCTTCAAAACCAATACAGGTAGAGATGGCTACTTGTGCATGAGTTCTCAAATGTGTGCACTCATAAGAGGGACTGTGATTGGAAACAGAAGAAAATATTAACTTGATAATGTGAGCTGAAACATAGAATTGTGGCTAGATGCATAGCCTAGAGTTTACCTGTTGCTTTCTTAAGTATTTGGAATGTGTAGACAGATTGAAAGCTGAGATGGTATGATAGTTTACCTGCACTACAAGCATCTTAACTTAGATTACATAAACAGGGATCCTTTTCACAGTGTGATGAATCTGAGGCACAAGCCTAGTCAGGAAGCTATGTCTAGTTAAGACTTAATGAATAAAACTGATTTGAGAATCTGTTGGTCTCCTTTTTCCTAATCAAAATATATAGAAGCATGAGAGTACACAGAGGAAAGGCAGGAAGAATAGGAGAAGGCTGGATTCCTTTCCTAGCCAGGCTCCTTTTCATAACATTATGGGAGAAGTCTTGAACCATAGAACTGTATTAAAGCCCGAAAAAGAGAAATCTATAGTTCAAGGAAGTGCTGCTGTTTATTTTTCCTTATATTTTTTGAGCATCACTCAAACACAATCCATTTTCCTGTAAATTCAACTTCTACCTATTGCTAATTGGAGTACAGCCTCCAAGAGTCCCCATTTCATCCAGGAATAGGAAGTTTCTGACCTGCTTCCTTGTTCAAGAGTTATTTTAGCCCATACAGTGCTTTCTGAAGGTGAGCTTTGTCAGAGAGCACCTTTGCGAAGACCCCATTTTCCCAGATCAAAAGGCTTTCAAATTGTGTTTCCTTATCTGAATTAATACTGCAGGCTTCTATTCTGGGTTGGTCCTAAACCCTTGAAGCCAACATTACAGCCTTTGTCACTTTATGAAGCAAAAAGGCTTTCTCTCTGTGATCTAAAGCTTTCTGAAAATAATCTGGATTGTTTCATTGCAAAACTTCTCCAAAGACTTCATGTATGAGATTTATTAAGTATTTTAGCTTTAAAGATCAATCTTAAGCAAATAGTTTTAATGTGAGCTTTTGGTAGGGAGTTTGAAGAATTTAGCTTTATTCTACAGTTGTTGCTGTCCAGTGAATTGTATTTTTATAACAAGTTTCAATTAACTTGTGACTTCGTAACTCCAAGAGGAACGTTGACTTCTGCATACCACTGCTAATAAATGCTACTGCTGTAAGATCAGGGGGGGAGTTAGGGGAGGGTCATGGGAATTTTAAACACTGGTTTATCTCAGCCCTTTGTTTTCAAGATTGTTTAAAATTTGAGTTTCTTCTAAAGAATTTGAATACCTAGCAACTGAGTCACTAGTCAAACTAATGTTTGAGATACTTGAATTGTGGAGGCTTCTTTACCTGTTCAATCCCACACCAGAAACTTACAGTATAGAGGTAGCCTTCAAGATATGTGAACGTATTTGTTGTTAGAAGAGGCCTTTTCTTTGTATCCATTTTGAATGAAGCATAAAATGTTGTTTTTCTCTAGTAGAGATGAAGATGACATAAATGATGTGGCTTCCATGGCTGGAGTCAACATTAATGAAGAGAGTGCATGCATTCTAGCAACAAATTCAGAGCTCGTTGGTACTGTGATCCACTCTTGTGCAGATGAACCTTTTCTGTTTTCAGAAGCACTTCAGAAGAAGATTTTGAACATCGGTGAGAACAAAACATATAACTGATGTGTTGGTGTTGTGTGTCCTTGCCTCTTTCATTAGCCGGCCTCTCATCTTTGAAGGAGTTGGAACTCTGTCAACTTCATTGATGTGTTCCTACTGAACTATATCGACCCCTTCTAGTAAATAAATAATACTTCAGTTTTTTTTTTTTTTAATGTAGAAGTAGGTTGAAGTGCAACAAGGGGAAAGAGAAACTGGTGCCACTTTTACATGTAAGAAGCTAGCTACTACTACTCTTAAATGTAATGGAGCACATAAAAAACACACAGATGTTCATTTCAAATGCTGAAGTATGCTTTTGTATTCCCACAACTCCTAATTGGATGCATTACATTGACTTCTCTAAAAATGTTTGTGTTCCATAGCCTGTTGGGGTGCATATATTCTGTTGACCAAGGTGGCAGATCCTTTCCCTGTGGTTAGGAAGAAATTTCATGCTGCCAGTATGCACAGGCAGACCTTTGTTTATGACTTCTTCTATGGAAAACTCTTTCATTGATTTTATACAAAGAGAGATGTTAATTATCTGTCTGTGTCAGTGAATAATACTGTGGAATGTATGTCTAAAATATAATAATTTTTTTATCACTTCAGCTGTTAGTTTCAGCAAAACTAACTATTGCTTGGCAAGATATGTCAAAGCAGGGAGTGGAGTATGCATTTGTATAGCACCACGTTGCTGTTTACAGTGTGCTGGATATTTTGTAATGCCTTGCTCCTGTTCTCTGCTTGGTAGCTTGCCATTCTTTAACAGTGAGTTTTGCAGTTCAGCATCAATAAAGCCCCCAGTTCATATGTGCAGCAGTAATTCTGTTGGTCTTGCTGCATAATCATAAAGTCTTACTTTTTCTACATACAACTCATTCCCAGTCCAAGCAATGCAACTAGCCTATGAAAAGCATGTATCTTACAAATTCTGTATGCTACCTTCATATCTGGCTAAATAGTGTTGAGTATATGCCATTTGAACTATACAGGGTATGGTTCAGTGAAGGCAGTGCTGTGTTATTAATCAAAAGTGGGAAGTATGAGTTGGAATGAGCACAGAAACTTTTCTCATAGTTTAGTGGAAGGTTAGCTAGTTATCCATGAAGTACATATAAGGAAAAGTAGAGCTCTAAAAAAAAAAAATAACTCGTACAACAACTATTTTGTGGTGTTCAGACAACTTATTTAAAGATGGAAAACACAATCATGACTTTCAAAACTTGTAGCTGTTTAATGTTTATGACATGAACTATTATTAATGAAAAACGTTTGGTGGTGGGGAAAGGAATACTGTTAAGGGAGCTAAACAACTTAGAAAATAAATGCTTCTGTTCCTTAAGTGTGGAGGGTGGCTTAGAGATTTGGGGGAATTTAATTTTTTCCTTTAATTGATGTTTCATGTATCCTGATTGTCTAGTGGTAAATTATGGAGGAAGTGTTTGAAGATGCTTGAGCAAAATGAGCTT
Source organism: Cyrtonyx montezumae (assembly GCF_038088225.1). Classification (NCBI taxonomy): domain Eukaryota; kingdom Metazoa; phylum Chordata; class Aves; order Galliformes; family Odontophoridae; genus Cyrtonyx; species Cyrtonyx montezumae. The sequence continues at coordinate 42,775,778 of NW_027072089.1, read as the reverse complement.
TGCACTCAACTGAAGTGCAGTCTAATATTTACCATCTGAATTCAAACAGGGAGAACATTTTGATCATAGTCTGGAAAACGTTGTAGATTCTCCCTGTCTGGTGAGATTGCTGCTCTAACTGAAAATGTATAATAGAGACAGAAGAAATAGGTGATCAGTTTTTTTTTTTACAGTGTACTGTTTATCCATTCTTAACACTCTACTTGGCAATAAATACCAAAATGGATTTTGAATGCATACTATGCATTGCATCATAAAGTCTTACAGCTACTGTAAATGCTGTGAGGGGCAAGAAAAAGACTTTCTGGTAGGTACTGTGTAGAAAGTGTGTGAAACCAGTGTCAGCCTCACCCACAAGGCAGTGCTTTCCAGGTATCCTGATGGAGCTGCATTGTATCAACCACAGGCATGCTGCTCCATTGCAGTCTGCAAATGCAGGAAGGCGTGGAAGTGGCACATTATCCTGAGCATGGGGTCCAGGCAGCCTCAAAAGCAGCTGCTGGAATAAAGAGGAACAGAGTACTTGTCAGCAAGCAGGGAGAGTGGTGGCAGCCAGAGAGAATGGGTCAAAGGCACGATGACCCCAGTTGGACTAGATCTTTGTTTTCAAAACTCCAACCTTGGGATAGTTGGGTCAGTCTGCTATGGACTGGTTGGTCTAGGTAGGGGAGAGGAAACCTGAGTCTCCTATGCTAAGAGAATGCTACAAAAACTTCCCCTGTTCATTGAATAAATGTGATGAGTTGTTAACAAGCACAGTGTCAAGCAGGGCAAAATGTAATTCTCTATTTTTTTAATTACTGAAATTAACAGAATATGGCACTAATTTCTACAGCTACCACATCTCCCCATCCCTGAACATGAAGCTTGATTTGTGTTCTTATTAACTTTGTCCTATAAATGACCTTGCAAGGAGAGTGATTCTAGAGGCTAAGTGAAACAATGTCTATATTTTCTGAAGCTCCAGGCTAAGTTTTATTAATGTAGTGTCTAAGATCTTTGAAGTTGTGACTTTACCAGGGAAATCATAATCTCCAAACCTTTATTCATAATGGGTATGACTTCCAGGGGGAACAGAATACCTGCTGTGCTAATTATTTCAATTATCAGCTACTACTAAAACACGTAATGGATTTTCTCTGCTTCCACAGGTAAAAGGCATGACATTATGGAACTTAACTCTGATGTTGTGAACTTGATCTCCCGTGCTACACAGGAGAGATTACGAGGGCTTTTGGAAAAACTAACTGTAATTGCACAGCACAGAGTATCAACCCATAAGGTAAAGGAAATCATTAAGCAAGTTTTGTGCCAAAGTTTGCTTTACAGCTTTGAAGCTAAACTTCTTCCAAGCCTAGGTATGTCGTAAGCAATATGCGATTTTTTTTCAGTGTCTACCAAAGGCTGATTTTATTTTATCTGTTTAGAGCATCTACCTGTTCCTTACACTTTCCATTTAACTTGCTAGAGAAGCACTCTTAAAACCCAGTGTAAATGCATTTCTCATTCCATAGAAATGGTGTCTGTCATGTACAAATCTCCTTTTTGCATGCTAAACATAAACGTATTGGTCATTGGTTTGATTTAGGGGCTTGTATTTGCTGTTGGTGGAACCATGGTACTGTGTCTCAGCAAAAGGCCTTGAGAAGCTGAATCAAACATTTTATTTTCAGACAGTGTTTCACATGAAAGTAGAGACCTTTTGATATTAGTTTCCAGAATTGTTGTCCTTCCAGTGCTACTTAAAACCTCCTTCTATGGTATTAGCTTCATGGAGAGGTCAGATATAATTGAGCAAGTTTTTGTGGTGTTTGTGTGGTATGAATAGGAAGCAATAACTTAGTAGTGACCAAATGAGAACTTTGCGACTTTTCTTTCTAAACAAAGGTATGAATCTTTTTTTTAGTATCAACCAGGAACTTTATTTCAATGTAGGAAAAGCAATCAGCTGATGCAGTAGGAGCTATTTTTGAATGGAATGCTTTTTATAGGCTTCTAAATGGAGAAGAAATACTAAAGAGCAGGAACGATTTGGAAACTTTAAAGTATTTGTAGTGATGTCTAGAGCAGCTGGAGCATACCATTCCTTGTCAGAAGTTTTTTTTTAAACTCAATGCAGAAGATGTGTACAGTTTTTATAAGACTTTGTTCTGTGTTGTCCCCAAAGCAGGCCATCTAGTAGATTTGTGAGCTGATGTGAGTGGAAGCTGAAGTCTTGAGGGACTCTGGTAGGACTCAGCACCTTGCAAACGCCAAAGGTGGCAAGAGGGTGTTTTTGGACAGTGGGCTTAGGGGGAAGCTGGCTTTCCTTAACAAAAACAATGGGGAAAACTGGTAGGTTTTGGTCTGACTGAATTGCCAGAAACAAAGATATGATTGTAAGATTGCAATAAACTTTTCTTCTCAAAAAGAGGAAAAGAAAGAAGAAAAAAGAAAAAGCTGTACTCCTCATAATAATCTTAGAGACACAGGTGCCCTTTTTCAATAGGAAGGAAGATGTTATTACACCACAGGTGAATGCCCTGGAAGATTGCAGTTGTGATTATTCTCACGTGAATAATATTGCAAAGTATGCTGACAGGCTTTTAGAAATCTACATTCAAGAGCAGAATACTTCAGAGTCTTAGAGCACTGCTTTGTGTTTATATAGGCCTGTATTCTACCTCCCTCAGTGCTTGCCATTGCTGTCTTTTGTCCTAGGCTATAGGCTGTGATGTGGACTCCAGAAAATTATCCAGATACTTTAAGTGAGGGTTGGATAGTTGCCCCACAAGGCTTTTTATTGGCATATCTTCTTTAGAAAAAGAGAGTATCGTGACAGATGTGGTGAAATCAATGTAACTATACTAGGGTAGATGCCATTGCAAAAGTTAGTAACTCACTGTTTAATACTGAGGAGACCTTTCCTATTGTGTTAGGCTCATGCCTAGCAGCTTCCATCTGATGGGTAGCCCTTCAAAGGGATTTGGCAGGTTAAAAGCTTTGAATCACAGCTTACTACTATGTAGACTTTCCCACTTTTGACGTTTTTGCTTAAAAAAAAAAAAAAGAAAAAAAAAGAAAGATGTAAAAGAAAAGTGACACACTCAAATGTAATTGGAAGTTACTAATTTAATGAGTATTGAACTGTCATGGTGATCTCTCTATCCAAAGCAGGGAATAGCCTTTTAAACTGCTGTAAGCTGATGTTCTGCAGCTCTTATTGCAGTGCCTTTTTCTGGTAAGATGATAAAGACAGTCGGCCAACTGGTTCCATTCCTCAGCTGCTTCTCTCCTAATCTGGAGAGCTGCTGAGGTGTGAGTGTTCCTGTGATGTCATGTGATAGCTAAGACCAGAATTAACAGTGACAGCTAACCTATGCAGTGATAAAAAATGTTTTTGTTGTAGATTGGATTTAGCACAGTATGAGTCAACTGTTCTATGTTTCCTGTATTTTGAGTTTTGAACTCCTGACTTTGAGAGTTGTGTGCTGTTGTAAACATGGTTTAATGACAACATTGTGGTTTTCCTAGCGTGCAGTATCAATGAAGTATGGCAGCCTAGACTGTCCTATCAGTACAGCAGTATGATGATGTAGTTAAAAGGGAAACCTTGGACTTACCTTGGACTTCCGGAGGGCAGACTTTGACCTGTTCAGGACACTTGTTGCAAGGGTCCCTTGGGACTTGCTCCTGAAGGGTAAAGGGGTCCAGGAAGCCTGGATGCTCTTCAAGATGGAAATCTTAAAGGCACAGGAGCAGGCAGTCCCGGAGTCCTGTAAGTCAAGCCGGAGGAGCAAAAGACCAGTGTGGATGAACCGGGATCTTTTGTTGAGACTCCGAGAGAAAAGGAGAGTCTATGTCCTCTGGAAGATGGGTCAGGCTACTTGGGGTGACTACAGAGAACTGGCCAAGATCTGCAGGCAGAAAATTAGAAATGCTAAAGCCCAGCTTGAAATTAGGCTGGCTACTGCTGTAAAGGAGAACAGGAAACCCTTTTACAAATATATTAACAGCAGGAGAAAAACTAAGGAAAATTTCCCTCCTTTACTCAACGAGGCAGGCAATATAACCACAGATGATAAGGAAAAGGCTGAGGTTCTCAATGCCTTCTTCACATCTGTCTTTAATAGACAGGACAGTTATCCAAATGGTACTTGCCCTGACCTGGAAGTCCGGGACGGGGTGCATAATGCACCCCCTGTGATTCAAGCAGAGACGGTCAGAGATCTTCTCCTCCATCTGAACTGCCACAAGTCCATGGGGCCTGATGGGATCCACCCAAGGGTGCTGAGGGAGCTAGCAGAGGTGATTGCCGAGCCACTTTCTGCCATCTATCAGCATTCCTGGTTATCTGGAGAGGTCCCACAAGATTGGAGGCTTGCCGATGTGACTCCCATCTTCAAGAAAGGCCGTAAGGAAGACCCGGGGAACTACAGGCCTGTCAGCCTGACCTCGGTATCAGGGAAAGTTATGGAACAGATGATATTGAGGGAGATCACACGACACGTGCATGGCAATAAAGGGATCAGACCCAGCCAGCACGGGTTCACCAGGGGCAGGTCGTGCTTGTCCAACCTCATCTCCTTCTATGACTGGGTGACCAGACAGGTAGATGAGGGAAAGGCTGTTGATGTAGTCTACCTGGACTTCAGCAAGGCCTTTGACACGGTCTCCCACAGTATTCTCCTAAGGAAACTGGCAGCCCGTGGTGTGGACAGGTTCACTCTTCTCTGGGTGGAGAACTGGCTGGAGGGCCGTGCCCAGAGGGTAGTGGTTAATGGAGTTAAGTCCAGCTGGCGTCCTGTAACGAGTGGTGTCCCCCAAGGGTCAGTTTTGGGGCCCATCTTGTTTAATATCTTTATTGATGACCTAGATGAGGGAATTGAGTGTACCCTCAGTAAGTTTGCAGATGACACCAAGTTGGGAGGATGTGTCAATCTGCCTGAGGGTAGGGAGGCCCTTCAGAGGGATTTGGATAGGCTGAACAGCTGGGCTGAGCAAAATGGGATGAGGTTCAATAAGACCAAGTGCCGGGTCCTGCACTTTGGCCACAATAACCCCATGCAATGCTATAGGCTTGGGGCAGAATGGCTTGAAGAATGTAGAGAGGAAAAGGACCTGGGGGTGTTGGTTGATGCTCGGCTCAACATGAGCCGGCAGTGTGCACAGGTGGCTAAGAAGGCCAACAGCATCCTGGCCTGTATTAGAAATAGTGTAGCCAGCAGGAGCAGGGAGGTGATCATCCCCCTGTACTCAGCTCTGGTGCGGCCGCACCTCGAGTACTGTGTTCAGTTTTGGGCCCCTCACTACAAGAAGGACATTGAGGCCCTGGAGCGTGTTCAGAGAAGGGCAACAAAACTGGTGAGGGGCCTGGAGCACAAGTCTTATGAGGAGCGGCTGAGGGAGCTGGGATTGTTTAGTCTGGAGAAGAGGAGGCTCAGAGGAGACCTTATAGCACTCTACCACTTCCTGAAGGGGGGTTGTGGTGAGGAGGGGGTAGGCCTCTTCTCCCTGATAAGTAATGACAGGACGAGAGGGAATGGCCACAAGTTGCGCCAGGGAAGATTTAGATTAGACCTCAGGAAGCATTTCTTTTCTGAAAGAGTGGTCAGGCACTGGAATGGCCTGCCTAGGGAGGTGGTTGAGGCACCATCCCTAGCGCTGTTCAAGAAGCGTTTAGATGAGGTGCTTAAGGACTTAATTTAGTAGTTGGGTAGAGATAGTGATAGGAGGATGGTTGGACTAGATGATCTTATAGGTCCTTTCCAACCTTATGAACTTATGAACTTATGAACTTATGAAAACTCTGCTTCAAATGCTCCTAGATGTTAAATGTCAACATCCCCTTTCTTCTTTCCCTTTGCCCCCCGCCCACCATCAAGCTGCAGAGAACAGACATAACTTTTGAGAGGCTAAGAGGCTCTTCTGCTTTTAATTTGGTTTAGGAGTTGATTATAAAAAGCTTAAGCTCAATAGACTCGCACAGAGTAGCTGATCCTCTATGACCTCTTGCATCTGTACTCTATCCTCAGCAAGGCTTTTCAACATGATTTATGTTGTTCAGCTCAGGCATCTTAAACATCCCTGAAAATTGTTTACAAAATGAAACAACAACCCACCATAATAATAATTCTCCCAGTTTTTGTCCTGTACTGGTTCATGATGCTGCTCTGGTGTGCTTCTTGTTGGGTGGCTTGCATTGCTAATTGGCATTCAGTCTTTGATTTGACTTTAAAAATGTAATTATCTAACCCTGACTTTCAGCATTCCAGAATGAAGCATTTCTAAACTTTGAAAAATAATCTTCTGGTAATATGGCTTTCTTCTTTGTCCTGTTAAAAGGATTGCAGCGTGGTGGTGGATTACAAACTGCTGCTCCAAAACAAATTGTACTTGTGCTGAGGCTGACTCATGAAGTGTGTGTTTTGTGGGGAGCAGTAAAAAGATGAGAGCAGTAACAAGAGGGGGAGAGAAAGGCTTGTCAGACTGTTTTGCAGAACCACAAACTCTTCTTGAGAAGGACAAAGTCTCCTTAGTTGCAACACATGGTGTGGTCTGAGCTACAATTGGTGATACGTGACAATGTGGTGGCTCATTGAAAAGACTAAACTGAATAGAAGAAGAGGGATTGATTTCATGCTTTGTCTGAATTGTGAGAATAAAACTTGGAAGACAACAGTGCCTCACAATGTGACTTTTACTTTTCTTCCAACTTTTAAAAGTATATGAGTGGGAAGAAAGATCAGAGTGTACCGTGTCTGAAAATAAAGTATTTGGAAATTGAAGCCACTGTGATATATGTGAAATATTCCCTTCCTTAAAATATAGCTGTAAAACATCCTGTGCTTGTGCCATAATAATTGCGTGTCAGGGTTGTTTCATTTGAGTGTGAGATTGGATGGTGTATGAGGAAAGGCCATTGAAAATGTACAGTGTTTGGCTGGTAAAAGACTGAATATAAATTTATCAGGAAAAGAGAAGACTCCAGGATGTACACTAGAAAGAGCGCTTCAAATAAGTATCTTGTTTTGCATGATGCCCTCTGTCCAGTGTGTACATTTCAATAGCCTATGTGGAAGAGTAGAAGCAGTGAAAACGAGATTTGCTTGGCCAGCTGATGTTTTAGATCTTTTCTTTTGTAGTCTTTCCTATCTTGACAAACTAAAACTATAAGTCACTCAGTCTCTTCAAAGAGGGCATAAGTAAGAAAAACAAACTACTGATTGCTGCCTTTTTGTTTATGTAGATTCTAAAATTACTGTAGTCTTCATGCAATGCATACATGTCTAGTTTGTGTTAGAACCAGTCAGGAGTATTCACTGGCCCAGCTTTGTGCTGGGCGTTGGACCAGATGGCTTCCACAGATCACTTTTCTATGAAAAACTATACTGTGATTTGAAAGCATCCCTTGATGCAGAAGTATGTATTTCTGGAGCTACAATGATATACCTCACATTCCTTACCCACAAAATTCATGTAACTATTCTGTTCCTTACCAGATGAAGCTTATTTCAAATTCTAGATTAAATGGCAAAAACTTCAAAATTTTGGATCTTGTGTTTTTCTTCATCTGTTGCCTTTAAAGGAAAAAAGGATATGATGATCTCTTACTTCTCAATTCTGTTCTTTTTCCTCTTAGTAATCTGTTCAGAAGACAATCTTGGTTTTTAACTGGTTTTGAAATTTATAATAATCTTTTGTAATTCTGATATACTATACTATAATTCTAATATTGTTACAGACAGTAGAATGAGGTGTTGATTTTGTCAATTGCTCCATAATCTCTTGCTAGTCACAGATCCAAAGAAACATGCTTCAGTGGAGAGGAGATACGTAAATGGCTACCTACCACCTGAAGTCTTCCTAAAACATCTTTCATTTCTCAGCTTGAGAAAGCAGTGTTTTTTTGGGACTGTTTCCATTTATTAGCTCTAGTGGTGTATAAAAAGCCCTGTCTAACAAAATTCTCTTTCCAGGGAAGTGATACATACATTGTATCTAGTGACACCAGAGCACAGCTAAAATTTCTTGAAAAGCTTGATCATCTAGAGAAGCAAAGAAAGGATGAAGAGGAACGTGAAATGTTACTACGAGCAGCCAAGGTAAGAACATCATTTTTTGCTTTTCAGGACTGTAGCACCGTGTCCTCATAACTAGATATTTTTAGTGTTTAGGATAGCTCAGTCCGTACAAAAATGGTTTTTAGGCTTTTATGTTCTAAAAATCATAGCAGTTATTTCATAGAAGTGGTAGGTGTGACCTGTTCTTTTGATTGTTCTTACGGTCAGAAAGCAATAAAATTAGAATTCACATAGTTGTAAACTTAATTTATGACTCAGTTTCTGGTTCAAAAACTGCCATGTCTTTCTTCATATCTGGAGTTTGGTGAGATCTGCTGCCCTGCCAGATATGTTTCTTTTCTGTAGTCAGATCAGTGGGTTCATCTTTGATGTGGTACCCTTATATCTGAGAATCAGAACAGAGTTAAGTATCCTTCCTCCTTCCCTTAAGAGCAAAAAATTAAAAAACAAAACCAGCAAATAGGTAGATGTTTCACAGTCAGATGAGACTCGATCCTCTCCTGTTTTGTTGTTTTGTTTTCAAGCTGAATTCTGGATCCCCTTGATCTGAATTCTGGATCCCCTTGGGTGGAAATGTAATCCAGACTGGAAAGAATCGAGTTGTACTTGCAGAAGTACAAAATTATGACTCCTTTTCTTTCCTGCACTTCCTGTCCTTTGTAAGTGTCTGCTGCTGACATGAACAGCATCATGCCTAGACTGGACCTGACTGACAGTGTTAGCATCATTTTCAGTTTAATCTTGCTTCAGGCTAGAGCAGAGGCAGCGAGCCCAGATGAGGGGGGTGTATGTGTGCGGAGGGGGAGGGGAACCAGTCTGGATTGAGGCATTCGCCCCTGGAGCAAAATCTTCAATCACAGGAGAAAATTGTCATTTATTAAATATTTAACGTATGCTGTGGTGTTTGGATGCTAGTAATTCCTGTTCAATCTTTCCTGTTCCTTTGGTAGAGCCGTTCCAATAAAGAAGATCCAGAGCATCTGCGTTTAAAGCAGAAAGTGAAAGAGGTAGGACTTTCAAGTTACCATGCTTGCTTTTGTGTGCTGAGAGAAGGTTGGCAGCCCTGTCCTGGCAATTAGGTCAGGGTTTATTTTGCTGTTGCATACCATTTGCAGAGGCCTTGGGGAAGGACAGGAACTGCTACAGGCAAGGGCAGTGCTTTAAATGAGGTCAATGAGTTATGAGCTCTCTTTTTAACATTTTCATAGTTCTAGTCTTGTTTAGAAATGGCTCTTTGTAAACTACAGCGGTACACTTGGTAGGAATATAATGTGGGATTAGAAAAAAAAAAGAAACTTTGAGATTTAGCATCTGGGACTGTACAATAGGCTACATTTTTCCAGGGTAATTGTTCGTTTTGTAAATCTGATACTGCTTATAATTCTTTGGCTGGGAGGCGGTACTGGGATTTAGTTTTAAATGGAAAACGCCTCTGGCTTTTAATTTTCTGGGCCCAGCAGTTTTCTGTTCTGGAATGGAGCCCTTGTTTCACACAGTTCATGTTTAGCTGCAGGGGTTTTAGTTTATAGCTTAGACTGGTTAAGCTTTTACTCCCAGAGGCCTCTGCATAGCAACTGTAGAAATCAACAAATAAGTTCATTTATGTCTGCAGCCTCCTCTCAGTAGCTGACTTTTTACATTTCCCAATATCCATTTCCTGACTTTTCTAGCCTGAGAGAAAAAAGCTCCACTAATTGGAGCTTATTTTAATTGAGCCTTAATATTGGATCTCACTGGAGTTGCCCCCAGAGCTACTGGGAACAGAATGAAATGAAAGTACCTAAGGTTGAAGATGTGTGTATGTGTGTGTGAAATTTTTCACTTGACCTACAGATTCTTTTCCCTGCTGAATAAATCATCAAGCCTGTTCACATTTCTGATTAAGGATCTGACAGCAGATGATAATAAAGACAATTGAGGTGTGAGACGTGTGATACAGAGCTGAAGAAATTGGTTTCTATAGTTACTTGACTGATTTCATGCAATTTTTAAGGATCTTTGTGCTAAATGAGTGTGATTTTCTGAGCAACCTTTTTCCTTAACTGTGCCTCTTGAACTATGAAATTTGTTGTTGCTTAACATTGCTGCACTTGGTTCCTAGGTGCCAGGAGCAGCAGCAGGTTATTTATGAATGCTTTAAAGGCCCTTACTGTTTGGATTAATGTAGGAGCTGAGGCAAAACAAATGGAAATCCAGTAAAATAGTATTAGAATCAATGCTCTGGATTTGCACCAAAGTAGAAGTTGTCTGTAAAATGAGAGGAGAGAAAACTTGCTTTTACTATCCATCTTTTAATTCCTTTTTCTTCCTTACAACTCTTTCTTCATGCTCACAGAATAATCTGCAAGTACAGAAGTTGCCTTAAAGCCCTTTCCAGTTTGCCTCACTGCCACCAGGTTCAGCAGTCAGTGGGTAAATGCTGATTTGTCTCATCTTGTAGGTGGCCTTAGTTTCAACATCATCTGATTGTTTTTAGAGGTTTTTTATTGAACCACTGCAAACCTGCATTTAAGGGATTAGTTTATGCAACAACTTTTGTTTTCCACTGAACAATAGCATAGAGGGTCTTGAAAAATATTCCATGACTCAGATATTTAGAATAGAAGGAATTTAAGACTAACTTGGTTCTTGTATGTATACAAAAAAGGTAGCCAACAGAGTGGAGAAGACTGCTTGAGTTTGTATTAAGTTTTCTAGTCCATATCCTTTTCTACATCTTATCTGGTGCTAGTTTAACACAGCCTTAATCATGCTTGTCCTGCATTTTGGTCTGTGCTTTGCTGCTCGACTGTTTAATCAGAAGAAAAGCAGGCAGATATGCCACTTTGAACATTGAGGATCATTTTGTAGGTATTGCCTCTGCTCTCCTGAGTGTGGGGCAGCCAGAACTTCACCAGATTTCATGAGCAGTGCAGGAGTCCCACCTCCTGTGCCCTAAGTGCTTCCTTTTGTCTGTTTCAAAGTTAAGTTGTAAAGAGCCCACGTGAAGCTGTTCAGTCTTGAAACTTTATTGATGTTTGGAGATGCGTGGTCAGCTCACTTCTGTATAAAAATGCAAGCGCAATTAGGTCTGGAATAAGAGCAAAATTGAAATTAATGAGCACCCTAAAGCTGAAACTGGTGTAGTGTGTGCTGGGATGAAAGCCTGAAAAGGCTCACCATTGTCATTCTTACTGGTCAAGCTGTGAGTGTAGCCTGCTCCTAGCAAACCAAAGGTGGGAACTGCAATTCCTTTGTCAGCTGGAATGAAATCCCTTCCAGGCAGTTCTGGTTGAGTATCCACTAGAAAGGCTAATCTAATTGTCCCCTTGTAGGTCTTAAAGAGTGAATATGGGTCTTCCTTCCTCAAAGCTGTCTTCTGTATGTTAATGGTGACCTGCTGGGAGGAGGGGGACAGGATGTGGGGTAACAGTACTGGACATCCAGTGTTTTCTAAAGCAGCATTTCCCCAAAAGTAGGGCATATATTGTAACAAAGAATACCTTTAAATCCAGGATATGCTGTCATCCAGTTGCTTGGGGCAGCTTCTTGAAATTGCTGGAAGCCTTTCCAGAGACTTGGCGCTGGATTCTTTTATCTAAAAGACTATACATAATTGCAGTGACCTTCTTGTCCCTTTTCGCATGACCTATTACCTAAAACTTCCCTTATGCTAAGTCATTTGTTTTGCTATATTCTTAGTCTGTGTAGCTGGCTATGAATTAAGTCTTTGACTTCCCCCTTTCACCTGTTTCAGCAAATTTTAATAGCTATGGAAAATGCACATTCTTTCTGAGACAGCTGCTAGGCTTGCCTGAAGCTGCTCCTTTATCCACTCAAGAATTTTGTTCTTGCTCACCTCATAGGCCAGCTCTTTGTATAACAACATTTCCAAAGTGTGGATAAATTATCCCTGCTTTTCATTCACCCTTTGCTGTCACTTCAAAATGAGAAGGATTCAGTCCTTGTGCTGTCCCTGCTGCCTTTACTTTTAAACTTCAATTTTTTCAGGTGCCTTCTGCTACTTCATGTTGTATTTCCAACTATACTTCTAGTTATAAACAGTATTCAATTGACACAATTCTTGTAGCTGTATTTGTAGCTTATCTCTAGCCTCCTTTCTTTTTCTGAGATTACCTCTGTTCTTACCTTGATGCACCCCGCAGTGAAAAAGGTGAGCAGCTGCATCTCAAACAAGGGAAGAGCATGTGGAGTACCTACAGGAGTACCTGATAAACAGCAAACTTGTCTGCTCTCTTCCTTGCTGTTCTGGCAACTTGGTGTTCTAGTGACTACAGAAGTCTTTCTAGTTCTTTGTTCCTACAGATTGTTTTATTATGACTTTGATGCAGATTTTGAATGATGGCAGCAGTTAAGATACTGAGAAAATTCAATGCCTTTTTCATTAACTGTTCTGGAGGGGAAGATTGAGCACTACTTTTCTGTAAAGACAAAGTAGACCCCACAGAAAATGCTGAAGTCAGCATGATTCCAGTGTATTCCTGGGTGTTATCTAATGGGTGAAATACTGCTGTTCTCTATTATCTTTTTCAAAAATCATCTCACTTTTTTTTCTATTTCATGTGTACATCCCAACTCTTTTTCTGCTCACAATCTCAGATAAATCTAACTTGATTCTTTTCCTTGCCATCTCCAACTCTCAATTTTCAAACTATTGAATTGTTTCCTACCCACAACTCTTCTGCTTCTTCTATATTTAGTCTTCTGGATCTAAAGATCTCATTGCCATAAATAAGCTTCTTGTGAGTTTTCAGTGACCTGAGAGCTTCTGCTTAATTATCTGATTTATATTGCCTTTTTTTTCTGTAGTGTTTCTTTCTTGTGTTCTTTCTTCTGCCCTGCAGCGTAGTCCCACAAATAAGAAAGGGCCGTCATCTGAGAAGTAGTGTGTGATGAGTGTGTGAATTCTAGAATGTTAGAAATGGAAGTCCTTCAGATTGTTAGATTAGTAAATGAACTGAAAAGTGAACCAAATCCCTATTTATGTGGTTGTCATCCTAGTATTCTGAAGAAGGATAAGAAAAGAGCAGCTGAGGTACTATTAAGAATATTTTAAAACCAGTTGTCTGCAAGATAATAGCAAGTATTTTTATGTTCTGAAAAATAAAAGCCCCACCCCATCACTCCATTAAATATGTTTTGGAGTTAAATATCCTTTTCATAGTTTCTTTGAGAGATTGTAATGGATATGTAATTGTCTACAAGTATGGGTTAGATTTAGAAACAGAAGAAATGTTAGGACTACAAATAACAAAAATATGGTAACAGTGAGACAGATATTTCTCTGCCAAGGGCAGACATTTGGTGGAGTGCACGGTGAGACAGAGAAATCTGTACATGGAAGATGTCTTGGGCATCCTTTAGTTTTGAGACCCCAGGAGTGAGCCAACACACAGTGTTACACAGGCTGAAAATCATTCAAGATGTTGTGGGTCTGCAAGGACTGTGATTGGTTTTAATGTCTTGCAAGGGCTGGCTATAGTGCTGTTGTAGAATCACAGAATCACTAAGGTTGGAAAAGACCTCCAAGATCATCCAGTCCAGCTGCTCACTGACCACCAGTATTTTCCCCCCTAAGCTACATCCCTTAGTATGACATCTGACCATTTCTTGAACACCTCCCCTAGTCTATCACCTCCCTAGGCAGCCCATTCCAAAGCCTGACCATTCTTTTGGAGAAGAAATTTTTTCTAATATCCAATATGAATCTCATCTGGCATAACTTGAGACCATTCTCTCTCATCCTATTGCTAGTTATATAGGAGAAGATGCTGACTCTCACCTTGCCAAAGTTTTTTTTGAGTCAGTTGTAGAGAGCAATAAGGTCTCCCCTGAGCCTCCCTCAGGCTGAACAATCCCATTTCCCTCAGCTGCTCCCCATAAGGCTCGTGCTCCAGACCCCTCATAGCTTCACTGCCCTTCTCTGGACATGTTCGAGAGCCTCAATGTCTTTCTTGTAGTGAGGGGAAGGCCCAAAATTGAGCACAGTACTCAAGGCACAGCCTCACCAGGGCTGAGTACATGGGGATGATCATTCTCCTGCTCCTGTTGGCATCCTGGCTTGTATGAGCAATAGTGTTGCCATTGGCCTTCTTGGTCACCTGGGCGTACTGCTTGCTTGTGTTCAGCGGAGCATTGACCGACAACCGCAAGTCCAGTTCTTCTTTCGTGGTAATGCCAACTCACTGGCAATAATGAGCAGTCTTCTCACACGTAGCATCAGAAACAATGAAAATTATGGGGTAGGGTGCTGTAACCTATTCTTGGCCTCACAATAAAAGTATCATCAGCTGTGTCCAACAATATGCATAAAGAGAACTTGATGCTCTCTTGTTGCTGGATGCTTGACACACGTGAACTTCTCTGGGCCTCTTAAGTAAGGCAAACTGATGGGATACTCCACTTGTTCTAGAGAGCACAGAAATAGATCAGTATTTGTTAAAAAGTTGGTAACATGGAATATGTAATCCAAACCTGAGAAATTCTTAGCAAGAATTGGCAAAATTAGGGTCCGGTAGCTTCTTGACTCCTGGATTTTTTTCTTTAGATCTTTATTTAAATCTGTAGGTACCTAGTTATTTATATATCAGAAAATGTCAAGTATCAACTGAAGGAGAAACAAAACAAAACTTTTCAGGTTTTTTTTTTTTTTAACCTATAGTAGATTGCTGCATGGTTGTGTTGATAAAATTTGCTGTTATTTTCCAAAACATCTTATTGCAGCCTTAAGGTATAAATATTTAAGGCACCTGGTTTAGGAGGATGCAGCCACTTTCAGGCCTGTTTAGCCACTGAAGCATCTATGTGGAATATTAACTTGAAAGAAATCTATAGTATTGGGTACTACTCTGTAAGTTGGGCTGCATACCAACTCAGAAAGGCAGAATAGCATGCACTACTTTTAAATTACAACAGAGGGAAAAGTCAGTACAAACTGATTGTATGGCTAATTAAAACAGTTTGAAAGGAAGCAATTGCAAGAAGAGAAATTGGAAGAAAAGAGAATGGTAAATGTTTAAATATGCTGCCTTCAAATGTCAGTTTTCTTTAGAGAATGTCCCCCATATGAGAACTCCTCTATTCAGCAGCATTCAACCTGTAGGGCAGAACATTTTGTATAGAAAAGGTAGAGGCTGGAGGCAGTAATGCTCATTGAGCTTTATGACAACCAGTGTGAGAGGCTTAGAACCAAAAACAGATTTTTAAGGTTTATTTTTCATTTTTGTCACAAGTTTCCTAAAATGCTTAAAGGGAGTGCAAAAAATTGGAAAGCTTTCTTCCAAAGACAATGAAGGGGAGAAGCAACTGAGAACAGGAAGATTTTAGAACATTTGATGGAGGACGAAGTGAAACACAACAAAACTTCAGTTGAGAAGGGTGGTTGGAAAAAAGAATGGATATAAAGACAAGAATTCATTTCAGTGTGTTATGTGCCCCACTTTAAAGAACTAAATGTTAAGGTACTTGAAATGTATAGTAAGGGACAATAGTGTATACTCCCAGGCAGGTGTTAGGCTGCAAGCTAGTTAGAAGGAATGTTGTCTTTTGGTGACAGTTGCTTTGACTTACCTGTAATATTTTAATATTAATCTACTTATTGTTTAATTTCTTGACTGTGACAGCTGGAAGAATTTGGTCTTATACCTCTTCTGTATGCCTGTAGCCCTTACCTTTTTTCCCCCCTGCAAGTCTTATACAAATTCTTGTTCATCTGCTTTAGTGCTTTTATTACTCCTGATGTACTTATTGCTGGGTAGCACACATAACCCTTAGGCATACATTAAGTTGTCTTCAGCCTTCCCTGCTTTCCTTTCCTGCCAGTTCTTCTGTTACTTTAAATATTTTATTTAATCTGTCCCATACTCTGTCAGCCTACAACATTGTATGTGGAGACATCCTGATCCCTGCTCTTTTCTTGATATTAAAATCAGTATCTTCTGGGTGCCCTTTTTAGTTTCTCCCTTTATATCAGTTAAAATCAAATCCAGAATTGCGGTGTTCAGCTTCCCATCTGTCTTAGCACCATTTCTTCTGAGCTCATTTCCATCTGTATGTCTCTACTTGTTTACTGAATTGCCGAGACTGCTTTTTTTCTTTCCCCTACACATAACTTCCTAGTGCATAGATTTTTTTTTCCCTCCACTTCTCAGATTTTACTCTGTGTTTATCCAGATATTTTGTGTATTGGAACTCCTGCAGACATGGGCAGTGGTGTGAATTTCTTGAGATGGCGCGTCATCTGCCAGCATTGTGCTGGATGCGTGCTGTTTGGCTCCTCTTTAACCTCAGACCTGTTACTGACATTCTGGAGAGTAAAGGTTTCATGCACTTTTTCTTCTGTGAAGGCTTATACCAAATACTGGAATCATGTTCTGCTTTGTGACTGAACATGAGCGCTTTTGTTACTCCTTTTCAAAAGTGAAGATGCATTTGGCAAGGCAGCTCTCCTTCTTCCTTGATGTTGATCACCTGGTGCCATTTGCTTCATGGATTAGTTGGTGTCAATGAGTTTAATTTATTTCTAGTAGATTATACCTTCTCCTTTGTTCTGTTGTGCTTAAGGGATTCTTTCTTGAAGGTTTAGGGAAAACTTTGGTAGATTTGCATGGCTGGAATTATTGGAGCTTTGGTAACAGAAACAATCATGTTGTATACTCTTTAGCTCAAAAAGCTTAAAAGCACATGTACTTTAAAAAGCCTCAGTGCTTCATCTCAAGTGCTTCTTGTTGTCACCTTAAAATATAATTGTCAACATTAAAATGCCGCCAAAAATATCACTGATGAAACAGTAAAAATAGATGTTGCATATTTTCTGAAATGTGGATATGAGGCATCGTGACTACAATTTCTGTGAGCAGAAAAAAGAAATATTTTCCTCAGTAGAGGATTGAGTGAAGAACAGAGAGGTCAATTTGAAAACCTTTCATTCTGTGTGATTACAGCCATGCTGCAAATGCCTTTTTGGTATAAGGGAGGCCTTTAAAACATACCTTACTTCTTGATTTGTGCTGCAGGTCAGATTAGCTAAAATGGTTATTGTGTCACCCTAGAGATTCCTGCTTGCTGCAAGACCAGACTTTAAACCCTATTTTTATTATTAAAAAGGCCAGCAGCAACAAAGACTATTTTACAAGTTCTGAGACGTTTTCATAGCAATTTGATCTTTATACACAGGTTTTTAGAACTCTTTGTACTGTAATTCTTTGTGTATGTAAAAATTGGAAAAGGGGGAGCAGAAGCACTCATCTGCCTCTTGCCTGGAGCTTGTCCCCTCTTCATGCTGAACCCAAGGAATGAATTTGGGATGGAACATGCATTTGACTCCATGTCGTGGCAGAACAGCAGCATCTTTCAGTAGATGAAGTAGGTCAGACTGAGAGGGAAACTTGCTAGTTGTGGGTCAGTGTGTGACAGGTTCACCCTGCCACACTTGAATTGCCATTATTACACTTCTGTCTTGAAGAAAAAAGAATACATATATATGTTTTCAAGATGGAAGTCTGAATGTGACAGTTTCTATTTATATCCTATTTTATTCAGATACCAATACTGAAAAAGCAGCCTCAAGATGGGAAACAATGCTGGCTGTATTTTCTCTGCTTTGTATTTCATTACGCTGTATAGACTAGTCTTAATGCCTTTTGCATATGGCTATGATCATTCTGCCCTAATTTGTATGCTACAAAATACGCTGGTTAAAAAAAGATTTGTCTCAGCCTAGTTGCCTCTTGCTTTTCCCTAATTTTGTTTAGGAAAATGCAACAGTAGCTAGCCAGTCAGTATCCTTAGCTGTCCCTTCAAGTTATCTTCCCTGTTTCCTTATCCCTGTCTGCTTGCTTGGTCATTAATACTGCGCTTTTAAGGGGAACAAAACTTGTTGAAACGATGACTTTGCTGAAGTTTGGATGATTGCCTGCTTCTCTGAATGGGAATCTGTTGAGCACATTATGGAATTGAATGTTAAAATTTATTTGTCTTAATTATGATCTCAAGAAGAACCCCAAGATGTCTAGAATGCAACAAGACTGCCTTTTCCTTTTTTTGTTTCTTTTGCTCTGAAGCCATTGTCTGATGTGAAAAATCTGCCTGTGTATGGGGTGAAGATGCTGGCAGGAGTAGATTATAGTTATGAGGAGTTTCCAGCATCGCTTTGAGAATTGCTTGGTGAAAGATCCATTAGCTCTGCAACACTTTATACGATTAGGTCAGCTGGAGGTAGCCTTGGACAACTGTGGAGCACTAACACTTCTCAAGTTTAAGGGATGCATAAAATCTTACAGTATCTGAAAACGTTCTTGCAAATGGAGCGGTATAACTTGAAGAAAAAAAAGGCTTTGAGGGGAAGATATTAAGCACACAGAACTACATCAGTTCCAATGAATAAAGTTGTAAATATTTACACTAAGCAGAAGAGCAAGAGTAGCATCTAGTAAGTGAATGATGGTATCTAGTGTTGCAGAAGTAGCACTACTTTTCTGTAAGCAAAAACCTAAATAGTGTGATCAATGCTGACTTGTAAGCTGCGCTGTTCACATAACTAAATCATTTGTCTCATCCTCACCAAAGAAAAAAGGCAACTACTCATAGCAAAGTCTTCATTCCCTGATTTCTGTCAAAAAAAAATCTTGAGCATGTGTGTTTTTTGAGTCTTGAATTGAAAGATGTCCATCTAGGAAACATTCACTGAAATACCTTTTCCCTTTTTAGTTTTCCTTTTTAATAGCCTAGCTGATGCAATGCTTGATGTGAAGCTGCCAGCATCAGTAAAGTAAGAACAACTCTACCTATCTGAAGTATAATGGTAGAAAAAATGAAGTTAGCAAAATTTTTAAGGGAAAAAAAGCCCTCCTCTAACCCCTGCAACAAACAAACAACAGCAACAGTACTTCTCTGTTACAGATTCTGATTTAAGTAGTAGCTGCAAGTGGAGGACGTAATGTAGGAGTGAGAAGCTCAGGTGGTCTTTCAAGATTGATTTTTCTTTAAGTGAAATCTCAGCTCTGAAGCAAACAAAAATAAAAAGCAATGAGTGTATTTGAGGCTTAATAAGTGAAATAACTGTACTGACTGAATGAGGAATTCAAAATAATTTTTTAATGACTGGGGGGAGGAAGGGAGGAGAACTGGATAATTTGCTGCCATGCTGTGGCTCTGTGTTCTTGTCTAAAAACATGTGCATGCACATGCATGCAGAGAACTCTGGTCCAAAGAGATTTTCTAAGTTCTGAGAGCAGGGAGAGTGCTGGCTGAGGAACTATTGCAGTTTTGCATCAGATCATCTGAAGACTGACATCAAACTCAGAGATTTATGTTGAACGAACCTGATAAAGTAGAGAAGTTGTGTTTTTTCTTCAGGGAGAGTGCTTCTTTCTGCCTGTGCTTCCAGCTACACAGCTGAAGCAACTGGAAGCAGTGTAGTGAGGGGGCAATCCAAACTAGCAAGTCTGTCAACGGTCTTGCCTGGGTTGAGCTCCAGAGCAGCTGGCATCTACTGAACAGAGTGAAATAGTATGCATCTCAAAGCACAGACATACGCCTTTCTTCTTCCTTCTCTCCTTCCTTCTCTGTTCTAGAGGCATTTTCCTATCCCCAAACATGTAAAAGAAAGTGAAGTCTTAACTTGCTACTTGAGACTCATAAAAAGATTGTTGAAGAGATTTGCTGGCTACTTGATTTGGCTTTAAATAAGCAACTGCATCCTGAGTCTCCCTGACTCAGGCAGAGGTTGTGTCTAAGAATGTCTGTGCATTGAAGGATCTTGGAGGTGAGTGAAAACCAAATATATGCCAACACATCTATATCTCTAACTTGTTTTCAGATATGTTTGGAGATTCAGATGTGTTCAGGGCAGCACAGGGGAAAACAGTGAACGGAGAGCATCCTGTTTAGCTGGATAATGAGATGTTTCAGAGTGGTTATATCAAGTTTATGGTTGGGGTAAAACAGCTTGAAGAATGTTTGCGTCTTGGGAGCTAGGCTTATTCTTAATTCATAGAGCTCAGTAACTTCAGCTCATAATACTTCTGCAGTCACATATATCACTTCTGATGAAATGTTCTCTGCTAATCAGCAGTGGTTCCTGATGTAAGAAACAAGCAGAGAGGCTCCTGTTGTGACTGCATTGATACCACTGTGCAGTCTCCATAAAAAGCATGATTTATGCAGTGCTGCCTGTAGGACTGTTAACATTTCAAGAATAACTTTTCTGGAATTTGTCAAGAGTGTCCAGAAAGACAGGAAATTATGCTGTCAAATCTGATGTTGCAGTAAGCATTACAGAACTTTCTGAAACTGTGATTAAAGAAAACAACAAAAAACTGCTAGCTTTTTAGGATACTGTGTACTGTGTTTAATGTAAGTGTCTTCTTTTTTAATTAGATGCAACAGTTGGAATTAGCACAAATGCAACAAAGAGAAGCTAACCTCACAGCTTTGGCAGCCATTGGACCAAGAAAGAAGAGACCATTGGATTCATCAAATGCTGGATCTGGCATGGAGGTACTGAAATGGTTTGCAATGGCTTGCGTGGTGGTGTATCTTCATATGGAACCATATTCATTATTCACTGTAGGAAGAAATTCCTATGGGGAAAAAGAGTTTTCTTTTTACAAAATGGTTACCTACAGTAAGAAAACCAGTCCTTGAGTTAGATACTTGCAAGGATTACTTCTGGTAAATTTAACAGGGATGTTTATGCGTTATATGAAGAACTATGAAGGATGCTGTGTGTTGCCTGAATCAAGTAGTGGCTCAGAGAAGCTTCTGGAGGGTAATGCTGCTGTAGTATTCTGCTATGGCAGCCAGTTGTCATGTCCCAGCAGTCGAACTTGTGGTTTTGGATGGCTTTTTGAAACGAACCTGGCATTTGATTGTGCACTTCTTTCTCTGTGCAATGCATAGGCACTCTTTTTAACTATTCTTTGAGTTTGCCTTGGCTGGATCACCGAAAAAAGCCACCAGAAATGAATAAATGCATAAAGCTAGGCCATTCTCTTCCTGCAGTGAGTCAGAGCTCTTTTTCTGTCTCATCTAGCACTTAAAAAATGCCTTGAAGGTGCTTTTAACAGATCTTGGTTTGAACATCTCTCTTAATGTTCTGCTGGAGATTAACTGTTTCCAAAACCTGGAAACAGTTAATGAGGCTGCTGAAGTTCTTTCCAAGAAGACTGACACCCTGCTACTGTTAGAAATCTTCATCTTGGCTGGGAATGGGAGAAGGGTATTGCCAGCTGCGATGCAAGTGTTGACAGATTTGCCATTCCTTCTCATGAAGCCTCATTGCTGCATGAGAGAATGGCTGCTTGGCCTGTGACCTAAGCGCAATGAGCAGAAGCCCCAGAAGTAACTCATGGTGGAAATGGTGCTTTTCCTGTCTGATAAAACTTGACTTGTGTCCTCAGAAGCTTAAATACATGCTTGAATAAATATACTCTCGCTTTTTTGCGTGCTGGAATCTGAGAAGACCTCGTATAAAGCTCAACTAATATTTGCAACATAACTTGAGATGGTAGTGGTATCTGACCTGTAGGTTTCCTCTCAACCTGACAAAAGACCACTTGAATGATGTGGGCTTAACTTTTTTCTTTGATTTTTTTTCCATGTTGTTCTGTTATGGAGACAGACACATAAGTCTTTAATGGCTCACTATTTACTGCACTAAAGTGAAGGAACTGGTATTTAAACAAGCAATAGAAAGCAGCATGCCAAGCTTTTGAGTAGCTACTCTTCACTTTCACGTTTTTTAAGGCACTTTCCCTTGAAGCTGGAAGCACAGATTTTTTTTTTTTATAATACTCCTGGAAAAGTTTGAAGAGAGGAGTTCAACATGAGAACTTTTCCCCTTCCTTTTCTATCAAATAACTATTCTTCTTCATAGTGGTTTCCTACAATTATTGCAAGATTTGTTTCTGAATATTTAACAGGTCTGCCTATTGGGTGCTTTTCAGTTATTTCTCATCACCTGCAATGTATCTATTTTATTAAAAGCTTTACACAATTGTGCCAAAATGAGGTGGAAAAGTGTTGGTAATAAGGTGGTAATCCATTATTTACGTTGTCATTTTTAAAAAGAACGTGTAGACTGAGCCTGAAACTCACCACAAACATTGATTGTGTATTTTTAAGGTGTTTCTCTCATAGGTTGCCTTAGGTAGTTACTGAGTAAGGAAGAAGAGGAAAGTAATTCCACTAATGAAGCTACTTTTGTTCTCACATGATTTCCAGTGCATAGCATTTGAGCTTCATGCTATCAGAAAGCCATTCTCTGATTCTCTGCAGACCTTTCTTTTTGTGTGTGTGTGTGAGATTATGCAGGATGACAAACCTGTGAAGGCTCTTTATACTTAAGCATTTAAGTGTCTCAGTATATCCAAACAAGATTTATAAAAGGCTCAAGACTTCTCTTGTAGAATAAAAAATGGTTTAGATGAATGCTATATTTCAAGAAGCAGAACATTTGTAATACATTCATGATAACATGGCAAAACATTCTGAGCCGTAAACAACATTCCATTCTTCAGAGATGAAAGGAGGTCTTTGAAACTGAAAGCAAGTACAGTATGGCCTTAGGCTGATACACATTTGGGCATCTTTAAAATCATCTTTTCGGGCAACCTGTCTGAGAATAATTTAAACAGGCAGGATGTACTTTCTCATTTCAAATTGCAAATACAGACAGCTTCACTCACAAATAATATTAAATGTCAGAACTTCCCGACTGTGCAATGTCAAAAAGTAAATCTGTGCATAATACTCCTGTGACCATTTTTTAAGCCTAATATCTTGGCAGACAGGCATGATGGAAGGAATTATTCCTGAGTATGAGTGATCCTTTGGTAGTGTTGAATGAAGTCACTGATGTTTCTAACAGAGACTTCTTCAACTTGCCTGATGTTCTTTGTACGGTGTCTGTATCTCTTAGGTCTGTTACAGCAAAGTTGTGCATTCAGCTTTTTTATCATTACCTACTGTAATAATTAAAGGAAATGAATTCTTTCAAGCTGTTATTGATGTAAACTGAAGCCCTGAGGTATTTGGAAAGACCGGGAAGAAATAACCAGTTATACTACTGGAAGAAGTAAAATACTGTAAGCAAATTTCATATATATACCTTTTTCCTGTACCAAAATGCAATGGATACTGGAAGAGTTTTAAACACTAGTTGGAGTAGTTTTGCATATTGATTTTATTTTGCACGTTGATTTCATTACAACTTGACACTTGAATGGTATTGTTCAGAAATAACGATTTCAGAAGATCCTGGTAAGAAAATCCATCTATTGTGGTAATTGGTGCTGCCTGCATTTCAGAAGTGGTAATATCTTCATCTCTCGTTCTGGTCTTTCTGGACACTTGGATACAAAAGTGTGGGAGAGTCATTCAGATTTGTGTGTTTTGAGGTTTGTGTATTTGTTACTCACCTCTTTATCCTTTCCCATCTTGGGGACATGTGGGGAATGCTAATGAATAAAAGAGTAGGAAGACTTGAGACATAAAACTGTTCTTGAAGAAAAGGAGACAACTTCTTGTAAAACCAAGTCAGCAAAAGTAAACTTGAAGCCACAGATTTATTTTCCTGATTTTAAGTTTTGTTTCGTTGCTTTCTATTGGTTAGTAACACACTCTGTAATGCTTTAAATATTGAGAAATAGTCAAGATTATCTTCTGGAAGTATTGAGGTCTGCCTTGCCCCAGAGTGCTGTTCTGTCACATCCTTCAGTTGTCTTCTCCTGTGGGCTGGTCACACTGACTAACTCACAGGTGAATCTTCTATATTTCCTTACTTTCTGTCTGATCTGATGGCTGCTGTAAAATTTTACTAATGGTCTCTTAGCCCTTCTTGAGGGATCTCAGAGGTTTCCTTGGGGTAAGTATGGATGTGCTGAGTTGCTTGGTGGTGCAGGGGAAGGGATGGGAAGCAGGGGAAGGGATGGGAAGCAGAGGAGCATTGGGCAGCTGTGTCTGTACGCCAGCTCTCCCTCCAGATGCAGGGAGTTCATAGCTGGGAGGGCAAATTTGCAGGCACTGCTCAAAATGCTGCACTTGGCGAATCTTCAGGCCTTCTGGTCCTTAGTGCTGGGGTACTGCTGCAGAAGCAAATGGTGCAGCTGAAAACCTGGGGTCAATGTATAGCTGTTCAGATGCATTCACTGTAAAATACCCAGCTTTCGTAAACAACATGAAACAATGTACTTCTGGAGGTGATACACATCTTTCAGTACTGCAGTCCACAAATAAGTTGGCGTTTTCTTTCTGGAAAGAAATTTAGCAAAAATAAACAGAAGAAATATATATTCAGTGCTGGTCATTGTTCCACTTTTAATATTGAATGTGTGTGGAGAAAGCAAGCTTGTCATCTCCTCTTTCAGGGCAAGCTCTGTGCCACATCCGATCACTGTTAGCAGAACTTAAATTTACCCTGCTTGTTTTACAGATTAGGATGCCAGTATGCATGTGGATCAAACATATTCTGTAAATGGTGCGTGTTTAAGCTTTGGAGATACTCTTTGGGCTGATCTAGGAAGAACTAAGCCATTGAGCAACAAGTCCTTTCCTGCGAAATGAACGGAAAGCAGATGATTGAGGAAGAGAGATTTTGTTTTCCCACAGTGTGGCAATCAAATCACTGTGTTGGTTTTTTTTTGTGTGTGTGTGTGTTTAATAAAGGAATGTGCGGTAGTTGGGGAGGGGCATGTGGCTTTACACCATTAGAAGTGATAGCTTTAGAAATTACTTCCACCTTTCTGACCTCTGAGAGAACACACTAGCGTAACTCATCTACTTCAGTACTTGTGTTCAGGATGTGACTGTGTCTGAATGTGAATTAAACTTTCCTCTGCAGTGAAGGAGGATGGGTTTTGCTGCCCTGTCTGTACCTGTGGGGGTACAGGGAGGCTTCTGGCTGTTTGGTATTGGTACATGATTATCTGCTAAGGTATTTTCTTAAAAACTACAGAAAATGAATTGAAAATCGATCACCTTAAATTAGACTACTTGCATGTAAGTTGGTCCTCAGAGCCAGGCTACAAAATCTCTTTCTACACTTGAGGAGTTCTCTGTTTTCTCTCTGTGAGTGTCTCTTTGTGTCCTAACCCAGTTTGAGACTTAGGTCTAAAGTGATACAGGAGAGTTTTTCTTTTTTTTCTACTTTGCGCATGCATAACATATGTGGACTTTTGATTTTGGTTTCTAGTTCTTAATTCAAGCTATTGGACAACTGAGGAGTCTACAGAGTAGTCATACCTTTGGGGAAGGTATTATAAAGTGTAGCTTCAGCATCTTACTTAGATCTTGCAGCAGATATGTGTGCAAGCCCCTGTCAGCAACGGAGTTTCACTTTGAGTTCTGAATTTCCTGGCTGCTGTCAGTCTAGGCTGTACATACACTTGATGTGAATTTTTCCCCCTGTAAATAGGCCAAAATATTCCTGACTGCCATTCATACACTTCAGAAGCGCAGTTCATCGGCCCGCATTGTGCTTTCTCTCTGCTAGATAGGAACTTAATTCTTCTTATGTGTGAAAGATATCTGCAATTTAAATGACTAATTGCATTGTAGCTTTAGGCTGAACATATTGGTAACGCAGAAATGTTGATGACATGTGAAGGGTCAAGAGATTTATAATTTAGTTGACAATACATTGCTTAAAAAGATGTGGCAAAGAGCCAGAAAATTTCAGCTTAATAATTGTCTATTAACTAACATGACATATTTGTATAGTATTCGTTACCTCCAGGTACAGATTAAGCATCTGATGGAGCCACACGAAGTGACACGCGTACATGAATCTTGGGCATTAATAGTGAATAAACTGACGTTGCATTCACAGTAATTTGTTTCAATATGTAAAGCATGTTGTTGCCTACATATGAAAGGACTTGTAGAAATGTTGCAATGAAATCTGAGGAAAATGTTTAGTTGGATAGCATTCTCTGTTGTGTAGATCTGACAGCTTGGTGAGACTTCATACACTACAGATAACATCATAAATATACATGTTTGTTTTCAGCTGTATGCGAAACAGTCTGGAAACGGAGATCTAAGCCTTTCAGACATCAGCTTGATCTGTCCTAATGTTCTGTGAGATTTAAACATCAACACATGAAAAACAACAGCAAAACCAACTTCTCAAATAAAAAAGAAACCGTATTTTTTGTAAATGTTGAGTAATGTAGTATTTTAGCATTGTGAGTGTGGGGAGAATTTCTAGTAGATTGTGAGGCTTGACAGAATAGGCAGAATGAGCACGTTGGTTTGCCACTGAAGTATTAACTTCTTTCATTTTGTTTTCTCTAGCCTAAATTATGTGCTTATTTGCAAAAGCAACATTTCCACAATTATTTTTTTTTTAACCTTCTTTTCCCTTCTGTGAGATGGGAGAGTGATGCGCAGGATGTGCTGCTGGCCGTCACAGACTTCAGTGTGGCCACAGATGACAGAACTGGGGATTATTGAACCTGAATTAGAGTAGTTGCTCTGACTGGTGTTTGTACCACCTTCCAACAGCGTATCTGCTACAAACAGCTGCAACTTCTCAGTGTTTACAAATGGCATTGAAAACTGTTTCCCTTTTTTTTTTTTTGGTGATATTTTTGTAATGAACAGCAGAGCTACAATGGCAGCTTACTCTCTTAGCATCTTAGCTTTGAGGCTTACAAGTACTTATGCCTCACCAAAAATTAAAATTAGAGCTCTTGACTCTGCTCTAAAGATCTGGCTGAAGTTTGCTGCCTTAAAGTACCCCTCTGTGAAACCGCAGTGAGAGCTGAAAGGTCTGAATGCAGTTGATGTGAAGCCAATAAATTTGGGAAGGGAATGTGTTCTGTGCCAGGTGAGCTCGCTGATCCTGATGCAGGTTGGTGGAAGGCAGGGTTCTGCTGACCTCTGAATTTCAGGTCCCGTGTAATAGCTCTGAACTGCTCTGGTATTTCTGACAGTGCTTAAGATTGCAGATTTCTAGACTGTGTGCCACAAGTACACTGGAGACGAGGAATTAGGAGTATGGTAGCTCAGGTAAAGGAAGGGTCTCGTCTCGCAGCCTTACTGTTGTGACAGTCGTGGCTCTGTATCAAATTTGCTCTCGCCTTTGAAAAGAGAATCAATATTTAATTCTTCATCTGGCCACTGGAGAGAGCTCTAGAGATCTTAAAGTTGTGTTTCCAGGAGCAGCCTCCTGACGACAGTAGCTGCAAAACAGGTATGGAACTGCTGCAGGAGCTCCACAGTATTTTTTGTTGCCACAGTCACTAAGAGTAACTGATCTCTGTTAGGAATGTACAAAATGCTATGAGGATCACGAAGGCGTGTTGTTCTGACAGTGCTGCTGATTTGACCAAACTCTGAGGGTATGTGAAGCACAGAACTGCAGCCTGTGTAGCCTTGTGATGCTGGCTTTAAGGCAGCTGCTCCACATGCCGTGAGAGGTGGTTTCCAGTGGTGCAGAGCCCAATTGCTGCAATACCTTACTTAACTTACAGATGGGGTCTGTAAGCTATGCTAAAGCTGCAGCACTGCTGCTGATACCCTGTTGGGCAGGCGGTACCTGTGCTGGGTAATTCCCCTGCTTGTTGGCTCACTGAGGTACTGACAATTAAAAGCTTTATTTTTCAGTTCTCCTCAGAAAACGGAGCAACAGAGGGCCCTTCCATGAAGTATCCTCTGTGTCAGCCAGAGAGCTCAGAGTTAGGCACTCATTAATCTCTTTGACATTGAGGCATGTGTGTGATGGTTCGTTGTGGTATGCAGATGACAACGTAACTTGGAGTGTTTTTACTTCTGGTTCCTTAAATGTCTTATTACAGACAGGTGCTATATCACCGTATGTTGTTTGTTCCAGTGTTCAAAATCCATGAAAGACCAGTGCTTCCATGCAGCTGTGGATGGCAACCAGTTAGTGCTGATCCCCACGTAAACTGTTCAGAAGCATGCAGGAGGTGTTGTGTAGGGTGAGTTCCCTGACCATACAGAGCCTGTCTGCAGTCCAGTCTGGGCTGGAATGACTATGCTGCCTGACTCCTTTGATTTTAAACCATCTTGAATTTTGACAGAGGGGCCTTTTCTTTTGACTTGGATGTGGCAGCCAATGCTTTAGATATGTTCAGTTGCAAGCTGAAGAGTCTCTGCAATGCTGTACTCAGCTCTGATAGGCCTGTCTGATGCTCTGTGAAATTTAAAAGTATGAACTGTCTATCTTAGCAAACAGAAGTCCATTGTAAGCTTTGGCCTTGGAAAACATCATTCTACATCCCTGCATTGGGCACGATGGGTAAGAATTTAAGAAAAAACAAATGCATACTTCTGTCCCAAGCATGGGCAGCTTTGAGCTTCTCTGTTTTAACAGCGTGCTGCTCTGATAGCTTCCACAGCAGACTCAGAGATCTGTGATGTCTGCCTTCTACTTTTGTAAGGGGGAAACTGGATTGAGGTGGCTTTGGTTTGCATCTTTCTAAAGGTAAGTCTCCCCGACTAATGACTATTTAGAGAGAAAATACTTTCCCCTCCGTAAAGTTCTTTGAATTACAAAGGACATTACTGTTGGGTTCCTGAAAACCCTTGGGGTTTATTTCATTTATGACGTTGCCTCAGGCCTTCTGCTGCATCCTGTTGGACTGACCTCCTTTTCAACCCGTGCTGGCAGCTGCATTGCAGAGCTATCTTTTCCCTGGATCCTTCGGGGCTGTCATATGACAAACTTGAACTGTGACCCCCTTGTGTCTTACCAGGACAGCGGTGCCCTCTCTGTGCTGTGTGGCCAGCAGTCTTCCCCACGCACGCATTTGTTCCGAGCCATTTAACAAACTGAAAGTTTCAAACAGTGGTATTTCATAGTGTTTAATAGTATCGACTGTAAAGCAAATGAAATGGTGCTGAATACCCTGCATGCTGCTAGTAAGAAATACGGCTTCCATTTCTGCAACGTGCCCTGGGTTTTCTGTGGCTAGTGTGTGCTCTCTGGTGAATCCTTTATTTATTTATTTTTTTAAATAAATTTCAGTTATTTCCTCCTAACAGCAGTAGCATTCACTGCTATAGATAGTCCAGCACTGGTATTTGTATCTAATATATGAGTTTTTTAACTGGATTTCCCTAAGCAAAGTGGGCAAAGTCATTTTGCTGAAGTCTTACAGAGAGTGTTAGGGTAAGAATTGATATAGTTAGCACAGCATCCAAGCAGCACCATCTCCAAGTGGTGTTGATGCTGGCAGGCATTGCCTTGCTGAAGTTACAGAGACTGAGCGCTCGTATTTGTACAAATTGCATTCATTACCAGGAACCCTCCAGTAGTGATAAGAGACTGGCTGCGTAGCGTAGATTGGCTCCAAGATAAGTAGCCAGTCTATTCTGCAGCTCATGGTAATCTTCTTCTCCACCCCTAATAATAAATCTTGGGGCATTTTGGAATGCATGGGGGTTGCTCATTCCAATAGCCTGAATTTGTAACTACTAAACATCATCATCTCCACACCAGTTGTGCTTTCATAACCAAGTGAGGCTTCTGTCTGAGATGGAAAGGCTTGGATACAGCACCCTGAATGCACAGATGCTTTGGCCTGCCTAGGGAGGTGGTTGAGGCACCATCCCTAGCGCTGTTCAAGAAGCGTTTAGATGAGGTGCTAAGGGATTTGATTTAGTAGTTGGGTAGGGATAGCGATAGGAGAACGGTTGGGCTAGATGATCTTGTAGGTCCTTTTCAACCTAATGTATCTATGACTGTGTGTATGTCTTGCTTTTGTAAAGGACATTTGACAGGTGATGGCTAGGGTAAGAGTCTGTCCTGGCCATGTTTCACAGCTTGTACCCATTGTGGTGATACATTTCTTCCAGAAGAGATGTAAACATCTGGAGCTCCTGGAACTGTGAGCACAACACAGGGCTCTACACAGAAATGGGTAGCACCACCTTTGTAGTGAGAAAGCACCACTGTTTAGTATTACTTCAGTGAAACAGCAGTTACTAATCTTACAGTAATACAGTTTATGGAAAAAAAAGGAAATTTTTAGTAAGAATGTTTTTCATTGCTTTGACTGGTGTGAACCATTAACTGGCAGATGTGTGCTTTGTCTTTAGAAGAATCTAATGCATCAAGAGCATCTGGATTTCTGTTTTCTAGCAAGTAAAGCTGAGCATCAGCAGGTTACTTCTACGCAAGTAGGCAGTACAGCCCAACCAGTTTGATTTAAAAACTTTTATCAACATGAAATGTTAACGTTTTTCTCTCTCTCCTTCCACTCTTAGGGTTTGAATGGCAATGGAATTGTTCCTGGATCGTCACATTTTAGCCTTACAAAACAGCTTCTTCGTCCAAGAATAACTCGTGTCTGTCTCAGGGACTTGATATTCTGCATGGAACAAGAGAGGGAGATGAAGCATTCTCTAACCTTGTACCGTGCTCTTCTGAAGTGATTTGAATTTCACATCTCAACTTGCTGTCTACTGCCAAAGAAAACACTGAAGCGTTGTTGCACTGTCTTGAAATTCCAATTTCTGGAAGATGATCCGTTGTAAGGATAACTCTTGTTTACAGATAAACATTTTTATTAAATACCTAACTTAGCACCGGTAGGGTTTTTAATAATGTTTGGCTTAAACAAGTCTGTAAACCAGTGAAAACACTGAGCTGCACACACAGGCCCCTGACTACATTGCATTTGTGTCTTGCAGGCTCTGAGGGCTTGATATGTGTACTTAGTTTATGTATGTTACTTGCTTCAGTACTCCAGAATCTGCAACATCTGTTTGTAGTGCCTTCTTCTAATCCAACCTTATCTAGGGGACAAATAACACTTTAAAGGCACTGCACAGCATGACACCTGTACTTATTCATGAACCAGCAGTCAGTCAACATGCTAATGTATTGCCTGTTTGACTCAACAAATCTCCTTAAATCAGATGTCCTTAAATTTTCTGGGCTTAGAATTACTACTGAATGCTACTTTGTGGAGCAAATTAGCAAACAAAAGGAGCGAGGGAAAGAAACTTCCTCTTCTCCACATCACTTCAACTGTCTCCTTCCCCTTTCTGCTGAAAAAAGTGATTGAGGGAAGATGAACTAATCGGTCATTCTTGTGGTTAAGGTACACCAAGCAGTGTAGGTAGGGCATACTTTGATGTTTGGGAAAATCTGGTGTTACTGAACTTGAATACAGGGAGTGAAAAAGCCTAAAAAAGAAAGGTAAAAAGAACACGCTGATATCTTACGTTTTTCTTTACGTAGATAACAACAAAAATAGCAATGAATTTAAGCATAGATTAAGAAATTAGGGAAGAAATGAACCAAAACTTGTGCTTACTGCAAGAAAGGGAAATCTTGAGATACAGTAAATATTCTGAAACTTTATAGCTAGAAACTTTTAAGGAGAAGCATAGTGTTTGCAAAGCACAGAATTCACTGCTTTATTGAGGATATTCATTTAGTTGTCAGCTTAATGTTTATCATACCTTAATGTGGTATAAGAGGGGAAACATTTCAAGTAGAAAGTAGTTAGTCAGTTGCCTCGTTTCCATTCAGTGAGGAGGATGACTCCAGACTATTCAGACTGCTAGAATAGATTCAAAGATTTTCTGCTCTGCTGGTAAAGCTTGCCTTGTGGTAGAAGGGAAAAGCTCCGGGTCACCCTTCTCCCCAACCTTCAGACACTTTGCCTCCCATGACACAGTGCTGCATGGCATGGCTGCTTCCCAGGACCGGTGGGAAAGGCACTGATATATGGAATGGCTTCCTGCTAAAAGTTATTTACTTTCAAGGAACAAGCTTCCTGTGGTTATTTGGCATGCTACTTTAGAACTTAAAGTGATAACTTAAATGCCCTCTACCATCAGAACCACTGCATATAGTTACCAAATTCAGTAAGTTTTGAGTCAGTTTTTTTTTGGTGTTGAAACTGTAGTAGACAAATCTAGCAAATGAATGCTGTAAATTATTTATATATGTATATATGGCATATATATATATATATAAGAAAAGCAGTAATTTGACTAAGCTATAGTTTGTGAGATATTGATAGCATCAGGCAAAATTGTTTTGTATAATTAAATGCTTAGCTTTACTTTTTATGTAAAGTGCAGCATTTTCCATATTTGTGTACTGTATCTTATTGATCAGATGTTTAAAATTATTTTAAATACTGCATTAAAGCAATTATTTTATTAAAAATAATAAATAGCTACCTTTGTCTATTTCCTAGCATGAAAAACTCAGCATCTGAAGCGAGCTGTCATCACCATGACTAATGGCGTGGTTCTGAGAGCGAGCCCCAGCTATCTGCCCATCACAGTGACTGGCACGGTTGCCCAACTTCAAGTGTTAATGATAAGCATCTGTTTTCTAAGGTTTTTAAACAGAAGTGAGTGACAGAGCAAAAGATTACTTGAAGGCAAGTAGATGGGGAGGGGGACAGAGAGTCAAAGCAGCCCCTCATTTGTCCAACTTCCCCGTCAGTCAGCACAGAGGGTTTTTTATTTTTTTATCAGCTGAACAGAGGTACTTTGCACATATTCTGGGAAGAAGAAACACAGGAAGCTTCTCAGACCTCAGCAACGTGCAGTGGAAGCGTTGTCCTAAATTGTTTTTGAAGCTACTCACAACTAATTAAGTGCAGGTAGGAGAACACAGATGAACATCTGCATATGGGCCTGCCTTGTTCTCTAAACCAATGAGACATTTAAAACAAAAGGTATTAGAGAAAATAAATCACACGATAAAAAGATATACATAATAAACTTTACCAGATAATTGGATGTTTTTATTGCCTGCTTGCAACGCAGACTACGTGCTTTCATTACTGCTGTCACAGCAAGCTGTCTCCGTTCAGTAGTTCTACCTTCCCTTCTCATTCTCAGAACTTTAGGAGGAAGAGCAGGTGTTTTCCAAAAGTTTTTCAGCAGTTTTAGGCCTGACTTCAGGCAGAAGGAGCCAAGGCCTTGGTGAAGGTGCAAAGGCTAAAACTACTTGTCTTCTTCCCAAGGGTTCAGCCTTTGCTTCTCAGAAGAGCAGGAGACCTCTCTGCTCAACCAAACCAGGATTTAAAGGAGGGATGACCGTGGAATTACCTTTCTCTTTTTCCCAGACTCACCATCGTTTAGGGGAAGGTGAACTGTTCTTTACACAAATAATAAACACTCAGTTACGAGATAATGAAGACGAACCCTGGCATAGCTCTCCTGTGCTTCTTGGTTGCTGGGATGCTTGTGTTCCAGCCTCAGCACTTAGCAGCACAGCCATTTATGCATGGATGCTGCAGTGGGTCTAAAGCTTACTCCAGGCACTTCTTGCTGTCCAGATGGTCTATTAGTCTAGTGCCTTTTTCTGATGCACCGAGCTGTCCAGGGAACTATCCATGGCATTCAAGTATTTTGCCTTCAGACAAACAGTATATCCAGTTGTATAGAGGAAAGCTGTTGTTGCTGGCTCTTGATTAATACCACTTTAACAACACCGTATTACACTGGATTTTCAAAGTTACGTGGGGACAAAATGAGCCTTGCACTCTTTCTCCTGCTGCTGCTCTTTTTCCTTTATTGCCATTTTTGAGTCTTAATGCTGAATCCATTTGCCAGCTCTTTGCACCGTCTTTGACTCCAGCTCTCGCCCTGGGAAGGACTAGCTGAAGCACACAAACACACCCTGCAGCCTTGTTCTAGGTTTAATGAGGAAGGTAGCAGGGGCCCGAGAGACTGCTAGATGATTCCTCGAAGCCATCGTGCTCTCTTGGACACTGACACAAGTAGCTTAAGGCTAGTGTTTGCATCCAGTTGTTCTAGGCCTGCTCTCTTGTAGGCACCTGTGTCCTGCCATGTGAGTGCACTTTGCTTGGAAAAAATGCTGTCAGCTGCTCTCCAGGTTCATCTGTTTGCTGTGTTCTCTTTGTTTGTGATCACTGGGATTAAAAAGGAGAGACAAAAGCAAATGAGGATGTCCTAAAGGGGTAAGACTTCCCAAGTGATTGGACTTGCTCTCAGTAACTTTTCAAACAAGGGCTGCTGAGTTTCTGAGGCCAAGTGCTGTACATGTTTACTCTGCATGTACTACACCTGATGTCTGCACATTATCCGTGCACTCAGGGCTGGAGTCTGCAGCTCTGGAGCTAAGTGGAATCCACAGTGAAGGCTTCACTCAGATGGGTGCAAAATTAGCACAGGGCCCAAAAAACTGATCGCACCTGACCTTTTGCCATTGCTAGCACTGGCTCGTTGTCACTAGTCAGTGGTTTGTCCCACCCAACCTGGCAGGAAGGCTGCCTTGCATGCCTGCAAGTCACAAGTCCTGTGTTTCACTTGGTGTAGGCCTTTGCAAGCTAGCCAAGCACCCATCTGCAGCTTCTCTCTTATTTTGAAGGCACAGGCAAGCAACTCAGAATTTTCCTTCCAAGGTAGAGTAGTTGTCATTCCTAGTGCCTTTTCTACCATAGGCATGAACCGATCACTCCTTTCCTGCTATCTCTAACCTTGCAAGTTAGTTGCTAACTTTGCCACCCTGTCCCATCTCAAGTTCCTCTGTTTCAGAGGTCTTCCTGACCTTTTAGAAAACATTTCCTTGGCAGGTGTCTTTCTTCAGGGTCACCTAAAGGTCCCACCTATGACCCTACTCAAGGGTACCTGGCACTCATCCATTCTTTTTCCCATACCACAGAGCTGGTCTCGGAGGGTAGCGCCAACACTACGAAGTCACACTCAGCAGCTCAGTGTAGGTTGTCCTTAGGAACTGCAGTTATCAGTAAACAATTTATTCTCTCTGACAGATCACAGAGAATATTATTCTAAAATCAATTTGGGGGTGAAAATTTAAGAGAAATACGCTGCTTCCTTTAGAGTTCGAGTTGTAACAGCTTCTGGATGTGAAACTCCAGCAACAAGGAGTGAGAAATTCCTGAAGAAGTTGCAAGTGTCAGTGCATTAAAATAATGAGATGCTTCTGTGCAAAACTACAGAGAATAGACTCCCTCAAAGAGCTGATGAGTTGGAGTACTCAAGAAGGAAGATTGGAAAAGGAGAATGTGATTGAGGACTGTGCTCTCTTCTCCCTCAACAACTCTGTCAATATATCCATATACTTTCTGGCAGAGGATTTTTTATTTCTTTTGATTTTTTTTAACAGAAATTATGGAAAATAGTCCCTCTAGAAGAAAAAAAGATCCATCGAGGTAAGTGGGTTAGGCATATGCAGGCTGTATTTTTAATGAAGCAGACTTATTGGATAATTACTACTTGGCAAGAAATCCTTAAGTTTTGACTTCCCGTTCAATGCAGTTTTCACTCTTCACGTTTCTCAGGCTTACAGGGGATGTCTCCAAATTTTATCATTACATTTTGAAGGAATAGCACGAAAGGTGATCAGCTTCAACCCAGTGCTGTACTCCAGGCACGCAGCTGGAATGCCGCCAGAAGTGAGGGATAAGTGTTGTTTCCATGGGAATCAGTGGCCTGGCTGATGCTGAGGGAGAGGCTGGGATGAGCAGATATGGCATGATCTGTTCAATATCTCAAAGCTGGAGCAGTTTGTCTGTACTGATGTGAAAGCAAAGCACGGAAGGAGGCTTACAGCCCATCTGCTGAGCATCAAGCTGACGCAGTCATCGGGTTGCACTACCTTAAGTCAGGGCTGGGGCTGTAATTTTCTGCACCCTGCCTTTCGCCAGCTGGCTCATTAGCCCTTTGCAACATGGCTGGAAGGTGGTGCAAACTCGAACGGGCCCTCGTCTCAGAGAGCTCTCAGAACCTTTGCTTCTCACTTGAAAGTTTTGACCTTCTTTATTACAGAGAGGAAAAAAAATTGAAAGTGACCCAAGCTTCAGGTACAAAAGGCGAATATTAAAAGTGAAGTGGGTTTTGCCTTTGAAATTCCTCTCTTCTTAGAGACTGCTGGTGAGTGATGCCCTGGAGCTGGAGAGGATGGCTCCAGAAAGAGATCCCCTTGAGTGTTTAATCAGCCCTTCTCAGTTGTCTGCTGTAGGATGCCGAAACAGAAATCTGTGTTTCTAGTTTTTTTTCCCATGCCATAAAGAAGAACCTGTGGGAAGGTTCTGGCTCTGTCCTTACACAAAACCAGGATATCCAGTAATTAGTGAGAGATACCTCCAGGGCAAGCTCCAATTTTGCAACACTTCCCAAGGCAGGGAAAATGCCCTGGGCTAGGGCAGTCTTGGGAAGAGAGTGAGTCAGGAAGCTGCTTTTATTTATTTATTTTTTAATGTCTCTATATGCTCGATAAAGACAAAACTTTTAAGAAGAGTTTGCCTGGATCCAATTCTCCTAGGCCTCGCTATACATGGGTGAGGCTCCTTCAGCTCCCAGGGTACATGACTGCTCTTTCAGGCTTTGTAAAGTTTGCTGAAGTTTTTGCAGTTCTGAGTGAAAGCTGAGTTTCTGATGACAGCCAGGCCTGCCCAGGGCCAGGGGACTGCCCTGCCCCTCCACTCTCCAGAGCTTGTTGATGCATGCTGAGGTTTCCAGGTTCCCTCGAGGGCACTGTACCACACACACAGGACTTGAGGACTTGGGGATATGGCACAAATACTCCTTAGCTTTTTGAGCTAAGAGCCCTAAATCTGTCTATCTGAAGTCGGGGTGCAGTGACCTGAGTGAGGCTCCCATGGCCTCACAGTGGCCAGAGTGGGTGTTCCCAGCCTCCTCTTGCACAGCTTCACAGGCACATCTAGGCTGGATGCCTTGATTTCCTTTCATAGAAGGGTACACACGCACAAACAACTCGTCAGTTGTCACACGCCTGGATTGCTGGGTCACGGGTCCCTGGGGCAGACCTGTTGTCCTCCATGCAAACAGAAATAGTGAGCACTTGGATATCCTCTGTGTGTGTTGAAATGGTTCAATACAACTAAAACAGGGTTCAGTTACTTCCTCTTCTGGTGATCTTTGTTAACTGTTAGGCAGTGTCACACTTTCTCTCTTGAGAGCTTACAGAGATGGGATGTCTGGAGAGCATTGGGAGTGCTGGCTACCATAGTCTGCAGTGCCCTCACCCTTCAGCCCTCCTGAGGCGTCAGGGACAAGGACCCACTTTTCCTCAGAGGACAACATCTATGGAGCACTTTTCCTTTCCTAGACCCCTCTTGGGATCAAAAGCAAAAAGGA
The DNA here is from genome assembly GCF_038088225.1 of Cyrtonyx montezumae. Taxonomy (NCBI): domain Eukaryota; kingdom Metazoa; phylum Chordata; class Aves; order Galliformes; family Odontophoridae; genus Cyrtonyx; species Cyrtonyx montezumae. Next base: position 42,738,630 of record NW_027072089.1, on the reverse strand, counting down.
GGAGGAGGGCTGTCCCACACAGCTGTAGCTATTTTAAGCTATTAAGCTGTTCTCTCTTGGATATCTCCTTCAAGATGTGCTTTGCTGTACTGCCAACAAAAACTTGCTATCGTTAGGCTTCTGCAGCACTGCAACGAACGCCGCCAGAAGGAAGCGCTTCTCAGCAGCCCAACAACCTACATCCTTGCATCTGGGATTTCCCCACAGGTAGTTTGGGTAATTCCCCCTCCCACCGTGCCACACTTTGGGGATCTCCTTGGCACATAGTTGAGTCCCAAGCCCTCCAACACATCCCACACCCTTGGGGCTGGTGCTGATTCGGTGCTGCCCTTGCCTACAAGCCCTGGGTGTCACAGAGGGGCTCCCTTTGCTCTCTGACTGCACTTCTCATTCCAAGCAGGCAGGGACATCTCTCACAGGGAACTGAAAACAGCCTCCACTCCCCAGGGCGTGGGGCTCTCCTTGCACTCTGCCTGCGGCAGGCTGCCCATGGGAAGCCAAGTGGCACACTGCACAGGCTCTGTGTAATTAATGTTGTTTCTCTGCATGAAGGTAGCACTTATTCCCTGATTGATATCTGTGCTGATAAATATATAGTTCCAACAACTGGATGAGAAAAGATTCAAGAGGAATCACAGAATGGCTTGGATTGGAAGGGACCTTAAAGCCCACCCAGTCCCACCCCATGCCCTAGGCAGGGCTGCCCCTCAGCAGCTCAGCTGCCCAGGGCCCCATCCAAGCTGGCCTTGAGCACCTCCAGAGATGGGGCAACAGCTTCTCTGTGCCAGTGCCTCACTGCCCTCTAAGTAAATCATTTCTTCCTCATGTTTAACCTGAACCCACCTTCTTGTAGTTTTAAGGCATTATCCCTTGTCCTATCGCTACACTCTCTGATAAAAGCTCCCTCCCCATCTTTCCTGGAGTCCTCTTTATGAAGATTCCTTTAAAGTCTCCCCAGAGCAACCCCAAATCCTTCAGCCTTAAAGTAAGTTTGTTTGTTTCCTGAATGCGGGAGCAAAAAAGGGAAAAAGTAAGAACACCAGTGGGAAAAAAAAAAAAAGGGGGGGTTGGGAAACGGCTCGAAATGCAAGCACAGGATTGCCAAACCCACACGATCAAAAAGCATGAATCAGATCTCCAGGAATCACAAGACTGGTGGTCTAAATTTCAGCTGTGAAATCTGGGCAGTTTCTGAAGGGTATTTCCCTCCTTGTTTTCAGTGCTCTGGGGTTAGTGTGTGCCCTTGCTCCAGGAGCTGGCGGCAAGGCTCGCAGGAACCCGTCCTCCCTGGCACCAGATGCTCGTCCCCACCTCCCAGTGCCCCCAGCCTGCATGGCCACCCTGCCCCCTGGCTTGTCCTACCTCTGTCTGCAGGCTGAGCCCTAGTAGATGAGTGATGGGGAACCCAGGTCTCTAGTTCAGACCTATGGAGCTGAATGAGATAGAGCCATCTCTCGGAGTAATTCGAACGCTTGCACAGGTTGGGCCTTACAACCAAAGCAGCACTCCTCAAGGTACGAAGAGCTGCTAACATTTTGGAAGTGCACCAGTGACCAGAAATCACCCTGGGAAGCCTTATGCCAAGATTAATGTGCCCAGCTGCAGGCTGTGACAGCCTCTTCCTCCTCCTCGAGAACAAGGGAACGCCACAGCCTTGTTTCTGGATTATGGCAGCTTTTGGCCAAATGTTTCATCTCACCCCAGCCATCCTTTGGGTTTCCCGAAAATCCACCATAATCACATGCTTTGTCTGTCCTGCTGCCTTCTGCTCTTGTGAGAGTGCAACTTAAGACACTGCTAAAGGTATTTTGTCTAGGAAAACACATTAACACCTCTTCCCCTAAAGTCATCCTGAAAAGGAGCACTGTTACAAACTACTCTAGTGCTAGGCTGGGATCTCCCCATCTGCTGGAGCCCAAGCCCCCAGGTGGCAAGCAACCCTCACCCACACCTCCAAATATGGCTGCGCTGCCAGGAGGCGGCAGCTTTCCTCTCTCTGCTGCACTTGAGGGCCTCCAGATCTATCGCTGATCTAAACTGCTGTTGCCCAACTCAGCCTTGCAGAGTCAGCTTTGCTGCAGGTCCTTTCTTGTCCACCCCTCTGGAGTCTCTCAGCCACTGCCAAGTCCACGGTTGGTCCTCACAGGTTTTCTGGTCACACTTTGGCTGCTCAACTCCAGCTGTCCACACCGCAGGACAGACAGGGTGACCTCTTGGGAAATGACTCCCTGTGCAGCACCATGGGGCCTTCTTCCCAAGTCAACGCGTGCCAGCGTTACCTCCCGGCACTGCACCAACATATTCTGCTTCAGCCACTCTCACCCTGCGGCACTGCTCCCCTGTCACTCATGTCCCAGCACACGAGAAACCCCACAGGGCCTCACTGGTGCGAAGCGTGGGGAAATCCCCAGCTACGCGGCTCCTCCTGTGCTCCCCAGGCAGGCAAATTACCCGTCACTGGGACAGCATTCTGCTAGAAGGAATTGCATGCAAATGGGCAGAGCAGCCACAGAGTTCCAGCTCTCCCAGCCCTGCTGAGACTGACTGCAGCCACTGTGCACCTGCTGCACTGGAGGGTGGAGCTGCCATGGGTAAAACCTCGCTGGGCTTTCTCCATCAAAGCTGAGCGGCGTGCTGTATATGGTAGATGGTCTCATTTACCCGTGTGAATACACAGCTCTGCTTCCACAATCCCTAGCAGGAGACACACCGTGCGCATAGCACAGAAGCAGCTTGCACGGTGAGCCTAGGGCGTGCAAAGATCCAAGGAAATGTGCTCAGCCACAGCCCTGGGGGGCAGCCCCAACCACACCCAGAGAAGCTCTCCCTCTGCTCCTCCCGGTCCCTCACATGCCACACCTACCTTAGGGGAGAGAGGCCAGCGGAGCCTTTTTCAGTGCTCACTGGGATCGTGCACAGTATCTCAGCCTGTGCTTTTGGTTGAATCAAGGTGATGAAACCTTCGGCTTCGGTGTGGTGTCTCCAGAGAGGGAAGTTTAGCTTACTCTTCATGCTCAATCCATAGCTGGCCCTCTGCTGCTTTCTACCACAGTGTGGCCCTTGTAGGACATGTAGCCTCCTGGGCTCTGGGCATGGCATTGGCTCCAAGGGTGAGGACCGCCGTACCCCGTGGCAAAGCCATCCCCACCTGCCCAGCTCCTGGATATGGATTTCCTCTTCTTGCTGCTGCCTGTGCTCCAGCTGGCAAACCATTCCCCTCTCCCCTTGCATGCACACTTCTCCCAGCTGCTTCTCCCCTGGAGTTGCCCACCCACGGCGGTCCTTTTGGGACTCAAAATGTCAGTTGATGAGTGGTGAGTGAATAACTTTACTCATATCAAGCTCTCCATCAAGTTCTTCAGTGTGTGCAGGCTCTGGAAGAGTAGTTTATGTGAAGCAAAGCAATGCCTGTCTGGTTTTGCTACTTGTGCCATCAGCCTCAACTCCTTTGAAGGACGGGGATTTCCCACCCTCCGCTGCTAACCTGCACCACACAGGGCTGCTTTGGTCTAGGCCAGATGGCCTTGGAGGGGATGGCTCTGTTCTTCGTTTCTGAATACCGCTGACTCTTTGAAAGATGGAGTTTGCTGCTCTCTTCTTGGCTTTGGAGCTGCAGCCCTTACCCAGCTAAATTCAGCTGGGGGAATTCCACCTGTAAGACGTGCAAGTAAGGGCAAAGGCATCCTCTGCTCCTCTGCTTTGTCCCTGTCAAGTTTCTGCTCCCCAAGGCCTTGCTTTCTCTGCTGGCAGTTCCTGCATGCAGCAGCAAGTCTGCTCCCCACGTGTTTCGCTGCAGCAGAAATGCCCACAAATTTTTTCCATTGTGAACCTGGCTACATCCCTGCCAGCTCACGCAACAGGCTATTGTTAAGTAATTGTTTGAGTCATCGGCCTAGCCCACACCCAAGCAGGCTCTTTCGATTTGACACATGGAGGATTCACTACTGTTGGTGTGGCTGTAGGGTAGTATGCCTCCTGCCTTGGCCAGGATAGGGACACCCGCTGCCCAGAGATGCTCCATTCCCATGGCCCTCTGTGGGTCCCAGCTCCCAGCTCATGCTCTACCTCTCCCCACTGTCATTACCGTGTAGCACAGAGCAAATATCAGGGCTTCTTCCACAGCTAGTGCCAATGCCTCCTGCTGAACCCTGTGTGACGTGTGGGATTTGTAGACCAATTTGAGTCTGGCACAGTTACTACTTCCCAGCTCCAGCAATCAGAAGTATGGAGAAATGCATGATGGGCCCTTGATTTCTCATACGGTCATTTTTACCACCTCTTTACACACACAGACAAAGTGCTCGGCACATTTTCAGAAGGGGGAAGGTTAAAAACCCAACCAAGAAAAGAGGAAAAAAACAAAAACAGAAAAGTACAAAGCGAATTACTAAAGTTTATAAGGCTAATACTTTATAGGGCTAGTATGCACAGGCCTGAGGCCTTCCAGATAATATAATCTAATACTTGGAGATCCCCTGATGAAAGGCACTATATATGCAAAGTGCTTTATAAACATTAATTAGTTAATGTTGAAAATATTGCCCGGGGCAGAAAAAGAGTAAAAAAATACCAAAAATCCCCCTTCTCTCCCTCCCTCTAGTCCCTAACTATTCAAAGTTAATGATTCTCTGTGTGCTAACTTAGAACACGTTTTAATTTCTGTTTACTTCTGGGGAGATGGAAGCATTTTCATACACCTTATGTTTCTGCAAGCACTGCTAACATAGTTGCTTCCTGTATTTTCTGATTTAAGCTTTGTGGATCAGGACATCTCGGCACCTACAGCATGATCTTGACCACAGTGTTTGTAATAAAATTACCCAAGCTCTGCCATCAGTTTCAGCTCATCCCTTTCATTCTGTAATCACCACCCAACCAGACTGTGTGTGAACATCCTTCTGACATTAGCTTCACGTTAGGCCACCTCCCCAAGTCCTGAGTGCCCAAGCACAGGGCAGCGTCATCACACCACTCATGTATGCACATAGGGCAAGAGGCAAAGCAATAAACCTGCTAGTTATTGCAAAAGAAGGGAAATAAGGGGTTCTGAAGGGAAAAATTGATGAGATTTTTACAATAAGGGTGGTGAGGTGCTGGAGCAGGTTGCCCAGTGAGTTGGTGGGTAGCTGGAGATACTCAAGGTCAGGTTGGATGGGGCTCCAAGCAACCTGATGTAGCTGTATATGCCCCTGTTCATTGCAGGGGAATTGGAGTAGGTGATATTTAAGAGTTCCTTCTAATTCAAATGATTCATAATTCTATGATTCTATGAGGCTGTGTTTCAAAGTATCTCATGTTAAAATGTTCATGTTAAAAGTTGTACTTTTAATGAGGTTTTCAGTAGGAAGAATACTTAATGATCCTTTCTGGAGAGGCATTTAGATTCTAGATAACAGCTTTGGAAGTGTTCAAAGTTGGTTGGACGGGGCTTTGAGCAACCTAGCCTAGCGAAGGTTGCCCCTGCCCATGGCAAGGGGGTGAGTTGAGTGAGCAACTTGAGTGAGTTGGCACCAAGGGATGGGACCCTTGGTGAATTGCTTCCATCAGCCTGAGACATGGTAGCCCAGATGAGCAAACTCCTGACGTGAGGCAGCACAAATAACCCCTGGCAGTGCATCCATTCCTGAGGAGTGGTGAGAGCTGACTTCAAAACGCGCATCCCCAGCACAGAAGCAGGCACTGAGCCAGGGCAGCACCTGCAGCAGAACTCAGTGCTGTTGAAGCTACCAGCCCAGGCTAGGCCTTGCCCAAACTCTGCTGGGAAATGAGAAATAAATGCCATAATGGTGGTGCTGCCCTGCCCCTCAGCGTGCCTGAGCTGTGACAGCCACCACAGCACAGCTGGTTGAAGTAGACAGGGTGAGGAGACCAACTAAAGCCAGCTTGGCCACTGAGCCCCTGTTACCCTGCTCCTTCCCATGAGCAGTCACTCTCCTTTGCTCTTACATTGCTTCTGCTCTTAATTACAGATTTACAAAGGGGTGCTGGCTTTGTAGCGCAAATAAGATGAGGCTCTTACCCGCAGAGACTTGCGGGCAGGAGGTGAGGCTGCCTGAACAGGAGGAGGGGAGGCCTTGGGTGTGAGGCAGGAGGACATCTGAGGATGGCCCCAGACCTCGGTGGTCAGCTCCTTTCTACTGGCACGAATATGGTGACACGCAATGCAGGGACCTATGGAGCTGCTGGAGGGCTCTGATGGAAACAGGGGAAGCTGAGCGCCTGCAGATGTCTTCTACCCAGACAAGGGCTGGTGTTCCCAGGGCTTTCCACTGCTGGGGCACAGCTCCCCTCCTTTAGATAAGAGGCAAGATATCAAATTTGAGGCTTCAAGAAGCATTTGGATAATGCTTTTAGATGTTGCTCTCAGGTTGCCCTGCATGGAGTCAGCACTCAGTCGTTATGGGTCCCTTCCCATTTGGGATATGGAATCATAGAATTATAGAATTGTTTGGATAGGAAGGGACCTTTAGGATCATTTGGTTCCAACTCCCCTGCTGTAGGTAGGGACACCTCCCTCTAGACCAGGCTGCTCACAGCCCCATCCAGCCTGGCTTTGAGTGCTTCCAGAGAGGGGGATATATTAGCGTCATATTTTATGATGCTATGATCCTCATGGGTCTCTTGCAACTCAGGACATTCTATAAGTCTGGTGTGAGCAGCATTGTGCTCAGCAGGTACATTGAGCCACAATCCCCATGTATCTCTTCAGCCTTAAAGAGAAGCCCTGTTTGTATCAATGACAGCTATCGATGAAGCCTTCAAGAAATCAAAGGCTGCATAACTTTGCCGTTGTCCAGTCCAACCACTACCACATCTGGACATGTAGCCATCAAAGCATCCACAGCTGAGTGTCTTCTGGGGGGATGGGGTGTGGGTTTGTTGATACAGGACTGTGAGATCAAGCTTGCAAAGAGCAGTCACTTACACACTTATCTACTTCAGACGTACCTGAATGAGATATGCTGTGCTTTCATCTCCCACAGTTAAGGATGTTTAATTTTAATCCCATGTCAAAGGGGTGAAAAAAAACTTTACTGAAGTTCTGATAAATAAACCATGCCACCAAATGCTCAGATCAGCACACACTTGCTGGAAGCGGTGCAGAAAAGCCGCCTTCCAGCACTGCAGGCTGTTAAAACACCCGCTCAAATAGATGCTAGTACATCAGTGCTATTGTTTTGACTTCAGATTATAAAGCTTTTGCCATTCTGAGTGCATGCAACACCAAGGAAGAAGAAAAAACGTGAAGCATTTTGTAGTTTTTGATGTTCAGTTTGAGAACCCGTGAAGAGCTGTGGTTTTCAGGAACCATTCAGCATCTGTTCTCACAGTCTGACTGCTCTGAGGTGCTCCGTGCTGGGCACACACCAACTCAGCCACCAATGTCTAGAAAGCCGTCAACTGAGCTGGAGATGGGGCAAGCTGTCTGCAGTACTGCTGCTGAAGTTATTGATTCCTACCCCTTCTGCTTTTAAATTACTTGGCATCGTTACCTGCTCTCCAGGAGAAAACGAGAAGTTTCAAAAGCGAGAGCAGTCATTCGTAGTGCAACAGGTGATAACCCGATTTTCCTGATTTCTGGAGTACTTGGACCCTCGTCAGGCTCCCATGACAGCAGCAAGATATTGCATCTCAGCTAGGTGCTGCCAGCATTACCAAGGCCACCAGTCTGTGCCTCAGCAGTGTGTTTGCAATATCTATTAGGACCAAAGCTGTTTACCACCCACTGATGAGCTTTTATGTGTAAAACATCCCTTTCCCTCTATGCGCTGGAGCAGACACGGGTATGTTGCTTTGATAGTAATATGAAAAACCTTAACTTTGCTTCAGGATATTTGTAACCAAAACGTGCGGAATTATTACACCATAAAGTGTGCTTCACTGGGTTTTGCTGGTATAAAAAGATATATATGTAAACTGAAAAGAAAAAAGGAAGAAAAAGAAGGTTAATGCAATAAAGAAAAAAAGATGGATGGGTACACTGCACTGAGTGCAGTTCAGATCTGCAACACAATATATTGTCCCAGCAATGCCACCAATTCAATTTAAATCCTAAGGAAAAAGCTAATGCTACTGAAGCACTGCAAATTAACAGCAGAATGTACATCAGCTCTCCGAGACAACGAGCACATCAAACACCTCCACTGCTCTGTGTGCAGACGGAGCAGGGGAAAAGTAGCATAAAAGTGAAATGGTTTCTCTTCCCCTGCCACGCCGGAGGCAAGTGCCAACTCTTGCTGTTGTAAACTGCAGGGCAAGGCAGTGTGAGGAGTTCTGGAAAGAAAACGAGTACCACATAGCAGGCAGAATGAGACAGAGGCATTTTTAATTGATGCTAGACAAATGTAAATACTTGAAGCTGATGTTAAGCAGTGCAGCCCTTTTTCTCCCCATGCCAGGTACCCATTTATCCTGGCTCATAACCAAAGGCCAATGTGACATCAGGAGCCCTATGGTGTTTTGCCTTTGGGCAATAGCCGGTAAAACTGGTTTCATCTGGCAGATGAGAATGTGAGCTGAGGTAATTGGTGTGTTCTCTTCTGCCTCAGATTCCTTATCTCATCCTGAATATTCCCATAACCTCCCCTTTTTCCAGCCCTTTTGTTTCTCAACAAAAAAAATATTTACATTGAAATAAACATTGAGAGCCTCCAGATCGCATCAGGGCAGACACAGGTGCCGGCAGCCCCAGGAACAATGAGCAGCACGATGGCAACCACAGAGGAGGAGAGCTGGAAGCAGGGCTCCTTCTGGTGGGGCGTCATATGGAGAAGAAGAGGTTTGGGCAGACACCATTTGACGAAGGAGCATAGCTCAAAAAAACACCTGCCACTCCATTTTGCCTTCACTCCAGAGATCTGTTTGGATTATTTTCCTATATTGTTTCGCAACGGAAGGATAAAACCTGTCTGAATGCCATGGCAGCGTCATTAGGGAGTCTTCCAGTCTACAACCCAAGGCTGGAAGCAGCCACGGCTGCCTATTTCTGGGGCTGCAGGAGTGGTGACTGCCATGCAGCCAGCACGAGTTGTGCAGGTGTTGAGTGGGCTTCCTGTGGGCATCCCCACACCAGGCTTTGCTGAGAGAGCACTCGCAGAGCAAATTCTGCTCGTATGGGAATGGAAGTGAACACATACTACGGATTTTTGTTAGACAGGCTCTGTGAGTGGAGGGCATCACCTGCCATTGCTTTTGATTTGGGAAGGCCACAGCACGTCCACAGGATGCACACTGTGGGGCAGCACCACCTCCGGACAACACAGGAGTGTGCCACATAGATCGATGGGACAAATACTTCTTGCTTGCCAGAAACAAGAGGTCATTTAAGAGCTGCCCCTGGAAGTGAGTTGAAAGGGAATAAAAGATTTTTCTTCTTTCCAAATATACTACTGATAGATAAAAATGTAGCACAAGGACTGCACGTGATGCCTAGCAAAGAAAGACTTGACAGAGGTAAAATCCCTGCTCTGCCATGCTGGATCTGTAACCTAAGGAAAAGTGCCTTGCTTTCCAACACCCCTGTCCTTTCTACCCATACATCCAGATGAAGCTGCAGGGTATTGGAAGCATTAAGAAGCTTGGGAAGTCTGGCCATGTACTAATCCAGAAAATTAGTTTTAGCCTCTCCTGTTGGAACATTTTTGCTGTTTTTCTCCAGCTCCTATGGAAATCACTGATGAGGTTTCCCACTGAAGCTGAGCTGTATCCCAAGTCTATCAACCCTGGCCTAGATTAAGAGAGAGAAGAAAAAGCTGAAGATGATAGAAATGGGAGACTTCAACTTGCCAAGCAAGGCTAAAACACAAATCTAGTGGTTATGTTAAACAGTCCAAATGAAAATTATCCAAATGTACAGGATTATAGGAGAAGAAAGAAAACAGACAACTAGAAGGAGATGATGAAAAATGGGTTAAGGGAGGAGGAAGATATAAAAGGTGGGAAAGAGAATGGGAAAATCCAGTCTGGGATCAGGTAGAGTCTGAAGAAGATGTGAAGAGAGGAGAAGAGTGGAGGAACACTGGTGTGAAAATGTGGCAGAAACACAAGAGCTGTTGAGGTTGGGAATGGAGGGGATGGACTTGGATTTTGACATCAGGGTCTGAGCCCCATCAGCGATTCAAGGAGACTCCTCCAGGGGAACTGAACAACTCTCTGAGATGTTTGTGGCCTCTTGATAGAAAAAGACAGCTATAATGGGGAGGGGAAGGAAAGTTGAGTGTCCCTTAGTCCTACCCATCCTGCTGGACATGTGTCATGGTTTTATGATTTTTGGTACTGGTATTCCACATCATAACATCATGTAGTGCATTTAGAGTTAAAGAGTTAATGCTCCAGCTCCGTGGATCATCGATAGTTCCAGATATACCTGTCTCAGAAGAGAAGAACTCCATTCCCCAGAGGACTTTGCGATGCTTTGCGTTCTTACGTGTTTACGCTCAGAGGGAAAGATAAAAACTGTCTGTGGTCACGGGACACTCTCTTTCCTTTGGGATCGACTCAGCAGTGGGTGCTCGCTGCCGTCCGCCTTCAGCGTTAGCGTAAGGCCTTCGGTTTATCGGACACTCTCTCTTGCTCATTTTATTTGATTCATTTGCCTCAATTCCAAATATATTATATTATATTGTGTTATTTTCCTTTCTGATATCTTATTTAGTAAATTAGCTTTCCTCCTCAGATCGCTGCCGTTGTTTTGTTCCTGGGCCCATCTCCCTTCTCCTTTTTCCCTTTTCCCCCTTCCCCTTCCCCGGGGTGTGGGCCCGTGGGTCCCCTGCCTCAATTGTCACGGTACCGGGTCGAACTGTCCCGCAAACCGTTGACAACATGCCCTAGAGACTGAGCCCAGGAGGATGCTGCGGGACCCTCTGTTTCTTTCTGAGGAACTCTGTGGCTTCCTGCTGGACTTCACAAAGCAAAGAAGTCAGGGCAGGCCCAAGTGGCTCTTTACCCCTTTACCCCCTTTTCCCAGCACAACTCCCTCCTCTTCTGATACCTGTGAGTAGGGGTACCCATGTTCCAGGGGCTTTGGAACTGATACATGGCACGTATTCATCTGGCAGCAAGCAGCTTGAGAGGCTCCTGAGCCAACCCAAGAGGTCCCAGACAAACATGACCAGGCACACAATGGGATTCGGTCACCAGGTTCTGAATCAGGTCTGTGAGTAGGAAGTTGGGAACATGGTGTTGGCCTCTCCTGCTCTTGGTGCCCTCTCTACTCTGCTTGGGGAAGTTTGACCTTCCTTGCTTGGCCATGGCCTGCATGGCAAGCTCCTCTCTTCCCTCTCAGTGCCCTCTCCCTGGGTTGGAATGCCCACCAGCCGCAGCAGCTTTAGGGACCAGAGGAGACAAGTGCCTCCTGTTTGGATAGAGTGTTTTGACCATCTAAGAATGATGAAATGAGGCAGCTGCCCATTGTGGGCAATTTAGCCTAATGTGATGCTGAATTTGACTTTTTAATACACCCAGATGCTCCGGCAGTGAGTGCATTACAAAGTTCTTCAATAAATAATGGAGACGGGAATAATTTTTTGTTGTTTTCTTTTTTAATGAAAGTAGCAAAACCAGTAATTTGCTACTGTACATCTGCATCAGTTATTTAACATGACATCTTGCTGTAGTAATAATCCATCAGCATCCAGCATTACATATGGATTCATAAAAAGGTTTATGCATGTGTTGGTGCATTTGTTGCCTGCCAAACCAATTACATACATTTTACCATAAATTATACATATTGAACAGGGAACCTGCTGTGTTAATTGCTCACATTTTTATAGGGGAAAATGTGGTCATGGAGCGATTTTTCTTTTTAAACATATTGAGAACAAGGCAGAAGAAGAAGCTATGTCTTCAGTTTTCAGAGCTGAGGAATCAATATTTAGCCTGACAGTTTACAGTCATTAAAACAAACAAAAAGCTCAGCAAAAACAGTCACTTGGAGAAGCTTCCCTTGGTGTCTTCTCTCTTTCCTTTAGGCACCCATGTCTTTGCTTGGAGAAGTATGGAAATGTATACACAGTTGCACTGCGAGAGTTCCACTGAAATGAAGACTGAACTTCTGATGTACCAACACTGAGGACAGGTTTCATTGCCTTCCCGTGTTGGGGCCTCACAGAGGACCCATGAGGAGCACTGGGTCGATCTTTCTTAGTGCTCTGCTGCTCACTTGCCCATTCTTCAGGAACAATGCCATGTAATTATGAGGCACAGCTTGGCTGTTCACAGACATTCTGTGAGTAATGCTTTAAATATAGTTTATTACATCCAGCTCAACACTGGAACCCAATGGCTTTCGACTCCTGGTAGGACTGAATCCCCATTCAGTTCCCAAAAAACTGTTGTAAAAGAGCTCTATTGGTAAAAAAAACCAACAGCACAGAGGACAAAATTAAAACTGCAGATGATGTGATCATAGTAGGGCAGAATGAAGTGATGTCTCACTTGTAAAAGATGCAAAACCTTCTGATGAGCCAGAAACAAATGGTGTAACTTAAGAGAAACAGTTGGAAGGAGAAATGCATTTGTGTCCTCTTTGGATCACCGTAAATCAAAGGAAGCGCAGAAAATGTTTTTCTGCTGTTTTTTATTTTTGAGATAGCACAATATTGTATTCGGAGAGACTAGAGAACTGCAACAGCTACAGCTGTGTAAAGAAGGCTGAAAAGTGGACTCGTTTTTCCTATAGCTCTCGCAAGGCTCTGGTTTTATTTATCTCTGTTTAAGAATTCCCCATTGTCATCTGCGAGAACTCCTCCTGCAAAAAAAACAAATTCCAAGGCACTTTTCGAAGGAAACTTGTAGTGAGGCTCTGCCATGCTTACTTTCATTCAAAACACAATTAAATTTAAAGGTGAAGGATTGGATAACCACACAGAGTGTATTCATATATTAAGAAAAACAGTTATGTATAAATAATGTTTTTTGGGGGAGAAAAATTTAAAAAAAAAGATTATTATAGTCTTCTTTGTTTGTGTGTGTGTGTGAACTTGCTTACAGTCCATAGTGTGTGTTGAGCAAGAAAGAATGAAGGGAAGGTTGGGTAGAAAACTGATGCTGCAGTTAAAACCAGGCTGAGTGCTGGAGCTGTTGAGCCTGGAGAAGAGAAGGCTCTGAGGTGACCAAAGAGCAGCCTGTCGGTATCTATAGGGGGGCTGTAAGGAAGATGGGGACACGCTCTTCAGCAGGGTCTGTTGTGAAAAAGACAAGGGGAGATGGTTTCAAGCTAAAAGAGGGGAGATTTAGGCAGGATGTAAGGAAGAACATTTTTACAGGAAGGGTGGTGAGGCTCTGGAACAGATTGCCCAGGGAGACAGAGGATGCCCCATCCCTGGAGACACTCAAGGTCAGGCTGGATGGGGCTCTGAGCAACTTGATGCAGCTGTAGGTGCCTCTCATTGCAGGGTTTGAGTTGGAGTAGGTGACCTCCAAGAGTCCTCTCCAACTCAAACGATTCTATGATTGTGTGATTAATGCACTGACGTTGGAAGGAGGAGGTAATGAGGACACTGTTACAAAACAGACTTTTTGATATTGTCTCTTTGCTGAACGCTGGCCAGGTTCTGTGTTTGTGTGCTTGCTTGTTAACAGGTGTAGCAGTTTCATCTTTAGACAAAGCAGTCACAGAAGGCTCACGCTGCCTGAGAAGTGCTGGCAAAAGACTGGGATAAAGAGTGACATTTACTACCAGTATGTGCATAAACACTTTTATCTCCCACCATATTACAGCTCTCTGCCATGTCTCTGGTTTATCTCATGGTGTAAGATGGAAATAGATCCATCTGTACAAAATGGGCAATAGGAACGAAGCATTTATCCCAAACATTTTGAGGAAAACCTTATTTTTTCCTACCAAAACAAAGTATATCCTACTCTGAGTGATGTATTACCTTTGCCTTTGAGCTTCATGGATCTATTGACGTTAAGCAGGAAAAGACTTAAATCTAAAGTAGACCTAGAGCTGTAGATCGGATGTATCTGTGCTGCTGTTCAGTGGAAAAACAGAAACGCTCGGTTAAATTTTGGCAAAAAGACAGTTGTGCTCAGGTGAGAGAAAGGGGCAACCACCAGCACTGGTCACTGGGAACAACTGTCCCATCTGGCGTGTAAATCTCACGGCTGGGCCGAGGAGTGACGTGGTGCCACGGGTTTGAGCTCACGGAGAATCACAGACTCAGAAAGTGAAACCACCGAGCTCCATGCACTGCGTTTGATTTTTCTTCACCATTGCTCCGCTGTGCTCCCTCGCTGGATTTCAAAGCACTCAAAGCACTCTGCTCTGCACTATCTGGTTTCAGGCAAGCAGCGTGGCAGTGTGCCTGAGCTGAGAAAATATGCTTGAAGTCTGAATTCACACGCAGCTTCAGCATCCTAAGGAAAACGCTTTGTTTTCGTAGCCTGAAAGTATGTCACAAACATGAATAGAATTATACGCTCACTCTCCCTTGCCCTCAATCCTCTTCACCTTAGGAAAAAATTATACACTTCCAATTACAGGGCCAGCTAAAATCAATACAAAGGTGGGAGAAAACAGATCATTTTTCTTATGGAAGTAACTGTTTTCATTAATTTTTCATTAGTCCTGCTTTTGTTGTGCTATCCATCACTGAAGGAGCTGGTATGCAGTAGATTACATTTAGGTTATCTTACATGCTTTCAGGATTTAGTAGATATTGCCTGATGAAGCTGCAAGCTCTATGGCTTTAACTTACATCTATCAATAATGCATCAGAAGAGAATCTTTCTGCACGCAGCTGTCCCTGAGCCAAGTGGCTTTCTCCTGGAATAGCTGCAACTGGTTACAGCTGATACGCTGCTGCAGTTTACAAACCTCTCATCTAAAGGCTTCAACTGCGAGATGAGCAGATGTGCCAAGAGAGGAATCACCTGGGAGGGTTTAGCTCTGCTTTCCCACTGCTGCCACTGAGATTTCAGAGATCCTCAAGTGAGAAGCCTGCCATGTCCTGTTGCATGGCAGCAGCTGTAGCTGATGGCCTTCCTGCCATCATGGTGTGTATTGGAGTTTGGCTGTGATCATTCCATTGGCAACCGAAGCTCTTTCACAAAATACACCAGGGTATCCCGGGTTCCACCAGAAGAGGCGTGTCCAGCAGGGACAGGAAGTGGATTGCCCCCTCTGTTCTGCCCTCATGAGGCTCAAACTGAAGAACTGCATCCAAGTCTGAGGCCCTCAATACAGGAAAGATGTGGAGCCTTAGGAGAGAGCCCAGAGGAGGGCCATGAAGATGATCCAAGGGCTGTGGCACCTCTCCTATGAAGTCGTGCTGAAGGAATCTTGGCTTGTTCAGCCTGGAGAAGGCTGCAGGGAGGGCTCATTGCAGCATTCCAGTATTTAAAGGGGATGACCTGCTGGAGTGGAGCTCTGAGGAGAGGGACCTGGGTGTCCTGGTGGATGACAGGCTGGCCATGAGCCAGCAGTGTGCACTGGTGGCCAAGAAGGACAATAGGATCCTGGGGGGCATTAAAAAGAGTGCGGCCAGCAGGTCGAGGGAGGTGATCCTCCCCCTCTCCTGTGCCCTGGTGAGGCCTCATCTGGAGTACTGTGTCCAGTTCTAGGCTCCCCAGTACAAAAAAGACAGGCATCTTCTGGAAAGAGTCCAGCAGAGGGCCACCAAGATGATAAAGGGCGTGGAACACCTCTCTTATGAGGAAAGGCTGAGAGCCCTGGGTCTGTTCTGCCTTGAAAAAAGAAGACTCAGAGGGGATCTGATCCATGTCTACAAATATCTAAGGAGCGGGAGGCAAAGGGACGAGGCTGGACTCTTCTTGCAGTGTGTGGCCATAGAACGAGGGGAAATGGCCACAAACTGAAGTATAGGAAGTTCTGCACAAATGTGCATGGGAACTTCTTCCCAGTGCAGTGACGGAGCAGTGGCACAGCTGCACAGAGAGGTGGTGGAGTCTCCTTCTCTGGAGACGTTCCAGACCCGCCTGGACGCCTACCTGTGCAACCTGGGCTAGGGAGCTGCTTTGGCAGGGGGTTGGACTCCATGATCTCTAGAGGTCCCTTCCAACCCCCACAGTTCTGTGATTCTCTCATTCTGTGATTTGGACTGGTTTGTCTTTTGTGCTTCCACTGATTCTAGTTTCTTTGAGGCTAAACAAGGGAATCACTGAATACCTCCCTGCTTGTATCCTTCCTGAGCCCCTAGTTGGAGCTGAGCCAGAGCGAATGCAGAATGGGACTTCAGGGGACTCCAGCAAATGTAGTTTTTTCCTTATGCCCAAAGGGAGTGCACATTTAGCACATCACCACCCTGCCCTGTAGGGAGGACTCCGATTCAACCAGGCTTCCACTGCCTGCCTGAGGGAAATACTACAGCTTTTAAAGACGATAGACAACAGAGAGAACAGTCCGATGCAACGCTGTGGTGGGTTGCTGTGCTGTGCCTCTTTTGTGGGGCAATCTCACCATTAATACAGAAGGTAGAAGATGGGATCTAGCCCACAGGATCTGATATCAACTGCACAATGATGTAGTCTATTTTAGGGGCACGGGAGTCAATAATGTGTTGAGCCTCCATCCAACAAACACAAATTAAAACACAGATTCAAGGGAAAGGGCCTTTCCCATTTGTCAGAAGGACACCCCTGTTTGGAGCTCACTCCTGTACACACAGAGGATGCTTTGTGAGTTTGGCATCAGTGTTCTCCCCCAGCGTGAATATTAGCATCCTGGTTAGCAGCTAGCAGCACTAACTCAGCTTACAGGGGATGTATGTTTGTGCTACGTGCCTGCTGTTTTTTCTCTTTTCTTATCGAAGAGATGTGACTTCAAGCGATGAGACTTCAGCAATTTTAATCTCAGACAGAGGATCCCAAGTGCCAAGTCCGTTTTGGGGTCTTCAGTAACCAGGTCAGTGAGGCAGCAGCCAAAGCCAACACTGGGACCTGATGCAACTTATTGATTTTTGGTGGTGGTGATGCATCTGGGCCCTCAAGAAATAATAAACCACTCAAACTCAAGTCTGAGAAAAAGCAACCGGTCTACAGGCCCTGAGGCTGTCTTGGTTTCATTTCCACTGTAAATAAACTTCAGGCAGCAAGAATGCCTACATACAAATACCAGTTGTCTCTAGAAATAATTCATAATATAGAACTCTGCAGTCAAGAAATGACAGATGGAAAGAAATGTTTTTATTTCTCTGAAAAAAAGCAGCCCAGTGGTCAAGAGAAGTGCTTTCCTCACCCCCTCCCCCCGCCCCAGAATCAAGTTTCCCTCCCTAAAGTCCCCCAAAAGGTGAACATCACTGCGTAAAAAAATGCACGTGACAATTCATTTAGGTGATGGCAAAGCCCCTTTAAATTAGTCTATCAATAAACTTTAAAGACTGCTGTAAGAAACCATGTTCATGAACAAAATGTTTCTCTTCCTGTTGAAGTCAGGGCCTGATGAGCGGAAAGTAAAACTACTGAATGGGAAGCTCAGTTTGCAGAGGGAATTGAACCCTGAGCCAAGGGAATCCGGTGCTCACACTACAGGAAGAGATGACGATGGCACAGGTAAATTCAAATTATTGTACACGCCAAAACTACTGACCTCTGGGAAAGAGCTGACTGTAGTCTGCTGCTTCTTTTTTTCACCTCCCTTCCTGGAGATATTGCTCCTTTGTCCGCTGATCCGCGGTGATAAGCCTCGGCTTTACCCAGGATCAACCTCACTGCCTCTCCGAGTCCAGCTCGCTGCTGTGTAGTGTTTGCTGCTGTAGAGTCTGGCTGTGTTTACTTGTGACCTCTGACTTGGTGGCCACACGGTAATCACGGTGACATTCCCACCCAGGGTCACAGAGTGATTTCTGGCTCCATTAGCAATGCACGTGACCTTGGTGGGAGGCCACCCAGCCAGCCAGGGGTCACACGGAGCATGGAGGTGGCCTTGGTGCTGTCAGCTTGAACAGGTATGGATCGAGCAAGCACAACTGCTGGCTGCCCTGGGAGCAAGGCAACAAGAAGCACAGATGGCAAAAATTGGGGTGAACATCAAAGAGTGACTGTTTTGCCTCCATCTCCCATGCAAGGCACCATGAGGCCAATTTCAGGGCTGACGTAGCTCCCAGCCCTACTGCCCCTCCAGCCTGCACCAGAGCCCAGGCCCATACTTGTGCATGGGGGCTGGCAGCGATGAATCTGGGCACACCTCTGGGCTCAACAGATGCAAACGCATCGTCAGGTGCGTGCAGGGCTGCAGCTGGGGAGCAGGAAGGATTTCTGAAGCAAACTGTCCACCAGAACAGCACATCACCTCATGCCAGTACTGGGCGCCGTGTTGTTAGCCCACAGGACTGGCTTCAGGTCCACGCTGCTAACTTGCAGAAGTCTGAAGAGATGTTAAAAGTATTTATTTCCCAGAGATTTTTTATTTCTTTTTTTTTTTTTTAACTTTTCTATGCAGACTAACAACCATCTTTTGGGTAGGAATGGCAAGCATTTATTTGGTAAGAGGACTACTTGCTGCTGATTGAAAACAAGCACTTTCAATGAGGCAGCCGTTTCAGTACTGTGAGTAAACAGATCAGCATCACATCGAAGACCCAATAACCTGTTAATGAATCTTCATTTATGGAGCCTCCCCTCCCCCCCATCTCCATGTCTCAGTAGTTTCAAAACCCCACTGGTAGGTGCTGCCAGAGAGCTGTTTAAGTACACCCTCTGACAAATGTTAATGGAAAACAGAAAAAATGGTAGCTTTGAGTTATCAGACTATATTAAAAACCTCATTACATGTATTTACTTTAACAATTTCCTTTTTCTTTTCATAAATAAATAGCAAAGAAGTGTCACCAAAATGAACGGAACGCTGGCACCATTGCTTCGATAGAAACCTCCATACCAGGACGGGTACACAGTCATATTGTGGAAAAACTGCATATAAAGGTACTTCAGAGAAAAGAAGGTGGTTGCTGGTGCATCTCACGTGGCCACACTGCCCTGGAAAAGAAGGATGTGTTGGCCTCATGGAGCTGGGCTGGTCTCAAGAGTGGCTCTAGGATGGCCAGGCAGGGCTCACCCATTGCCTGCTGACAGCCACGGGGCAACACAAGGGGCTGGCGGGCTCAGTCTCTAGGGAGAAGAACACTGGTTCTGAACAAGGGAAATGAAGGGCATGAAAACAGACAGGCTGGTTAACATGCAGCAGGGCAAGGTCATTGAAAACAGAAGCTGCCAGCTCTCTAGTTAGAGGGAACGATGCAAGTGTTGTTACATCAACACTTACAAACTCGGGCATCCACTTCAGATGGGTTTCCCTGGACTGGACTAGTGTTATTTTTTTGAGCTTGGCTCTTGGGACAAATCTTAAGGAAAGCACTGAAGGGAGACCCCAAAACATGATGCCCACACAACGCCTGCTGCCTTCACCTCTCTGCACTGCGCTGGAGCACAGGGAGCTGAACCCCACCTCTCTGCTCCTGCTGGCTGAAATCAGACCCTTATTACTTTAAACAGAGTTTATTGTATTTAATACATTATAAAATTTGAAAAATTGTAGGAAAGCAGCAGATTCAAACCAGAGCGTCTCTACCAAATATTAATTATTCTGGCCCCCTTTGAAAAAAACACAAAACAAAACGAAAACAAAAAAATAAAACAACGAAAAATTCATTCAAAAGAAAAGGTAAGCTTTCACATCTGTGAGGGCAGACAAAACGTGTGCGACTTCTGTACAAACTACATTTAAAATTTCACTTGAGTAGCTGTTCAATGCAATGGATGGTCACCTCCTGAACGCCTGCTCACCCACCTCTAAAAGACAGACACAAACCTCCATTTGCAAGTAAAGTTGAATCAAGGTGTGTAGACGATAAAAAGTGGACAAGTGTTTGCAATGGAAAATGTGTTATGAGCTGTCTATGAATCCCCCCATGGTAATGGCTTGTACACCGTTAAGTGGGCCCAAGGAGGGCCTAGGACACTTAATGGCTATCACAGCACCAACCTCATCTACCACTTGTTTGTCATTGCATTCCCTACCCTTTGATGTATACATACATATATATATGTACGTAGGTACATATATATATGTGTGTGTGTGTGTTTTCTTCTACACCTTGAGGTTATTATTATTACAACTATTCCAAGTGTTCCCATATGAATTCAGGTGTGGTCTCTATATTTGATATAAATGTGCCTTTTATTCAATTTTACTTCCAGGACTTGTTTGGAGTCCAAACTGCACATGAAACGTCCCCCTTTTTTTCCTCTCTCTTTTTTTTTTCCTTTTTTTTTTTTTTTTTTTTTGCATAAAGAAACATGTCCATTTTAGTCCAGAGGCTCTTGCTTTATTCGAATGACGGAGGGTGCACGAGATGTCCTTCTGAGCTCTCGTCTCAGTACGTATTCACTGAATTGGGAAGAGTCCACCCCACCTCCACACGAGCCAACAATCTCAAATCCTCTTTGCTGTAACCTCTCAAGGACCTAAAAACGAGGAAACAAAGACCGAGGTGTAAGTAATGAGCAGACAGTCTATATCTCCTAAAGACTGAAAAAAAAACCACCACCACAATTGCAAAAATGTGTTCCTGTATTCAAACCAGTGGTAATAACTGGAATCTTTAAGCTTTAATCATGGAACTAAAGAATTCTGCCTAGTCACCTACTTTTCTCCATCTTCACATCCTGAGTGTTGCTTCCAGTGGGAGGGGAAGGGAAGGAGAGGGAGAGGGAGAGGAGAGAAGAAGGAAGAGGGTGGGCTCATGAAATGGAAGGGTACGCACCCATGCAATTCACCCAGCAAGCAGATGGTGCTAAGACCTCAGGTCCTAGCACCAGACTGCTAAGAGCATGCAAGAGCCAAGTTTCCTTCCACACCAAGATTCCACTAATATCATTAAGTTTTCCTGCAACTCCAGGGCTCTTAACCTTACTTAGACTCTGCTCCTTTTCTCATGCCTGCCTCTTCTGCTGCCAGGGCTTCGCTGCCTTTCACCAAGTAAGAGACATGGGACCCTCTGTCCAGAAGGACAGGATCCTGTTGGGGTTGAGTTGGAGTGGACATTTGCAGAGTTTTCCTCTGCTACCAACTGCTCTCACTGCTTTCTTCACATACCTGAAAGCAGGGGAATACAGTGCCTGTCCCAGATATTTCACCAATCAGCACACTGATTGCAAGGAGAGGGTTGGGGAAGAGAGAGAGAAGCAAGCAGGGCTTTAAAATGCTTAAAACTACAAGACATGCCATGCTTTTACAAGCAGTGCTTCATGTCTTTCCAAAATACAGTTAATTAAAGAGGAGACAAATCTAAAAAAATAGGAGGTGGGAAGGAGCCCTGAAAGAAGAACAAACATCAAAACTTCAGAGCCATTTTTGTTTAACATGATTTTTAGCTTTTAACAATGTAAGTCTAAGTTCCCCAAATACGTCTCAATGAAAGTCACTGGAAAATACAGCAGGAGAAACTAGGTCACTGGAAAAAACAAATGTGACTGGACAGAAAACCATCTCAGCCTTGGGCAAATCACTGAGCCTACGCCTCCCTCTCCAGGTATACAAATAGTCCCTGTCCCATATCACACTGTTTTGGGGATGGGGAGATGATTATGGCCACCCAAAGTGGAAGATGTGGCATCATCAGCATGGGATCGTCATCTCTCGTTAAGTCTGTATAGTCTTTCCCTTTGACTTGGGTTTTGCACACTGTGAAATAGACTTGGCAATTCTTATTGGTGTGATAAAAACAAATGCTAAACTGCTAAAGGATAAAACTGCTTTGACAGCTCTCATATAATATATGGCCAGGTACCTCTCCTTGAAATTCATATCCCTTTCCAGTTATAATCTTGCATGTAGAGGTGTTCTAAATTTGCATTAGTCACTATGACAAAACAACTTTGATGTTTCAACATGACCGTAGGGCCAATAAGCGATGTAACTGTCCAAGGATAGCATGCATTGACCACATTTTGGCAGTTCAGATAGGTCCATCCATACTCCTCTGCTGCACATATGTAGCTCATATGCAGCACCCCACAAGCCTTCAGTGTGTGCTGCAGAGCTTAGCCCTCCTCTTCATCAGAAAAGGGGAGCAGAATTTTGCTACTTGGAGGCAGGACCTGGTAGCAGGAAGACAGCAAGCTCAGATGGCAAAGCTCCCTCGGGAAAGATCTTGCTCACAAGTGTGGAGCATTTAGGAGGTGCAGCTAAACTAAAGACCACCACAGAATCATAGAATAGCTTGGCAAACAGCAACTGAGCTGTGAAGAAGTATTCCACTCCGAAGTGCTGGCTGTGCACGACTTGCTAACTAGTTGCAGATGGGTGTGAACATTTTCCCACACCTGTATTTGTCTCCCAGATTTCTTTTGTCTATTTTCTAACTTTTTAAAAAGAAAAGCTACTGATTTTAGTTATTTCTACACCCTCTGCTATGCTGCATGTGATAGAGGAGGGCCTTCTCTAAGACCGCAGTAGGTAGGTCCCTATTTCCAATAAGCAGATGTGCCATCATTTTTGTCATCTCAGCAAGGAGGAAGAACGAACCAGCTGTTTTCACCCAAGGCAGCAAGCATATGGTGACACAGAGCATCCATTTAAGAAACATTTATGGAGGTCATTATCAAATGCAAAAGACCTGGGTAACACTGAGAAAACGACATAGTTTTTACCACACCTGTGTTAACTTCCCCGCTTAGTGCTCAATAAGAATTCACATTGCACGTCTCCCGATGGTCTCATTGAAGGGCCAAAGTCCCACCGAGCTGCCCCACTTGAGGGTGTTAAAGCAAGTTTTCAACTACTGTAGCTTGTTTTGTCAAGAGTGCAACGCGTGAGAATTTAGGTGAGAAAGCAGCCATAACCCACAGAAGGAGCTAGCTCAGAGCCTCCAGCTGGTTTTATTCACGGAACCTTCCCGGCAATGAGAGAGAAGCACACCATCCCACAGGTGCCTGGTCAGGAAGATCCTTCCTACCTGAACTGAGTTGAGGTGGCAGTATCCATTCAGTGGAAATCTGATGACATGCGTTGAGTCATGATTCCAGCCGGCATTGACAGAATTACACATCACATCACCAATTTCTGGAAACACTTCTTCTATCAATGACTTATCACCACTCAGTGTAATCCTCTCGCCGAGATCTGGGGCAACACGCACCACCAGGCACTCACAAGACTTGGAGAAGCGGCCACTCTCCCGGTCTTGTTTCCACCTTTCCATCTCTCCTAGCATGGGTTGAAGCTGGAAATACTTTGCTTCTTCGTACAACAAACTGTAGTCCTGAAAGACACATGTATTACTGTGCACAGTTAGGGAAGAGCTGACGTACTGCATAATGGATATGGTTATTCGGGCTAACACTGCTCCAGATCTGGAACCCTTCAGACATAGCTCATAATGACTGTGTAGAAAGTTGTAATAAAATAACAGTGCAAGCAAAAGAAATATATATATATATGTGGAACAACCCAGGCAGTCACATCCCACGTTTCCTTCTATTTTAATCCCCACAGTGATGTCATAAGATAATGACCTCATTAAACAGATGGAACAGAATTCAATCAGGATTCAGAAAATTCATCATTAGGATCCAT
This sequence comes from Cyrtonyx montezumae, assembly GCF_038088225.1. Lineage (NCBI taxonomy): Eukaryota > Metazoa > Chordata > Aves > Galliformes > Odontophoridae > Cyrtonyx > Cyrtonyx montezumae. The sequence continues at coordinate 42,715,088 of NW_027072089.1, read as the reverse complement.
TGTGTCTTACAGCAATACTAGCAGGCACTGTAACAGGTAGAATAATGTAAATGAGGGAGCCTGCAACGGTTCAGTGCAAAATGGTTGAGATATTTGCATAATAAATTGCACATATTACTGCATTTAAAAAAATAAGTATTTTTTAATACCTCTCCCTTTTGCCAACAGTACTGTTTACTACATCAGCTCAAACACCAGAGAGAGAATGCATTTCTAAGCACAGCCAGTACCTGAACTGTGTCTGTTGTTGCATTTTAAATCAAAAGCAAACATTCTTGTTTTTCTAGGCTTAAGACCATAAGACAATTTGGAAAATATTTATATAGAGATAAAGAAATACATGAGAACTTAGCAAGGCAGAGGAATGGGAAGACCAAATAAGAAAACAGGTAACAGTCAATACAGCCCTAAATTTCAGCTACGGACCGAATACTTGGTGAGCATGGGAAACATAAATAATATTCAGAATACTTCTTAACATCTAATGAAGGAGTAATGTAGTCTACACATTTCTATGAAACGAGTGTTGCAGTTCATTTTAAGCACTTATGTTTTGGGTGACTTGCAGCATAAGCAGAGAGGGTCAGAAGTTAGCATTGTTAATTTCAGCAGAGCTGCAGTATATTTATGTTGTTAAAGGACTCTGCATACATAATTTCTTGATACTGCATGGCTTTTCCTTTTTCTGTATTTCTGATTACCTTCAGGACAAGAGCGGGGAGCAGCACAGTTGCTGTATTCCTCTAATCTCTTCTAATTGCAACTGAGGTCTCCAGTGCTCACTGCACTGACACCACAGCTACACCAATATCCCTGCAAGCACCCACAGACTGAAGCTGTGCCACTGCAGGCTGATGTCTGACAGGTGAACCATCACAGGTTTACTTTGTTATTAAAAAAGAGGAAAGAAGACTCTTTAATAAAGATCAAATAATAAATGTAGAGCTATTCATCCTTGACTTCTCTCGAGCTCTAAAATTAAATCGCTATCGTGCATCCAAGAATCTGAGGGAGAAAACAGTCTATGACTTCATGCTCAAATATCACCATGCACACTGTTTATTTTGTCAATCCTATGATTCCCACACAATTTTCTGAATTTCAGCGTGGGTGTGGAAGCAAGAGTTGTTGCATCCAGAAGAGAATCATAAAAGAAGACGAGAAGGCAAGTAACCAGCAAGGCTCGTGAGTAGCTGGTTACAGCTGGTTGCATCCTTTCTGCCTCCATCAGTATACTGTGACTTTTAATTTCCCCTAGGTCAAACACAGCAAGGTTACTCCATTACACCACAGACAGGAGGGGATAATTTAACACTGATGCTGCTCCAAGAAAGCCTGATAGATGCCATGGTAGCAACCCCACGCTCAGTTTTGCCAAGTATTTGAAATCAAGCATCATATTCCAGCAGTGCCCCCTGACTCTGTTTTGATCACAGGTCAGGCTCTTGTTTCACCATAAGCACATGCAAAATACTCAAGTCCTTTGAAATCTCACCTTGAAATCATCAGGAATGAGGAGCTTCGATGTTCTTAAAAAATTCAAGATATATCTGAACATTTGCCCATCTCTGTCGATGAAATAATGCTGCTTGAGGCTGTCGAGGACGATGGGCTCTGTGCCATCGAAGAGTCTGCCGATTCTGTGGAGGAAACAATAAATAAATGCCAGGGTCACAGCGTGTGTGGCTTGACAGTGACTGGGAAAACTTGCTGTCTCATGAGAGGACAACCCTCGAGTATTTCAGGCATCTCTCTCAACAGCAGATCCCATTCAGGACATCTCTCCCAATGGCTTCAGCAGCAGACCCCATTCCACTCCTCCATCAACTTCATTCTGCTTTCTGAGCGAGTACACGGTGAACTTGATATGGCCGGAAAACCGTACTCAGGAAAAGCTGTTTATTTATTTATATTGTAATATTAATCTACTTTTAAACCTAGATCACTTTTTGGATGCCATTTACTGCAGCCAACGCTTGGACCAGCACAACTGAGTGGGCAGCACGTAGGAATAAGCAGCCAAGGATGTAAAAGTTATCATGTTTCAACGTGAGGTTGTGATTTCACAGTAAAACTCAGCTGTTTGTGGCAGGTATCAATCACCAGGCTCTAAAATAATCAGAAGAAATGTCTCAGCTTTTAGAGACCACTCAGTCTCCCAGAGTCTCTGCTTGCTAAAAATGCTTGCAACACCAGCTGCTGGCTGAACACACACTTTCTACATGTGCTCCTCACAAAACCCAACTGAGTGGAAACAGTGGGAAGGGCTGAAAATTGGGAACAAAACCTCAGCCTCGGTAACATGAAATGCATTCTGTGTTTCTGTGCTGAGGTGTTTGCAAACAGCTCCTGAGTCACTCCGTTTCCCAGTCACACTGTTTCCCAGTGAAATCAACAGCAGTGACTGGTACATCTGACTTGGATTGTATGTTTACGTGCCTATACGTGCATGTGGAGGCATTTTTTGGCTCCTCATGACACCACCCACCTCTCCAAAGAACTGTAAACAAAATGGTCTCAAAATAGCTAACTTGTGATACGTCACGTGGACACTTTGCATGAAGTACTACCGACACTCTTGGGCTCGATTTTAGAGCCTTGTCACAAGCTGTTACATTCTGCAATATTCTGCAGATTCTGTGCTTTCATTGTTTTAATGAAAGGGCTCATTCGTTTGTAGCTCTTGTCCTAAAATACCCAAACTGATCTGTGAACCGACATGAAAAATCCTATGTGCTTTGCTAAGGAGCAGCCACTAACATCAGCATACACCAGCATGAGCTAGGTGAGGCACAGGCACTCTTTTTCCCTGATCACACTCAGCTTGTGGCACAGGCAATGTACACGGCTGTCTTTTCACAAACGGACCCAGCAAGCACAATTAACAACCACAGCACACTGCTTTCCTTTTAAAAGAAGATGTGAGTAAACAACCATTCCTCATCACCACCCCGGGGCTGCTTTGAGCCCTCACAGATAACCAAACCCAAACTCAGTGTAACTCAGAGGTAGCCAACTCTCCTGGCTGCACAAAGCATCTCAGGCTGAGATACAACAGCACTACACCAAGCAAAGGTGATCTCCCGAAGAGTTTGAGAGGCAAAGAGATGAAAATGGCCCTTTAAAGGTGGTGGGATGTCAGTGCTTGCAGTAAGGTCTTGGGGAACTGCTGAGGAGCTGGGCTTCATTTTCTCATAGAATGGTTTGGGCTGGAAGGGACTTAAAGCCCACCCAGTCCCACCCCGTGCCAAGGGCAGGGCTGGCCCCCAGCAGCTCAGCTGCACAGGGCCCCATCCAACCTGGCCTTGAGTGCCTCCAGGGATGGGGCACCACAGCCTCTCCATGCCAGCACCTCACTGCCTTCTCTGTGAAGAGTTTCTTTCTCACGTCTAATCTAAACCTCCCTCTTCTAGTTTGAAGACATGACTCCTTGTCTTATCACTGTACTTCCTGATAGAAGAGTCCCTCCTCATCTCTCCTGCAGACCCCTTGCAGTACTGGAAGGCCCCACTGAGATGTCCCCAGAGCCTCCTCTTCTCCAGACTGTTAAAGCCCAGCTCCTTCAGTCTATCTTTGTGGAAGAGGTGCTCCAGCCCTCTGATCATTTTCAGGGCCCTCCCCTGGACCTGCTCCAACAGCTCTACATCCATCCCATGCTGTGGGATCCAGACCTGGATAGAATACTCCAGGTAGGGCTTTGCAAGGACAGAGTAGAGGGGACAGTCACCTCCCTGGCCCAGCTGGCCACCCCTCTTTCAGTGCAGACCATCTGGACTGCAGATTTCCAGCCTGCAAGCACTCACTTCTGACTCCAGCTTTTCACCCACCAGTACCCTAAGTCCTTCTCCAAAGGGCTGCTCCCAGCCCACTCACTGCCCAGACCGTAGCCGTGTTTGGGATTGCCCTGACCCAGGGGCAGGATGTGACCCAAGGATGCTTTGCACCTGTCTGAAATGTCACAGCCAACCCAAGCAGAGACTGAAATGGCATCCGTGACCACAACATGCATCACAGTGTACCCCCAGTAATAAATGCTGCACACAGTACAGGTCTCATCTCTTCCTCCTCTTTGGCTGAGAGAGGTGAGGACCAGGAAAGAAATAAAACCCATTAACCTCAACTGGCCATTTAGAATTCAGAATCAATTCAAGCTGCATGAAATCCATAAGATGTAAGACACTAAACTCATTTTGCAGAACGATCCAAGCACCACAAAACATTTTTTCTCAAAGCTATCCCTTATATTAGAACAATTCAAGCTTTCTTCCACTGCTGCTTGTTACTGCCTGCCCCAACAGTCAAAACGTAGGCTGTGACAGGCCATATAAGATGGGCTCCTGTTCACTAGGTGGATAAACAACGTTTATGTCTAATATGGAAACATTAGGCATTTAGATTTAATTTTCCCTCATACTCAAGCATGTTGTCTTGGAATCTATCACAGAATTCACACACAAAACATATACGTTTGGCCAAGTCAGTCATTACTGAAAAGTATAATTGTAATTGGTTTCTGCAGCATTACCCTAGTTCTAAATTACTGTTATAATTATGTATTTTAAAACCTCTAGGCTTTTTTGTTTTCATTTTATTAATTGTTCAGGAGAAAAATGAGATAATATCAGAGGATGGAGTCTTCTGACAAAATCACAGAGAGCACCAACACCTGAGAGTCAGTCCAGCTAGCCTGGGAGAGCCAACAAAGTGCCACCTGTGAGTGCAACTGCTTTCCTGCAGCAGAAAAACCCAAGGAACTGCAAAGTGCCGACCTCCTCCCCTCCTAAGGTTCGTTTTGCAACACACAGTGACGCTTTGGGAGACTTCTGTAAATAAAATTAAATCTTTACTTTCAGATGGAGAACTGAAAATCCCAGCTTCGTGCCCTCCAGGCCAAGACTTGTGATAACTGAGTGCTCAAATCTGGTGGCATGGTCTAAGTTGAATATGCTGCACCTGCCAGGAGAGGAGATGGGATTGAAAGAGGCACAGCAGCAAACTGTGTCCTGCCTCACTCTGCACGCTTGGTAACATTTGAGCCCCCCTCCTCCCCATCACTCTGTTCTGCTTGGTCTCACGCTCAAACTACAAATGCTTAAGTGACACCAGGCTGCAGGCATGAGAAGGGACTGTGAACTCATGTTTCACTTCCCAAGAAAAACTGGAAGATGTTTTTCCCCATCTCTTCGTAGACAACTTCAGCCGATGACTGACAAAGATAAGTTTGTTTTTATTTTTTCAATGCCAAACATTTAAGAGCTTACTTAACGGCTAAGTAGTTTGAAGGATGCTTGTAAAATAAGGTGATAATTGTATCGAGAGCTAACCAAATACCAAAGGTAAAGGATGAAAAATTGTAGTACGTTTACAAGGCAACATACTTCTAAAATGTTTAATTAAAGCTAACAGGCTGGAATTTTCTGTATATAAGGAAAATTAATGTCCCATGGGTTGAAAGTGCAACCTCCAGTGGGTAATAATTAACGTCGATGGCTTTAAGTATCATAATACACTGTCAGAAATCAAATGCTTCAAGGGTTGAAAATATAACCAGTGTAAAACTCAGCTCCCATCAGAGAACTGGGTTTTACTTCAAGGACACAAAACAGGTGCAGGCACAAACCTGGTGTTGTGGGGGAGAAAATAAAGGTACGCTGAGGACACCAGTGCTTTACTTCTATAAAATACTGCAGGGACCCTTTTCCCCACAGCCCAGTGCTCTCATAATAGCATTTCTACAATAAAAAGCAGGGGAAGATGACACTGCTTACAGGATTTCTCAGATTCTTCATAAACGAGTCCCGTTGGTCAAATACAAAAATACACACAGTCTGCAGCAAGGCTGTTATACACAGCTTAAGTGTTCACAGCCTTGCTTTCCAAACATACAAATATTGACATATATTGTCATACACAAAAAGGGTCTCTTCTTTAGGATATTCTGCCTTGTATGAGAACTTGGGAAAGAAGCATTAAATCCTTGCAAAGCACTTTCTGTAGTCTGGCAGAGATGCATGGGCACACCAGCAGTGGTGTCAGAGCACCCAGACCTGGGACTCCACTGAGCTCTGACACCATGGGGCATAGCACTCCTGGAAACTCATCTCTCTTCTTCAAATAAAGGACTGTGTGGCAGAGAATTAAAAAAAAAAATAAAAAAAATGGAAAATTAAAAAGAAAAAAGGATGAAAAAGTATTTTAGTTGATACTTTACCAGGTCGGGGCCACAGAGACAAAATGAACACAGGTTTTCCTATCTTCTCATTACATTTACGTGGCTAATGCAAATGCTTATTTAAGACTCCAGGGTGTGCAGACAGTGAGTTTGAAGAGGCTTTTACGTTTACTTTGTTTTTTTTCCCTCTACGACTTCTTAGTCCACATTGTCCTTATTAATTTCATTTTATTTCACTGAGCGCTCAAAGGCAATTTGCATAAGAGTCCATTATAAATTAGGTCTGTTTAATGGCATGTTCATCTCATGGCTATTTAATTTTACTTCCTCATATATCTAAATTACATAATTTTGCACTCTCCCCTAGAAGCTAGTACATTTGAGGAGGTGGCCACACCAGGAGGAAATGCTGTGCTAGCCAAGCACAGGCTGACTACATTTCTCTTCGTGTCTCAGAGGACTGGGCTAGCAGACACTGCCTGCCTGTCTTTTCCTGAACACTTCATGTCACTTGGATCCCCAGTGACTGAGTACCCAGCAACCTTCCTAGCTCTGCATAAGAAAAGTTGCCTCATAAACGTGATAGGAGAAAGGAACTTTGCAATTTTCGCTAACACATACATTATGAAAATGTTCTGTTGTAATCTCTTGTTCTCAGTGCTGTTATAATTTGTTCTTATCTCCTATCCCTTCTATTTAATTTCAGGTTTCATGTCCACGAGTATCAGGAATTCCTTGGCACTAACAGTTCCTGTGTTATTAGAAGTGTCATGAATACAATGATTGCAACACAAAGGTAACTGGGGAAAAGTATATTAAAACCAAAAATCTTATTAAACCTTCTGCAGAAAATGTATTAGTATGGGAGACAAAGCAGACAAAGCAAGAAGGAAGTACAGGAGGAGAAGTTAAAACACCAGGAATTAGGAGATTAAAGAGAAAACGTTACGTGGCATTTTAAAGAACAGATAAATTCTAGATACTGAGTGGAAGTGAGGTTAGAAACCTCTGTGGAAATATTTACTGAAGATTAAAGAACAGAATCATTTACATGGAGACCACTTCAAATGTCTTGGTGTCATCTGAGCAAGGAGGCAAAAGAGAGGGTAAGGACAAGCGCAAGGGGCTTGTACAACACTTGGAAGAAATTGAGAGAGGGGGGTGGTGAATAGCCTTAAATGAAGAGTAAAGCATGTGAGGAACAAAAGGATTGAGATGATGAGTGAGCTGATATCATGAAGGAACACATCAGAGACAAAGCAGCGAAACATGGGTTTGCTATAACCCATGCAATCAACAGCAGCACTGGGAGCAGAGATGATTGCAAACCATATATATCATAAAGAGAACCAACAGTCACTGGGTCTAACCCACACGGACAAACTGACATCAACTGGAAGAGAATAAATTGCTTAACACCATGCAGTCACGTTGCAGGAATGTGACTTCCACAAGAGTCATTTGCAGCTTCCTATACCACAGATGAGCGTGGAGATGCTGGGATGTGCACCTGAGCAACGCCATGAAAAAGGGACATGCGGGCTACAGGAGACAGGAGGGTGAACCGAACGATGGATGGCAAGGGCCCCAGAAGACAAAAGCAACAGCCTTATCTATTTGTCTGAAGTTTTCCCAAGAAAAATGGAAGCCTGTATTTTCCCCAATAAAATGGTTATCTAGCAACTGAGGATGTTCAGCTAGAAGTAACCATTATGCTCCAAAATACAGCTCATACAGCAAGTCCCCCTGTATTTCGTGTACTAGGTAGTACGTTCAAGGTGCTCAAATGCTCAACAGAAGTAGGCTAAATAATTTGGCTCTGACATAGCCTCTTCCTGGGATGCTCAGGAGCATCACCCACTGAGACCCAAGTATCTCATGTAGAAATGTCGATGCTTTAGAAAGGAAGGGGATGAATACTTGGGCTGGGATGTCAGGGGCTGGTGACTCACAGCCAGCAGACAATACATGCGGGCAGATGGAAGCCATACTCCACACCTCACAGCTGTGGCCGGGGTGAGGCCAGCAGAGCACCATTCCTGGAGTGCAGGTGATGGGCCAGGAGTTTCTGTTTACCAGACACTTTCTCCCTCTGCTTTGCACATCTCAGCTTCTGGTATACCAAGGAGATGCAGACAGATAAGAGGAACAGGCTGCAACCCAAACATGCACCTTTTCACACAAGGCGAGGCAAGTAAGTGCTTTAAAAGCACTTTCAATACCATGGCAGCCAAACTGACAAGATGTGGCTGAGCGAGGTCCCCCAGCTGAGACCATTGCCCCGTGACTCCCAGCACTCCTGGCAAGGTGACATTCCTCCTTCCAACAGACACTAAAGTGGCTGATATTCCCCAAAACATTGCATTTATCACCAACCCTCTTGGTTTTGCTTGCTTCCAGCCACTAAGCACTTCCCCAAGCCCTTTTTGCTACAATACAGACCCCCTTCCCAACAAACCTCAGCTGTGCAAATCCCACATAGGTTGTCCCTACTCTTCTATCTACAACACAGTGCCATAGCCCCCTAGATCTACTGCAGAGTAGGTTGCAAGTCTTGAAGCCCCACATCTCCTGCAGTGCTTGATATCTCGCAAGTTAGTCCTGGAAAACTTTTCAGTTTTTCAGTGCGTATCAAAACCACTTTTCCAAAAATCATTTAAGCCAATGAAATGTTAAATCAATTATTCACGCAAATACTTTCTCCATCTCTCTTTTTTGTAACCAAGTTTTCTTGGCAATGATAACATTTCACAGAAAAATTAACAAATATTCTCTTTGCTTGCCAAGATAATTTTACTAAGCTTGAATCCGATTTCATTGAGGTATGTTATTTATGTTTTATCTTGAGGGAAGCTGCCTATTAAGTTACTAGCAACCGTGTCCTTTTGCTTATGATACGGTTATTACCAAGTTATCAGGAGTACCTTTAAGTTATTAGGGTGCAATGGCAAATTAAGTACTTTGCGTCATAATTAGCTAATAACTTTTGAATTATATTTTAATCATGTTTAAGATGGCCAGGTTTGCTGTGAGTAGAGATAATGGAGGATAGGAGCAGAACTGGAGTGTTTATCGTTCAATACCAAAAGCCAGAAAGCAGCTAAACTGGTGAAGGCACAACATCCCAAAGGCCATGATGATCCGTGTATTCAGAAGGCTGAACCCCTTCCCAGTCAGCAAAGTACTAAAGCAGAACTTGTATCTTGGGAGCGTGTTTAGGGAAAAAGCAACAAATACATTAACTCCAACCCTCTTTCCTCTGAGCCTGTCAATTTTTCTTAAAGGTGTTTTGACAGTCTTCACAGCTCTATCAATAAGCCCCATAAAACTAGATTACACAAAGAGATTGCACTTAAAGAAAATAAATTAGGAAAACTACGAGAGATGTTTCCCTTTCAAAAATGTGGGTGATGAAGGCTGGGAAAGAAGCACCAAAACCCAGCCTTCTCAGAATGGGGAAAGTTCTTCGATGGATTCCTTCGTACATCAAACTTGCTCCTCAGCTTATTGAATTTCATCAAAACCTCTGCTAGCTCTCAGCATTTCCTCTGCACACTGAAGAATGCTCAGCATCAAATATTCACATACACATCACTGGAAATTAAGAAACATGGATTCTCCACAATAAAAATAAAAATAAAAATAAAAATAAAAATAATCTCTTAGAAAGTATCAGCAAAATGATGCTCTAGAGACCTCAGTTAGGCAGGTGTAAGCTATGAAGGAAGTGTGGAGATATTGCCAGCTCAGAGCAGGTTACTTTGGGAAGCAGGCATTGAAAGCTGGGCATCTGAGCCCCTGTAAAGGACTATCACTGCCATGAAACTGTAACAAATGAAGCTTTCCAAGGGCTTCACAACTCTGCCTACTTTGCCATAAGCCCAGCTCTGATGTTTTGCCAACTGCTGCCTCCTCCAATAGGACAACTCACTTCCATAGGCAAGACACAAAGGCACGTGCCCTGCTATTTGCAGGAGCTGCACAAGCTCCTTCTGCACCGGTGCCCACGAAGACAAGAGTGTACATCCAGACTCTGCATGCCACACTGGGAGACTGTGAGGACTGCTCGAGAGACAGGCCACTTCTGCACTGAGGCCTAAGTAACAGCATCTCATTAATGAATAAAAGTCAAAGTGCTTCTGAAACCTTTAGCTGTAAACTACAAGCCTGAGTTGGAATAAAGTATTCCCACACATACACATTCCTCATCTCACAGTGAACCCCTGTGGGAATCAGTTGCACAGTTTGTATCACCCTTCTTGAATACAGTTTACACAAATGACAACAGTTTGCTATGGCCAGCATGAGCAGCAAAAGCCTGTATCAGCACTGCCACTGAACTTGGGCTCTTACTTGCACAGGGCAGATTTGCAAGGGAAGGTAGAAAGGATGTTTAGCCTGCTTTTTAAAACCCTACAAGAACAAACACATACGAAAGAACACACATGAAGAACATTATTATAGTACTCAAAACAAGCATCACAAGTTAAGAAGTCAGATACTGGAGATGCTTTTGCTACTTTAATTTGCAAGCCTCCCTCCATATGAAACCTTTTCAGACTTGGTCTATTATGACCTACAGCCTTCCCCCAGCACCCTCTGTAATCCCTGGGCAGCAGACAAGCCAGGGCTGTGCACTGCAGGGGACTGCAGCCCACAGGACCCCTGCTAGAACTGCTGGAGGAGCAGGAGGAGGTCATATTTTATGAACTTCTCTGCTTTAAGATACGGGGGTTACATGCTTACATGCTGCCCACAGCAAGGCGCTGAATAACACAAGTGCTGTGGGAGCTTGGACAGCAGTGGCCAAGCAGTCACAGCACAAACCTGGTCACACAACTTCCATGTCACACCACCTCAGCCCTGTTCACATCAAGTCTCTGCTGTGAAACAAACTGCCAGCAGTGAATCACGAAGGTAACGGGCTAAGGAAAGCAGTAAGAAAGCGTACAAGAATGACTCCTCAGAACAGGACTTGAAAAACATGCAGGAAATATGGCCCAAGGACAGTGCTTAACCCACTGTGAAGAGGAACAGGAGACATTGATGAGCTGTTTATTAACTGAGAACCATACTGAGCACATACACCATGAAGATGACAAACTAAGGTTGCTCTGGTAGCCCTAATGAATTTATTTTCCTAAACAACTGACTTCACTTGCACCGAGAAAAGCTGCAAGGCCAACTACACAGTAACATGTTTACATCTCTTGAACATTTGCGTTCTGCTTTACCACACAGATCACCTGCTTCTACATTCCTCCACCTGGACTGTGCATGGTACTTCCAGGTAAACAGCTCAGATTACAGATTCCTTGAGAAAGGCAATCCAGATAGCACGGAGCACGCACAATAGAGGTGAGGAAGGCGTGCACATACGACCACAGGATTTACTCTGAGAACACAGGGCCATGCAGCGCTATTGTTCTGATTAACTCTAGCTTATATGCATTACAATTGCATTGCACTGATCCTAGTGTGGACACCTATGTGCCTACACAGAGAAACGTGTTTATACCTGTCTAATTTATCCTCATACATTTACATGTTTAACTGCTTCCACGCTAGAAATGATGTAAGCATTTAAGTACCTAGGAAAATTGCACTATTAACCAAATCAGTTGATACAAAACCTGCATGCTAATCAGTTAAGAGGACAGGAAAGTCCACCTAAAACAGCTTAGACAGTGGCTCTGAGCAATAGAAAATGCTTAAGGCATAGGTTTGAAACGCCAAAGCCACGCCTGAATACTCTACTGGTGGTGGGGGTGTTAAAAAGCAAACAGATAACATTACTTCCATTGACAAACTTTACATGTACAAAGCAGTGGCTTTATTGTTTATTAAATTAGATGCTGTCATGGTGTAATAGTCCCTGCAGCCATACCAAACCCAGCAGTATGAAAGATGTATTTCTGTGGAGGAGGTAAAGAGAGAAGAAAGGAAAAGAATGGAGGCAAAGTACAGAAGCAATAGATCCCTATAAACAGGGACATGAGGAATAATTAATCAACACATGTGAAAACAGACAGCATAATTTCAGCCAACAAAACCCTTGGAAATTACCACACATCAAAACTAAATGTCACATCACAGTGCTTCCAAAGCAGGAGAGCCAGGATGCGATTCAGCTGCCAAACTGCAGGTTCCTGGTGCCATTCGGGATGCTCGAGGGCATCCCAGGGACCCCTGAAGGACTGGGGAAAGCACAGGAAAGCTTTGCGAGGAACCACACACAACTGCTAGCTGCCTGTGTGAAGGCAAGATTCTCCTGTCCACACAATGATCAGACCTTACTGGTAGAAAACAGCAAAGCCCAACAGCCAAAAATTTCCCTGTGGCAATACCAGGTTGTTAATAAATAAGACGTTGCTCACCTGGAAAGCTGAGCACTGCTTTTAAACCAGCAGCTAGATGTTGGCTGTGGAGTAGTCTGCTGCATGCATCTGTATATGTTCACTGTTTTGAACACTACTTTGAAAGCTTTCTTTTTTTTTTTTTTTTTTAATACAGAACGTTATTAACTACCCTTGGATTAAAAAAAAGGGTGTGGGGAGAAGACATTACCTAAGAGACATTTCCATACTGTATCTGCCTTTGTGTCAGGACACTGTTACAGCTGCACAACTCTCCTACCAATAAAGTAGCAGCTTGCACAAATGACTGCTACTGAAAAAACTGAACAACCAACATGAGTTAAGCGTCCACAAGGCTGCAAGTCCCTATCTAACAACAAGAGAAAGACAGTTCAGTAAGAAAAGTCCTGAATCTCAAACTATGGCTTTGCAGAATAACTCAAGTTCCTGTACAAGCATTTTAAAGGACAGAAAACTGTTTCAAAACGTCCTCTCCCTCTCTGTGCTCCCTAAAAATAAAACGTTACAACAACCTTGCATTAGCCCCTCCACTCGTGTAGCTACTTAACACTGATACTTTTTTGCTCTATTCTTGAAGGTAATAAAATTTTAATTTATCAGAAATCCAGGTGTTTTGTTAGACTTCTGATTTTTTTTCTTGCATCACCACGGGGCATAGATATAATTGTTTTCTACTATCTTCAGAGGAAATCTACAGAACTACATTATCGAAAGGTGCAGAAGCCCGAAAATAGTTTGGGATAATCAAAAGCTGTGGTTTTTCATCAAAGCTCTCCACCGCCACTGCTCCAGAAGCTGCTGGTGATGCAAGAAATGGTTTGGGGCTGTGGGGAAGGTTCAGATCATTTTCCACACCTTTCTGAAAGCCTACTTTTCTTAGAGTTCAGAGGCAGGCGGAAGCCAATTAGCACAATCTGTTGAAGACGATGTCTTTCAAAACAAGCAGCTCAGCTATGAACCAACTCCATCAAGCTGTACTCTCTTTGCTAACCACTGCATCCAAGAAAGTCTGTGTTTGCATTACCCATGCGAACCTCAATGAGGGAAATCTATGGTGCTGTTCTTTACCACCCACTTTTGCACAGCTTCTGTCCCTTCTGCTGCCTCCATCCAGCAATCCATGGAGAGCTCAAGCTTTGGGCAGCACCAGTGCCAACACTCACAAAGATGATCTGTGACAGAGCCTAATGCCTCTGAGCACTACCAACCCATACCTAACTGCTTGGATGTTTAGAGACCCCTGGCAGGGACATGTCTCCACTGTGAGGAGGAAAAAGGTCGGCCACATCTGCAGCAGGGATGACTTGTAGGGATCACTGAGAAGTGCTGCCCAAGCCTGGAGCCTCATGGCAGCTTGCCAGGAGGAAGGAGTATTTCTCCATCATGATTCAAGGTCTGGTTGATCCTTGTGGGAAATTCTCCTCTAAACAACTCTGAGTGGTGCAGAAACTGTCACTGTGTCACTGCAGATGGCAGCTCAGGCTTCTCCACAGCATCAGTCAGCCAAGACATTCCAGCTCCTTACAGTCTGTGAACCACAGGTGAAGTTAAATCCTCCATCTAGCTTTGGAAGAACATTGCTGGCTTATGATTTATTATCACTGGACACACAGAGAAGACAAACAAGGGATTCTGCTTTGACCTGCAGAATAGGAATGTTGTGAGGTGCAGAGCCCATAATCACTGCAGGGACTGGCTCTGCCCGTGCCGCCCCGTAAATGTTTTGTTACTACGGCAGAACAACACTAGCACAGCAATGAAGAAAATAAACCCTCCGTGTTGTGATGGATGTGCCCTCATTTCATACGTACATTTAGTCAGCAACGTACTGCAAGAGACATGACCTTTACTGGCACTGGGTTTCACTGGCCTTGTTTTTCCGGACCCCACCCCGTTTACTTCGTTCTGTGCACAGCCTCCCCAGTGGAAGCAGACTGCAAAGAGGCCCAGGCATGCAACCAGAAGGGCAAAGCCCTTCCTGCCGTGCCACACAGCAGGGAAGAACACAGGACCGCGGGCTCCTGGCGCAGGCCCACAGGCCCTTCTGCTGGGAGCAGCCTGGTTCACACAGTGCTGCAGCCCTCCCACAGCTTGGGATGAGTTTGGAAACAACACGGCCAATCTGATTCTACAAATGAAAATGTACCACCAGCTTTGTGATTTTGGCACGGTACAGACACCTGGTTCTCTCCACCAGTTCCTGTGACACATCATGTTTTCAGGACTCTATTAATATAAAGAAGGAAGGACTCACACCTCTTACATAGCTAGCTCCTTTACATTTTCATGGGTAATAAAGTGACCTAGATGGAGGCTAACTGCAATGGAAAGTTGCAGCCGTACCAGCTGTTTCTATTTTCAAACCAGCTCTTGACACACATCCTTTTTGCCTCTCCTTTTGTTAAAGCCTACCAGAGAGACGCATGAAGCACACCTTATTAGGGCTGTTATTTCTGTGTCTGAAGTGAAGAATGAAAGGCTCACCTGGAACCAGACCTCTGCAGCTCAGAGAGCAGCATCCACTCAGTCATGAGGAGCTGGTGCCATTAATCCAAAGGGGAAAGGGGAAAGCACAATTGTAGTTCTGCTGATGAGTTTATCTGGGTTAGCTACAAAGCAGGGAAAGGCCAGTATGAAAGGCATGGCCCAGGGCCCAGCTTTATGAGACAACAATATTAGAAGCTGGAAAAATGAGAATGCCTGGCATAAAGCAGAGCCTCCAAATAGGCATTAGCTACTGAAAAGCAGCAGCTTTTCTCATCATCCTTTTCCACGAGTTTGGTTTTCCACAGAGAAACCAAGCAAGGAGGCATCTTTCTCACTACCATTGCTCACCTACTTCCACCTAGAACAACATGTTAGCAAGACTTAAGAAAAATCCGTTTTAAAATAAGACATAGGGAGACAATCACAATTGACAGCAAAATGACCTGAAAACCTAAGAGAGGAAAAAACAATACAAATTAGCTCTATGAAAAATAACTATCTGCCTTTCAAATGCTTGACGGTGACTTCAGTCATGCAGTTGTATCAGCAGCACTTGGAGAACAAGCAAAACATCTTATTGCTTCAAATTGTGCTGCTTCATGTGGCAAGCTCCAAGTACAAAATTAAAAAATGGATTTTTAAAATTCTGCAATTATACTGCTACTAAACCAGAATTTAATAGCAAAAGTGAATAAACAATAGGTTTTCAGGCTGGAGAAATTACCATCACGGTGTTATCTAATCTCTCCCCAGAAGTCAAGAATTATGACTAAGCTCTTCCAACACAGATACAGCCTGAAATTCTATGTCAGAAGTATGTCCAATTGCATTTGGCAACCCTCAGTCAAGAGACAGGCTGAATATAATTGGATGAATATTTGAAGTTTTCATTATTCATGTAGGAAGGCTAGGTAAAAAGTGTTTTGTAGTCCCAAGACACTCGAGGGTGTGTGTTATTGGGTAATAACCAATTAGGAATGTTGACAGCACACTGCCTTTAGGATCACCATGGCCAGCAATGCACCTGGATGGATGTTGTGCAAAAGCACACACCCGTTGCCTACTGCTCAGTTTATTTAAGCAAACCTTTCACCAAAGGAAATGGAGGACACCCTGAAGGATGTAAGACTGACAGGTCAGCTGTATTCCAGAAAGCTTTTTCTTCCTCCTCCCCCTTGCATCTGACCTCCAAAAATACGTTTTTTTCAATAGCACATATGAATTACTGGTACTACTGATTATTGGAAATGAATCCAGTGTTGTCAGCGTTATCTTATATGACCTAACAAAGTGCTTATTATTTGCAGAAAGGAAACACTAACTGCAAAAAATTCAGCAGTTAAACATGGCATCTGGAAAAACACACCGCTGTGCAGTAAACATTGCAAACTCAGAACAGCTAAAAGCAAAGATCCTCCTCACACACTGAGTCTTCTAAGAAAAACATACAAATCACTACTACAGGCTTGCAAAACGTTTAAAAAATGCCAACATTTAAAAACTAACCGTTGTGACACACTCACTCACAAGAGCCTGAAGTTCAGCACCAATTCAGCTCATGATAGTGAGTCTCACCACTTGACAACCTGACAAAACAAGGCTAGAATGCACTGACAGCGTACCAAACACTGTTTTTAGGTTCATAGGTTCATAGGTACATTAGGTTGGAAAGGACCTACAAGATCATCTAGTCCAACCATCCTCCTGTCACCATCCCTACCCACTGAACTACTAAATCAAATCCCTTAGCACCTCATCTAAACGCTTCTTGAACAGTGCTAGGGATGGTGCCTCAACCACCTCCCTAGGCAGGCCATCCCAGTGCCTGACCACTCTTTCAGAAAAAAAAATGTTTCCTCAGGTCTAATCTAAGTCTTCCCTGGCGCAACTTGTGGCCATTCCCTCTCGTCCTGTCGTTATTTATCAGGGAGAAGAGGCCCACCCCCTCCTCACCACAACCCCCCTTCAGGAAGTGGTAGAGTGCAATAAGGTCTCCTCTGAGCCTCCTCTTCTCCAGACTAAACAATCCCAGCTCCCTCAGCCGCTCCTCATAAGACTTGTGCTCCAGACCCCTCACCAGTTTTGTTGCCCTTCTCCGAACACACTCCAGGGCCTCAATGTCCTTCTTGTAGTGAGGGGCCCAAAACTGAACACAGTACTCGGGGTGTGGCCGCACCAGAGCTGCTTTTTTTTTTTACTCCTTTATCATCGTAATGCAAAAAATAAAATAAAATAAAATTAAAAAATAAAAAAATCAGAAAGTTTGTATTCTGATCTAAAGCAGAGCAATTATTCTAACAGATGCCCAACAGGGCTTTCCTACTGACACAAGAAACATTCCAAACTTTTCCTGAACAATTTGCTTGTGTCTCAAACATGTGTAACACGAAATCCATTTGTTATATAGAGGAACATATCAGTTTTGTTGCAGCTCTCATTTTCTGGCTCGCATCATATTTAGCCTGTCCTGTGGCACTGAGAGTACCACAGAGGCTTCTCTGAATTCCCTGAATGCTGCCTTGCTCCCTCCCCATGTATCACCCAGATGATGATGTTTTGATGAAGCACTGCACACGGGCCCTCAAGATAATGGATTCAATGGGACACACTTAAAAGATCATTTTTCTCCTTTGTTATTGACTGCTTGCGCTGCTCTAAGACAGGAAGGGCTTTCATTTTTTATGCAAGCCATGAGCCCCCCAGGGCACTCTGAGCTGTTTAAGAAGAATCAATTTTGAGGCGGGCAAGAGGGAGCTCCATTTTGGGAGGCCTCCCCTCAGATCGCTGACAAGTTTGGGCAGACCGGGAGCATCTCCCAGCCCTGCCGTGCTCTGGCACGGCACTCCTTCCCACTCTTGAAGGTCTGTGGTTAGCATTCACTCACAATTAGAATTTATAGTATGCATATGGGCAACAAAATAAGCAAAAAAGTTCCACAGAAGCAAAATAACCACCGCTGATGGAGATAAACAGCAGTATTGCTGCTAAGCAAAGCAGTCCTTGGCACTGTGTGTAGTGGCAGGAAACGATTACCCCGTGACAAGGTTTTAATACCCTGACATTGTTGCAATTACACCCAGGCAACCTAACAAAACAAATTCACTGTATGGCAGAAAATATTTCCAATCCAATGTTGCAACATTTATTTTTTAATTACAGCACAAAGAATACTTCTGGGGTGTGGAAGAACGTAATCTATCATTTGCTCTGAAGTGACACACTTATGTGAAATGCTCTGTACTATAACTTTCTATGCCACAAGTAGTAACTACGAGCAATGTCTTAGGCAAGGAATGCAGAGAGCCTGGGTGCGGTGCTGGGAGATGCTTCTTATCCCTCCATCTCCCTCCCCACCAGCTGGAGCCGAAGGCAAGCCCCATTTTGCTGCACTGGGACATTCGTCACTCCTCTCGTTTTATGTGTGTCCCACAGCTCCCTACCTGCAACGCACCTTGCACAAGAAGGGCTTTAACAGTTTGGACATAGGCTGCGCAAGAACACAAATACAAATTTTAATTAAAAGGAATGGTATTTTAATAGGTCACTTAAAGAACAATTATGCCTACCATCTGACTGACAGACAAGTCACACTTTAACATGAAAACCCCACTGGGGTCTAGGAAGCAAAATTAATCTTTGTCTTTATAAATTGATGAACTACTGAAGTATGCTCCCACTGCGTTTAATATTGCTTTGCACTGCCATCTCATGAAAAAAAAATATCTATCTGTACCTTTCTATTACCCTTCTCTTCCACTTCTACATCCTCACGAAGTTGATTCACAAAAACTGAGTTGCCAGTGTTGCTCTCCTTTCACTGAGTGCCTGTACTGCAAAACGCAGTGGTGTATAGCAATATAGAAGATCAGCTTGAAGTAATAAGCAAGGGTATTTGAGGCAGCACAGCTGAGTTAGCTGGAAGCAGGATAAACAAGTCCATGAAGAATGTTGTGCCATATTGCTTTGAGTCTCCGCAGACCATACCATACAGCAGAAGGACTGGTTGGGAAGGTGACCACTAGACCACTGCGTTCCTAAATTCCTTTCAAAGTAGACCACAAGGATCAGCTCCAAGCTCAGCTTAAATGCCTTCAGACTGTTACAGGAGCCCCTCACATTTCTGAGACAAGCAGAAAGTGCCTCAAAAAGAGTGGAAAATTGTCCAAATGAGGTGTAGAGACAACTGTGATGGATTAAGCTAACACACACACCACAGTTAGTAATGCTTTATTCTTATTACCAGTTCAAAGATTCAATGCAAGAGATCAATACCACTGAGTCTCACAGCATCCTTTGAACTGCTGTTACTACAAGTGAAAGCATCATATGAGGTAGGCATAAAATATGCAGTCTGTTTAAGTCCTCTCAGGCAGCTCACCATTAATAGAAGCCAGAAACCCAAGGGCGCACGGAGAGAACCGGACAAGCAGCAAGCAATATGACTTCATCTAACCAGGTAAAGATCAGTTTTGACCTTTCTGAGCTCAAACTCCTTCTAAAAGAGACAGAAAAACATAGGAGAAGCAGAAATGACACCAAAGCAATGAAGGAATTCAGGTGACATAATTAGGCTCAATGCTCATAGCTGAAAGGGACTGAAGAAAGATGCAATTGAAGAGACTGCAACATCCTGAGAGCTAAGGTCTGAGAGCACATAAAGATTGGAAATGAATGACAAAGGAGAACTAAAGCTTGTCAGATGACAGGTGTCTGGTTATGACACAGCTGCATTTGAATACACTCTAAACCAGTTAACTTAGAAGGCATGCTCACATAACAGGAACAGGTGACAGTCCCCTGGCCAACCCACTATAAGGCATTAGCCTTGTTTGTGTTAGAAAGAGTGAAGATAACCTAAGCAGTTTTCCCAAATTTCTATACAAACATATCCCCAAATGGCAAACAGGCTTGAATACATGAAATCCATCAGGAAAGTTGATCGTTACCAGAAAGAAATAAGACAGAAATCAGAATCTATGTCCTAAAGCTCCAAACATATCCAGTAGGTGGCTGGGAGTTGATGGGGAAACAGGAAGTCAAATATTTACTTCGGCAATTGCCTACATACAAGACACCAATTTGAGTAGCAACTGCATCGCAATTTATGAAAGACCAATGAAGCCCACACAGTTTGTCTTGGAGCAGGATCTGAATCTAATGCTAACAGAGAGGTTCCTGAGTGTAAGGACTGGGTACAGTGAAAGGCAAATCAGAGCAGTGAGCCTCAAGGCTGTTGCTGAGATCTAGACCCAACCAGAATGACCAATAAGCCAAATCCTTCAGTGCCAAGCAGGAAGCAGCCACCTCAGTTTCTAATGGGCTTGTCCTTATCAGAGAAGCACAACCCACAGACTCAGCACTCTCATTTTTCCTGAGTATTTTCTTGGCTATTTCAAATGAACGTGCTTGGATGCCTTTAGGCTGGTTTATGAAGCCATGCTACTGAGCTGAGAAGTCTAAATGCTACAACAAACTGCTCCTCACTAAAACATTTCCATCCATGGAGCTTGTACCAAGCCTTGGAAAGAGAAGATTTCTCAATGCACAGACCCTTCAAAAGTAGTTATTGATATCCCTCCTCTTGCTGACTGACATACGAGATCTGATCCAAGTCTATAAATATCTAAGGAGTGAGAGGAAAAGTGACGAGGCTGGACTCTTCTCAGCAGTGTGTGGTGATAGGACGAGGGGAAATGGCCTCAAACTGAAGCATAGAGAGTTCCGCACAAATGTGCGTGGGAACCTCTTCCCAGTGCAGTGACGGAGCAGTGGCACAGCTGCACAGAGAGGTGGTGGAGTCTCCTTCTCTGGAGACGTTCCAGACCCGCCTGGACGCCTACCTGTGCAGCCTGGGCTAGGGAGCTGCTTTGACAGGGGGTTGGACTCCATGATCTCTAGAGGTCCCTTCCAACCCCTACAGTTCTGTGATTCTGTGATCTTGATTCAAACCGTACCACCTCACGCAAGCCTACTGGTAAACAGACTTCTGAGCCCTGCTGACAATATGGATACAGATCTTTTCCCTCAAGATAAACATTTGCTGACTCAGAGGACTACTAGTCTCAGAAATAAGGGGATAAAGCCTTTCACTCTGTAACACTCCTGAATACAGAAATTTATTTTCTTTAATATTTCCATCTGCACAATCATACTCACGCAGCCATGGATAAAAGCACGGCATGAACTCCCGTGATAGGAAGTCCATACATCTACTTTCTATCAGTTTCCATATATCTTCTATCCGCTATCTTCATTTCACTATTATATCAGTCATTTGAGAGCACTAGCATATAAAAAGTAGAAAACACCATTTTAAATCCTCCAAACAAATAATACACCAATACAGTTTTAGAGACATTCATAACATAAAGACATAATCCTGATGGTTCAGTAATGACTCACTACCAGTGATGACAGTTACTGACCACACAACATGGAAACCTGCTAAACTGATGATATTAATTCTTTCACCCAGTCACTAGCCACAAGCAACAGCAATGACTTGCTGACCTTGCAAGGCAAATTTAGTACAGGACTAAGATTCAGAAAATATTCACTTCTACCAAGGTGACAGTGATGTCTGACCCGTGGTGATCATTAATTGAGACAAAGTGAGGTCAATATGTATCTTGAGTTCAATATGTGCACCTAGAGACACAATTAATCTTCGACCAGAAAATACCCCTCTGAGCTCTTTATTGACAGATGTGCGTTAGAAAAGATTTCTCTTCACAGTATCAGTTGCAAAAAACTCTCTCAATGTCTTGAAATAGGCATGGAGTACACTATCATTCACTGCACTATTTTCCCTCAGATTTGTATAGTTGGTTACAGCGTCCAGAACAAAACACAGACCAGCAGGAGTAAGAGACAGCAGATGACAGCACAAAAGTTTTAAACTATGCTGGACTAACTGTACTCCATATGCTCTTTCTGAATCAGCATTTCATTTTTTACTGATACAGCTTCTGATGATTCCAACATCATCAGCTGTTTCTAGCACAGATATCTATAAACATTTACACATGCAGTTAGCAATCCTTCACACTTACAATCGTCATCCCAAAGCATTTTACAAATAGCTTTTTTTTTTTGCAAGCTTTGACAGAAAGCAACAAAACCTCAGTTATGTCCATTATCTTGAGTCACAGAAAAGGTCAGTGATGGATTCAAAATATCTCTGCATCCCAAACTCCTTTATTTACCACAAGATCATGCAGCAATCAAGTAATAAAATATAAAAGGTGAGTAAATAGATAAGCAAGCAAGAATTGGTAATCTGAGCCAATACCTACTTTTTCTATCTATTTCCCTCACCAGGAATGTTACAAAATATTAAAAAGAAATAAATAAAATGCTGCCTGGACCACTCACATCAAGGCAACTGCCTGAGCTGGCATATAACTATGTTCAAAGCTCTTCAGGGAGCTGGCTTTTTACAGCTTGTAGAAGAAAGAAAGTTGTATAAGATCTTTAACACGGTGATTTGAGAAGTATTACCTCACCTGCTTTGATGATGCTACTCTAGAAAGATCACCAAATAGTTCCACTGATATAGATATGCCTTCAAAGAAGACGAATACAAATAAGGAGACTGGAGGTAAGAATGTAATAATTCCCATTCTATTAGCATTTCCATAAAAACAAAAAGCAAACAAACAACAACAACAAAAAAGCTCATTCATTAGAAGATTTTGCATTTATTGGAACTACTAGCATCATATGAAAGTAATCTGAAAGGTACCATCCAAGGTGAGTAGGAAATGGTAACACGACTACTCTCATGATGGTGTTGCAGAGACAGTGCTATGCAAAATGTGAAACAGCCCCACCACAACAAACCTCCAACCTAAAAAGAAGCCTCCAGCATGGTGTTGCAAACTGCAGAAGTATATACTAAGGGCAAAGTCAGTGTCTTCTTCTGGAATTGTAAACAGTGTTCAGACAGCAGAACCTGCCAGAGCTCTGAAATAAGTGAACAGCGTCATCCTGCCTAACTCAAGAGTGTATCACTGGTGAAGGACAGATAAACCTTGCTCCCATCCTGTCAGTAAAGGCCAAGGACAGTCTGGACAATCTCCTAAGTAATTGTGTGCTACTGATGCAAAAGAAACTCTCATGAACCAAAAAAAGCTAGTGTCCTAACTAGATCCAGGTGTGAGAAATTTAATTTCCCTGAGGGCTGAGAGGGAAGATTGGGTAAGAAAACTGGGACATGAATGGATTGGTTAATATGAAAACCTGAAATAGCCCTGGGCAGAAATTTGGAAGTATTGTGAAACACTATTCAAGAAGAACCCACCTTCATATACAGGGAGTAACTCAAGATGGGAGATGTAGCAATGCAAACAGATGCCCCAACAGATTGTAGAAGGAAAAAATATCCAAGGCTTTTAATGAAATCTTTCAACTCTACAGTGGGAATATAGGATGTGGCAATTTGATGTTTTGGAATTATGCAAAGGTTTGTACTGTGTGACTTGGACAGTATTAATTAGAAGTCCAGATGCTTTGAACCTCTGATAGACCACACTGCTGATATTGCTGATAGCAGATATCAGATATCAGAGAGCTGATCCCCACACGATCAAAGTCAAACATCTCAACATTTAGTCCTGTCAGACATTTGACTTTGTCTTAGCTTGGTGCACAACACCTTTTGGTACATACCATACAGAGCATTAAAGCTTAGAGGTGTAGAAATGCCATCTCCAAGCAAAGGGTTCAATCTTATGCAATATGATAATGCACTGAGAAAAGGTGAGTAAGCTGCTTAAGTCCAGCTATCAGAAATAACAGGCCTGTGCTTCCTCTGCTCATAATCAGATCTTGGCTAAAAGCTCGAGCCAGTTTTCTCAGACTCTTTGGTGACCATGAGAAGGTGTATCCATCTTTCCTGGAATAAAAACCGTCGGGCTTACCCTGGGCTGTTGAAAGCAGATTTGTTTCTGAAAAACTTCATTTGCAAAAGCAAAGTGATTAAAAACATAAATAAAGCAGTGCACCCAAATCCTTAATAGATAACGTTGTGTTATGAAATATCCTGCACGATCTAGTTCAAAACAAACAAATTCCAAAACCTCAGGACTCCTCACAGAGTACAAACAGCATTGTTTGATTTGCTCACATAGATGTATGCCTAGCCATTGATAAACAACTGAGAAGCAGGAGGAAGAGTCAGCATGTGGTGAACATGTCAGAGCTTACAGTCTTCTTGGGGGGAGGTACACAAAAGGACATCTGTCCCTGCTCAGGCATTTAAAGAAAACTACTACTTCCTTTTTCAGTAGACTGACCTTACATTAGGTCCTCTTGGCAAATACACTGAATCCAATTGCCTCTTCATGAAGCCTACTTCTGGCAAATTGAATTATTCAGCTGCATGAGATCATGTCTGAGGCATGGTCTCACTGATAGCTTTGGGAGAGCCTGTTGATGCAATACATGACCGTATGGGATCTTACTTGTGAGAAGAGCATGAATATAAGCTGGGATCCCCTAAATTCTATTCTACTGATGTTTTATGAAATTTAAGCATTATTTCAGCTCAGAAATTTAAATTCCAGGCTTACTCAATTTAAGCCAGCAGAAGATAAGCTGCTTGGCTGCTGGACTGCTTCAAGGCACCAGCCTTTGGCTAGAATTTAGTTAGGCCTTAATTCCTTGTTCTTTGTATGAACATTTGAGGGAATCCCACAGTGGCCTTTCCATAGGAAGGTGCAGGGAGCAAGACACTTTTCTAACCTTTCCTAGGTTTTCTTTGGAGGAAAGGATGGATACCTGTCAGTAGGTATTTTACATGTCAAGTAACAAACAAGTTTCAGAGATCTAACAAAAGAATTACAGCAAATGTACCCTGCAAGGTGCAAATTTTCACCTGGTACAGTTTAAGGAACCCTTTCCAATTCCTACTGTATTGTTCAAGAGGAGGAGAATGGAGAGACACAAGATCAGTTCTTACTAAATCCAAAAGATGAAGGAAGAATACACTCACTCCGAAGCAAAGACTGCTCTATCAGAACAGGTCTCCTCCACACTGGCAAGTCATAGTGACTCCAAAACTGCTGCTTTGGATATCACCCTTTCAATCTCACAAAGAAAGATGACTCTGGTACCTGGCCCACAGATGAAAGGTTCATTTTAGGCTTCTGGCCCTTAGACTGCATGTAATACGAGTCAGGAGCCTAATGACTTTCATGTTTCAACCTGTTAGATGCTGGAGCCTGCAACCTATGCTTTGACTCATCCCTGGAGCAGTGCTCTTTCAGGCAAGATAATCAAGACCTTATTTTTCACAAGCAATACTTCATGTGACAATGAGCCTCAGGAGGATTCAACTCACACAAAAAGATCTTTGAGACCCTACCTTAGTTTTGATCTCATTCACAAATGTGATATTGGTTGAAAAAGAGAACATTAAACTAAGTTGACCAAAACTTTGGACTAGAGTAACCCAGCACTAAAAGAGTTAGTTTGCTGAGTACAGACTGACCAGGTCAGGCTCCTAGGAGGAATCTGTACTAAGGCTTAAATATTACTGGGTAATTAATACCTAGAACTCACCATCCACACATACACACACAACACTGGAAATAAATTAAGATCTCATAGACAAAAAACAAACTATAGTATCATGATTGCCAGCTTATTGCTTCATGCCACTGTCTTGACATCCAAACGAGTTTAGTAATTGTTCTTTTGAAGCTACTAACGTTAAAAAAGAAATATCTCAAGTTCTGGAAGTGGCTGGGAATTCCAGATTCTAATAGCTATGCTGGAATTATTCACTCATCAAGGGGTTCAAAAGACACTTTCTGTCAGAACTGAGACATAAATGCATGTCAGAACGACTTGAAACAGAATGACTATAACTTAGAGTTTGGGTTTTCTTTACATTATGTTTGAAGAGCTTCAAAATGTTTAATTTATTAAACTGGCTTTGATACTAGAGGCACAGCTCCCACTTTAAAGTATTACAATAACTCAACTGAATGTAGAATGCATTAAGTTTAAATTCCACTGCCACTAAACACTTAGGAAAGATACTTCAGTTTCTTCACTTAAAAAGAGATATGCTGTCCTGGTGAATTTGACATGGAAACAGAAGCTGCATGCATTAATAGCAACAACCTCTCCTACTGCACTGTAAGAAGACATACACAACGGGAAGGCATTTCCCTACTATTTCAGGCACCGTCATTTCCCCAGCTACTGAGGAAATCCTAAACAATCATCACTCGTAGTAGCTGAACACAACCGGGTCCTAAGAAAAACTCCTGACATGGGTAGGTTCCATTTCTGAAGAACAGTTCAAGCTTTTCCATACATTGCTTCAATCTCTCAAGGTGGGCCTGTGGTCTGGCAATGCCTCTATTACTTCACTCTGCCTGGCCTTCCTCGAAGAAGTGTCAGAAGAAAGGCCATGTGCCCAGCTGTTTCTCTTTCACATGCCTTTATTTACCATTCTCTTCCTCAAGCGCTGTCAGGTCTCAGCGTTAGAAGCACTCCTCCAGTCCTACTTAAATCTATGTTGACAATGCTGCAAACGCAGTAGTGCCAGTGAAAACAACCCCTAGAACAAAATCATACTCCGTGAAGTGTACCTTGTGACCTTTGGAAAGGCAAATTAGAGTTGTGGGACCAAGAAACTCATGAAATCACTCTGGTAAAAAGAGCCATTAGAAACAAAAGCTTAGTAAGACAAAAAAAAAAGTCTAAATAAATGCCTCAGCTGTGAATTGCTGTTACTAAAATAGCTCAAAATAATGGGCAAAGGTGACAGGGGAGATCAGTCATGTGACAAGGCAATAATTAATAGAGGGAATTGCTCTTGAAGCAGAAAAAGAGAATTGGCTTGCTTGAATTGCAGTAAGGATCTTTCTGGGTCCTTGCTAAATGAACCACTTAACTGAGATTCAACTAGAGTGATAGGATGCCACCAAGACATCACAGACTAGCATGAGTACTTCGATTTATTATAAGGTTCTCTTTAATTCCTTTAGGTCACAAAACAAGAATTAAAAGTCTCATTGTGGTGGACAGTATCACTTAAACCCTTCACACTTTTTTCTTCACAGTGCAGGTAACGGAGCACAGGCACAGGCTGCCCAAGAGGTGGTGGAGTCTCCTTCTCTTGAGACATTCAAGACCTATTCTGGACGCCTTCCTGTGCAACCTGGTCTAGGGAGCCTGCCTTGTTAGGGAGGTTGGACTAGATGATCTCTACAGGCCCCTTCCAACCCCTACAATTCTGTGATTCTTTATGTGATCATAAACAACAAAAAAAAGTGATCTCAAAATTACCAAGGTGACAATGCTGCCAAATGCCTATGCCAAGGATCTGACAGATTGCACTGCTCTTCTCCTACTAATCCCCCATGCATTAATCCACCTGTCCCGTTAGATTGAGCCTTGCACCTCTGAAGAAGGCCACATATCAAGGGACCTTTGGGTCTTCTGCTCCCATGAACCCATAGGCTTATGCCTACAGCACTATGCAGAACTTCCTTTCCGCCTTAGCAGTGCAGAGCTGAGAGGGAGGAGTACATCTAGCTGGGGAAAAAGGGGAGCTATGCCTTAAATTTCTTCCACCCCTACTCAAATGCTGGTGAGGAAAGACCATGAAGATAGCAGTTCTCCTCCTACAGTAGGTATGGACTAATTCTGTAAACAAAATCAACCTCTGATAGCCACTTTTAGAGTTACAATATCACTGCAGTGTTTATTTCCCATCACCACTATGAAACATTCCCACACTATACGTTCAGTGAACCCTTGTTCTCTTAAAACTGCAAAGCTGCACTTCTATTACATCTACTCTACTGACATGCATCCAAAAGCTTTCTAATTGCTTAATACCAGTAAGTTACCAAAGCCACATATTTTTCATTTAGAAGATATATAAAGTGAGAATGTGAGAATTAAGAGAGAAATTATCTGAAAAGTCCTAAGATCCAGCAACAAGTATTAAGTTAATGCTGTCCTATATTGATAATACAGGGAAAAAAGGTCCCCAAAAGTCCAAAAAAAAAAAAAAAAAAAAGAAGGGAAAGTTAAAAAAAAAGCCGAATGAAACAAATATCCCAACACCCCCAACTTCGGACTTCAACGCAGTATTTGTACAGCTTTTGGTTGTAATAAGCCACAGAATGGATGCCCAGGCATAAAAATATGGTAGAAAGTCAGCGTTCTTCACTTTGTTTGAGTACGTAAACATAGGGATCTGCAGAAATGCCATTTGTCTGAAACACTGTGGATCACAGAAAGAAAAGTCAGTCTCTAACCTCCTATGAACAAAGAAACCTAATTTCATTTTGAAACAAAAGGAACTAAATTTATCACTCTAAGACAGCCCCAGGACGTCCAAGCATGAAATTGAAGAAAAGGAGTTGCCAAAGACATGCAGAACAATCTTTTTAAAGTTACCTGGAATCAGGATATTTTGTAAGCGTGGCCAAGCTGCTGGTATACATGTGCCCACCCACATCAATGTGAACTGGAGCGTTGGATTTTGTGAGTTGTGCTGGAGTGGGGATGCCTTGATTGTTCAATGGAGATGCAGGGGATCTAGTGATCAGAGGTCTTGACATATTGGGCCGACTGTCCTGTGAAGAGATAGACCCAGGTTAATGATCGTCTTGAAAACCTCGCAGAAACCCACAGTCTCCAGTCAACAGCACTGTCTCGTAGCCTCAGCTTACCATGTTCATCTTATCGTCTTTCATCTTAAGCACAGAGAAATCTTTGGCAGTTTTTTAAATCAATCCATCTGTAAAAGTCTTAACCAGCTGTGTTTTAAATAGGTAAAGTGTGGCAAAATGCAACGCTCAAGTCCACAAAGCAGAAATCACGTTTGATGCAACAAGTTCCTCCTGAACACTGCTCATGACAGACGACCCAAACAGAAAGGAGAAAGAAGCTCATTCTCGTATTTCAGAGCTGATAAAGTCTCTGACAAAAGCACCACGAGCCGCAGACAGAAAGACTAAGAACAATTACTATTTTCTTTAATTAAAAGCCACAGGTAGAATTTATGCTCCTTCCCAAGCCCTCCGTCATTGCTATGCAGTCAGAAGAGAAATACGAACCCTCAACTCCTCCATTCTGCACACTCTTCTCTCGAATTTCCAACTCACATAGCACGGAAACAGAAGCAGAAACACCTGGACTAGTCAACCGTTCACGCACTGCACACCGCTGGACATCGGCAGCCTTTGAGAAAGACATCTTCCATTTAAAAGTTACACGGATGGCGAGAGCTGCCCCTGCGTGCCCCACATAGGCAGCGGGTCTGAGCGGCTTCCCCAGGCAGGCGGGCTCCCAAAGAGGAGCGGGAGCTGATGCTGATGAAACCAACTTTTAGTCACAAAGGCAGCGATGTAACGCCAGCGAGCAGTGTGCTCCTCGTCTGCGCGCCCGGCGGGGTGGGGCAGGGCAGAGCCATTTGCCCGAGCCAGTAAGGCAGGCTGTATTCAAAGCTGGGGATTAAAATAGAAATGCGTTCGAGAGCGGTTTTGGGACGACCGCGCTTTCTGCTGAAGGGAAGCTCCACACTGGTGGAATCTTATAGAGATGCCCTGAGAAATAAAAGCCCTTGCAAATTATGCAGTTTTACATTTAAAAGGTAAGCAAAGCAGCGAGAAGTCAGATACACTTCATCACAAAACTCTCTTTGTTCTTTCAACACGTCTTTTAGCTGCAGAACCTAATGGCTTCTTTGTAAACATCTCACAGAGCTGGGTATAAGCCTCGCAGAAGCACAGAGTTACAGGGAATCTGGACTGGCAAAGCCCTGCGCTGTTGAAAACATTTATACGTTTTTCATGGCTGTTAGAGATTCAAACCATAAAGGCAACGTGAGCCAGGTAAATGTCTAACTGACATGATTTACAGGCCAGCGTTGCACAATAAATCCAAGTAATACGTAACAAAAGGCATCTATAAACCACAAGGTACTTAACTAATTTTCTTTCATGCACAAAAACAAGCTTTGGTCAAATACTGATAGAAATGAAGAGGATGAAGAAAAACACCTAGTTTAGATGTTGGGGTCCGGGGAGGTGCTGCCATTTTTGCTTTTCTTTCCCCCCGTTTCTACATAAGCAGAAGTTAATATAAATTTGCAGAAATACCTCTCTTAATCACTACAATTGCTTGAGGAGGTGCCTGCAGCACAATGAAGACAAGTCCAGACAAAATACGGTACACACGCTATGCAAAACTAATGTCTGCTATAAATGCTATGTGGTACAACCACCACCCAAGATGTTACTGATCTACAGCAAGGTATTTAGCAAAATAATGAAGGAAAAATTCAAAACGATGACTGGAAAGGCAGAAATAAGAAGGCACTAAAAGATACTGACTGAGAAAAAAGCACTCACGGTGGAGTAGGGAACACATTGCGGAGCTCAAAAGCAGGCAAACAGTTTGAAAAGCCAATAAAGAAAGCGGAGAGCAAAAAGAAAAATAAATTCTGTAACACGCTCCTGCTACAATTTAGCAGACTGCAGCACTAGGGAGCCTGTAATAGTTTTTCAATTGGACATATTCTCCTGTATATCCTGCCCAGGGCTGCTCGGGAGAAAATGAACAGATTTTCAGGGTTAATATTGTAGTTAAGCTCGGACCTCATTCAGCAGAGCTGTGATAGTACTGGGCATATGAAACAGGAGGAGAAGGCATAGGATAAACATCACCGTGAGGACGGGAAATAGCTCAAAAGACCACGGGCACTTCACAAGGCAAAAAAAAAAAAAAAAAAAGAAAAAAAAATGTAAGAAAACAGAGTTGGTTTCCAAAAGTGAGACATAACCAAGCAGCCCTGTACAAAGTTTACCTATTAAAACTCCCAATAAATAAATAAAATATTTATAACTGTATGAAAACCTTTGCTGCTTTATTTCACCCTCCTCCTCCTTTTCAATATTCACCCATCAAGCTACCTGCCTCAATAAACAACACTTGAGTGTTCAACATTTAGATACTAAATACAATAACCTAATGCTGCTCCAGCCCTGGTTTACAAAGATGAAAACCATTCACTACTCCTTTGGCAACCACTTTGAAATTACGCAACGGTAGCTCTGCTGTTCTAGTTCTATCCAGTTGCCCTTGAGAAATTGATGCAGAAACGGGATTCAGAGAACTGGGTTATTAAAAAACAGCCTCTTCTGTGTGGCACATCCCATCAGCATAGCAGAAAAGATCACTGTCCAACAAGCACGGTGTTAAGAACACTCTGCTTGACAAACTGGGAGTCAGATAGTTTAGCTATGGAGATGATGAGATAGGAAGATAGTCTCTCTGAAAAAAACCGTCAAGGACTATTGCAAATACAAACTCAGCAAGCTTAGATAGAAAAAAGTTGTTATAATAAGGCACTACTGGTAAATTAAACTTCCACTAACCTGAAGTGATTACAAATACAATTCCTTCAAAACAATTAGAGGAGAGAAGGGAGTTGTAGAAACCAAACACAGCAGGATCCAGCTGATTACAAGCTATTAAAACAGCTGGTGACAAAAATGACCGAAAGGCTCCTCGGCAGCCTGCCTTGGTGTGCTCCATCTCACGTAGGTCTCCGTGCCCAGGAAGGGTTTGTACTTCAACCATGGCTGCTCCCACATGGGAGGGAGATTATGGAGGTGGTTTTCTGCCATGGGAATTGCACCGACTTTATTCACGAGTGGGACACAAAGTACAGCTAGAGTCTGTGCTGGCTATAGGAGCAGCAACCTTCCTGTTCTGCTGGCAGTTCACATTTCCACTTGGTATCTTTCCTTTACAAATATTTCAGTATTTATCCTATGAAAAAAATTAAATAAGAACAGGGACTCAGGTTTCTCAGCACCTCCCGGGGAGAAGGGGAGATACTTGAGATACTTTGTAAGACATTTATCATTATTTGTACTCCAATATTTTGATTCCAACAACTTTTCAAATTAATGAGTTCCGATTCCAAACCCAGAACAAATTTACTGCTCAAACTACATGCTGAAAAGAGCTACTAAAATCTATGTGCTTAGCGGGTGAAAGATATTTAGGTCTTACAACACTTTGCAGTTATAGTTCAGCACACAAAAACATTACCCTATTAGAAAAATGATCTGGGTCTCCTCTGCTTCCCTGCAGTTACTAGAGGAGCCTTTGAATATCAAGCAGTTGGTAGACCCAGGTCTTTCAAGTACATTTGAACCCACTTCTCGCTTTCTGCCTTATGTGAGCCTTCATGTAGAGGCAACAGAACCAAAGCAGCCTTCCCTGAACTCTTCCCTGCGACCTACACAATTCGTTTGGACTTTTTACCAAATGGTACTGAGGATCATGATGGAAACCTTTCAGATCTCCTCTCCTCCCTGGTTTCTTTTTTCTTTTTTTCTTTTTCTTTCTCACCAACTCTGTTAAAAAGTATTATTAAAGAATAAGCATTTACGTCCAGGCTGAAAAAAAACACAGTTGTAGGGCTGAGATGTGCACCAGTACATCCGGTCTACCAAAGAACAACACAGGAACCATGCCGACCTGGTGACAAGTGGAAGAAATAAGAGATATCTGAGGAATAAGAGGTATTAACATGTACTGCTAAGTGTGCAAAATCAAAGAGACAAGAGGCTTCCTCCTCCCCTGAAAACATTTGCTCATGTTAGGCTGCTATGATTAGAAGTGGTTTCAGAAGTGTTATTTACACTTCTGTGGTCTTAGGCAAAGTCATTTCAGTTCCCTTCTCAAGCCAAGAGCCTTGACAAAAACCACACTGCTACAAGACAACCCAAGCTCACTCACTGGAGGATCAACATTCAAGTGCCAAGCACCTACTTAACTCCCATGACCAA
This sequence comes from Cyrtonyx montezumae, assembly GCF_038088225.1. Classification (NCBI taxonomy): domain Eukaryota; kingdom Metazoa; phylum Chordata; class Aves; order Galliformes; family Odontophoridae; genus Cyrtonyx; species Cyrtonyx montezumae. The sequence continues at coordinate 42,682,218 of NW_027072089.1, read as the reverse complement.
GAGGATCATCTCAGGCTGTCAGTCAAGGCATATCTGGCCAGGGTTAACACAGCAAGCACACTGTCCATGAGCCAGCCCAGTTCAAGAAGGAATGTATAAATGCTACACAGCATGCTTCAGCTCTAATCTTTGTACCAAACTGTAAAAATATTGTATCCTCCTTGTTACAATTCAAACAAATATCCCTGTAGAAAAAGTCAAGGTTACATACTTCAAACATTCTTGGACTTTTCGGGTGGAGGTGAGGACAACTTGTCTCATCTAGGCAGGCCAGAAGAAATGATAATGGTGCAGGAGTTTGTTGTAACGCACCCAATCATTGTATTTTTACAATAGAAAGCCATAAGAGATGTTTCTCTTCACAGCTTTGTGTCAAGGAACCACCTGAAGTGGCAAAAGTAGTCAGCATAGTCAGCAATTCCCAGCAGAAATATCTTTGAATGTACATATCCCACTGTGTGGAAAACGAATCCAAACACCTAAAAATCTTCCAAAGTTAGAGGCACAAGGGCTTTTTCCTTCAGTACGTAGCAGAACTATTCAAATCTCAGGGCCAGCTGTGCTCCTTGACTCTGAAATAACAGTGGTCTAATCCTTATGGGAGCCTGTGGGGATGCACAAAACCCTGCTTCAAGTCCCTCATGCATACCAGGAACATTAAGATGACTCTGATTTGGCTCCTGCAGAAGTGTCCTCATTCTGAGGAGACACTTTTTTCAAAATAAACATTTCATTAAAGATTAAAAAAAAAATCATGACCACGTCTCACCACAATGCTTAAGCAAGTACCCTCCATTTTTTTTCAGTTCAGCAGAAACAGTCACCACAACAAAGAGGCTGGAGAAAGCATTTATTCAATATAAACACTATCAGCAGAGTACAAACAACTCTTCTGGAAGGGGTAACAAGCACAAAAGAGATACAAGGCTAAGGGTCCGGGAAGCTTGTTCTGCTGGAAGGGGAAAACCCATCCCTGGAATCTTCCATGGCCACTGCATTCTTCACAATGTGCTCTCTTGGCTTTGGCCACAGTACACCACATCCACAGAGAACACAGCACAGGGTATGCCAGATGCTTTTCAGTCTCCTAAGTGTCATGGTGGTGCCTTCTTTTCACCTTCGTTCTGAAGAACAGACACAAAGAAGCGGCTCAGGCCCTTTGCAAAAAGTCTTTACGCTTTTTGCACTTCACACAAATCAATGCTCTTTCTTCTTCCTCTTCTTCTTTACACCGATGGTAGCTCACTGAGGAAATGTTCGGGCTGTAGTGGTGCCATCAGGTCTGCAAAACAAAGAATGCATCACTTTCTCTGGCAAAAATCTGCCGATTGCGCTGTAATGTTTTGCCTTTCATCAATATAATCTGAATGCTCTTTCCCTTGCAGCTGCAAGCTTTAGACTGCTGACTCTGAACATTAAGAATTACGTTTATAAAGCAAAACTCCAAAACAATTGTTTGAGTGCTGTGTGAGAGACAGGCCCCAAACGCCATCAGATGCAATTTAGTGACACAGTAAGTTGAGATACTAGGCCCTCTGAGACTCAGTGGTAGTAGTAGAAGAATTATTTTAGATCTCTGGAGGAAAAACCTCATTTTACATCCTGAATGCCTGTCAACATGTGATGGAAGACCGAATTATTCTATACAAGACAGTCAAGTACAATAGCGAGCTTGAGAAGTCAGGACGGTTTTTCTGAGATGCTGAAGCATAACTGCAGCACAAGACCCAACTGCTTCACCAAGCAGCAGCTCGCTCTGCCCAAAGCCAGAGCCATGTCTGCAGCACTCAGAACAATTTGCAGAAATACTGACAGCAATGCATTTCACACCAAGGTGCGTGACATGTGACTGCCTAAGAAAAGACAGAGATACTCAGAGTGTATCATAGCCAGGGAATACAGTCGAGGACATCAACAGATAAAGATATAGCTGAAACCAACTCCTGGAAGTGAGATACTCTGTATCATGCGATGACCCAAACTGCAAAGCTGAGCGGAGCACTTACCTGACAGGAAAATTTCAACTGTCACGTCCTCCTTGTCCCAGAGATGCTAGCCCCTGTGGGCCTTCAAGACGAGTCTCCCTTGCTCCACATCCTACTTGCTACTCTTACAGCTTCCTCCTCTGGATGCAGGACCAGCTGGGCACACCGGCCTGCAAAGTACTGCAAGCATCGGATAGAAAATAGTTGCATTTCCTTGGCACAATGAGTCTTGCTGGGTCTTCATCAGAGCTGATCAGACCTAGAATAAATGCCACAAGTGCAGAGAACCAGGGGCAAGGCAAGAACTATGGGATGATCTGTGGGGTATTTCTGCTGGATGAAGAGCACTGCCTACCTGGAGGTTCAGGACAGTGAAAAGTGTCCTTGGACAGGAGCTTGAAGACACTCTGAAAACCCCAAAATGCAGGTAGACTGTAGTTGAGCCTGCAGCACAAAACTAACTTCAGCAGAACAGTTTTAACCACAGTTCCATCATAGACTGGCCACTGAGAACTTAAGAAAATCTCTAATTAATTTGAGAAGGAGGCTTTAGGAATAAGGGCAGGAGCTATGCTTATACAATCACTGCAGCAATAGGAAAATCCAAAATCTATAAAACATCAAGTTTACAGAGACAGGATTTCTCTCTTTAGGCTCCCAGAAAATTTTCTGAAGATTCCTCTAGGCCTTGAAACTGCATGCAAAAGTTTACTACCGCCCCTCAGGATATGCTAAAGTTTGCATTTTTTATGGAAGATTAACTCAACTCCTTGCTTGTTTGCGTAAGCATTAGTGAGGCCAGACCAAATGCTTTCATTTGTTAAATTCAAGCACTCTAAGTAAAGCTCTATACCTCTGTATGTCCTACCCTCTTCATCCTGTGTACACCCTTTAAACATTGGTCAAGCCAGTGGTAACTGTGGCTGATGCCAGACTTGACCTAAGCCCATAACTTAGGCTGGATCTTCTGCATATATGCAACCCAACACACCATTAAAATAAAATCCATGTTAAACGTGGGGGTCAAGCCCAGGTGCATCATCTCCTCTGGCACACAGCCACTAGCCACTTTGCTTTCTGTAAAGGAAGCAGACTTCTGTGGTCTTCAGACTTGCTACTGGTTGGACTCTTGCTCGGGAAAAGTGGCAGTTTAATTTACAAGCAAAACCGGATTTGAAAGCTGCTCTCAATTACTACACAGCACACAATTGCCCACCCAACACTATATAATCACAGGGTGCACAACCCAGAACGCGGCCAGCAAAACAGTCCTGTAACCCTTTGGGAGGATGAAGGAGGGCACCAGACCAAAGGCCAGCAGACCTGCTGCACTGCCTCTAATGAAGTCCTACAATAGGGATGGGCCAGGTTCCTGCTATGTTAGACCATTTGTTCCACTAGGAGCTGATTCTGCACCAGCTTCTATTCAAACTGACAATAGCACTGATTTAGGAGTGACCAAATGGAAGAGCAGCCTTCCCAGCCTGAGCCTCCTCTAACTACATCTGCCCAGCCCCAAATACTTAAAGACATGCATAGCCAGGCTCCTCTTCTCATGTCCTTGCTCTCACAGACAGAAAGTGGATCCTGACAGGTACTGCAGGAACTGATACAAGCCACCAATTGCCAATAGATTCCTCAGCCTTGATGGAGAGAGACTACTGCTATCTTGGACATATTCATGCAATAATTTTTATTTATTTTAATAAAAGGAAACATTTTTACAGAGATGAAGAGTCCCTGGAAAAGAGGCTGCCAGGCCTTAGGAGCCTTGCACAGCCTGGCAGCCCTGACCACAACACTCCAGCTGATACAAAAGCCTCTGCTTCACTGCCCAAAGGATAGATTCATTTACTTTTCTTTAAATCCAGAAAATAGATCACTCACTTCTCTTACCTCTATCAAACCTCAGATAGCAGAAAGAGGATGAATTTACCCATAACTTCATGAAAGCAAGCACACAAAGAAGTTGTGCCTATTGGCAGAGAGGAGATAACAGACCGGTTCTCCTTCAAACAAGACCTTAGCTGTTCCAGCAGCAGCCTTGACCCAAACACCATGGACCACCACATCCTGGCCGCAAGAAGTGTAGTCTGCCAGTGCCTCTGCAGACAAGGTACAAGCCCTGGGACTCCTTTGGAGCCTGCACCTCCTTCCTAGAAAAGGCAGCCACCTGGGCAGCTGTGCCCAGGCTGGGAGTAGCCCAGCACAGAACAGCTAACAGCTACTGCTGCACTGATGCCATTCCACAGCCACCTTGGCCCTGAGTGGTATGCAGAGTTCAGGTCAGGCATGGAGGTGGGAAGGAGCAGCTCTGAGCACAGTAATCTGCCATCTACTCCTCCCAGGTGGACACTCCATAGGTTAAGGTGACTAAATAATTTCAGTCATACTTCTCACTCAGGCCCTTCATCCACTTCCAGCAGGCACTATGAGCACATTTTGTAAGAATCTTTACATAAGAATAACACAAGAGGAAAAAAAAAGAAGAAACAAGCAACACAACGCTCCTTCCTGGGTTTAAAAAGGAAAGAGCTTCTCTTTGCCAAGACCATGCAGGTACATTTGAATGCAAAGTTAAACAACTCCTTAAAGGTGATGTCAAAATTTGAGCAGGGAGAAAAACCAACTGGCTACATTCTTCTCGAGTCTGCAATTTGTCCAATAATCTCCTGGTGAGAAGAAACACCAAAATACAAGCATTGCTAAAATCGGCTGTTTTGTTTGCGAGTTAAGATCCTATCAGTACATGAACAAAGATTAACATCTCGAATTGCAGTCATATCTGAAGATTTTAAAGACTCATAAGAATGCAGACTACAGTGGGATAACTGGAAGATTGTCATCAACTGTCAGAATTTGAAAAATGGGCCTTTTCTGCAAATTTGACTCACAACCCCAACAGAAATAAGCCCACACTACTTTATTTAAAGTTAATTTACACTACAGTTTGAATAGCACCTGCCCTTGGGTATGTTCCAGAGGAACGTCTCCCTTTTCAGAAAGCCAGGCTAACACCCATTGTAAAACTTCCAGAGGCACATTAGATGTCTGTTCTCCCCCCAGCAATTTCACCCTTAGAAGTAGAAGGAACGCTGCCAGTTACAGCCTGTGCTGAGGAAACATGAGTTATAATTTTACCCTGGGAAAATTGCTGAACTGGGAGCTTCTGGTGTGGCATAGGTCTTGCCTTCGCAATCCAATGGTTCTTTTGATTCAGAGAGGCTTTGAAAGGGTGGTGATGAAAAACATAGCCTCACCCTTTGAATCAGCCAGCCGCCTGCTTTCCTTTGCACTTTTAAAATTTGTTTTATTAATTTGCCTAGGAGCAGAAAGAGATAATACTGACCCATATGATGCATTTTTGGACATATCAACAGAACATTATCTACTTCAGACTGAACAAACAGCCAACAGAAAGAACCACCTTCACATAGCCTGAAGAATTCTGTATCTGGAATCACCTTCAGAAAAAAAAAAGTGCCTCTGTTAGCTCTTCCTGCCATATGAAAGGGACAAATCCTAAGAATGCAATAAAACTGTGTCCACAAAACACTGTAATGCACTTGAGCTCTAAGCACTCTCCAGATGTTTCTCGCAGCAACAAATAATAAAATATTCTCAGCCTGAATCGTAATTTTAAAGACACTGCGTCCACTTAGTAATTATGAGACTAGACAATATAATAGACAGATAGCTTCATCTATAACCTCACAGCAGGAAAAAAAAGACACAAAAGAACTTTAACACAATACTTTTGTAATTATCTAATTTACAATTAAGATGTTAAGAAAATTGCAAGTTTGACAGTTACAGTCCCAGCTGGTGTGGAATAAGAAACACTGTGAAAAATTGCAATGCAAAATTATAAATTCCTTATTGCAGGAAGGATGAAATGCAACACTACAGCAAAAAAGGATCATCCTTCAGGAGTCCTCCCCTGTCACAGGGTTTTCCTCCTCTCTATTGCCCATTTCCCCTCCCAGCGCTGACCGAAGCAAAGCAGTGGTGCCATCTCAAAAAAAAAAGACCCTCTACTGAAAACCTGTCAGAGTGACAGAGACCACTGAGAGGGTGAAGGAAATGATAAAGACCAAACTTACTGAAACAACAGGCTTTTCAGAAGTCCTGGTTAACGCAGCGTGCAATAAGGAGAGATTACTCAGCTTCAAAACGATCCCATGCATTTCCAGGGCTGGCTAAAAGTTTCTCTCTCCTCTTGTAACTCTCATTAAAATGATCAGCCTACATGTTTCATAATAAGCAGGAGAATGAAAAAGTCCAAGCACTATCATGAGAGAAATCGCCTTATTTATCATTAGCTATTTCAAAATGCATGTAGGTTACTTAATAACTTGGGACAGGTGGCATGACAACATACAGGTGCTGGGAGAGGAATAGGGCTTATATTGAAGGCACATAAATGAAGCGGCACAAAATGGTTGAGGTTTCCCTTCTAGCAGGCCATGGACACACAGCTGCATACAGAAGCTGAGTAGACAGCCCTCAGCCACCTAGATACAATCCTAACCCTGCCCCACACCAAAACCTTGGTGCTCTTTGAATTTTAAAGCCCTCATAGGAGTAGGTATGCTTTGGGGCAGCTAGTGGAAAGAGGCTGAAGTCCTCAGTTAAACTTAAAAGGCTTCATTAATGCAGTACTTTTTAGTTTGTTTTCACCTCTTCTCTGTTTTTCTGAAGTTTTCTTAAACGTTGAGAAAACACTTGGGGATGAAAAGAGAAAAGGAATAGTATACACAAACAATCATCAAGCAGTGACTTTGTCATGTAGTGTGGAGGGCAGGATTTGAGGAGAGGAGAACACAGGATCCTGCTCTAGAAGGAAAGAAGTGTGCTTGGCAAGGCAGTGAACATATGGCATAGGAACAAAGAATACTTTAGATTTGGTTCATTTGATTCCATTATGTGTAAAAGATACTTTTGGATCCAAGGCTAAGAAATACAATTTTGATTATTATTGTTTTCAGACCTGTAGGGATTCCTCCAAGTAGTCATAGTAGCTCATATGATAAAAACACCCATTTGCCAGCTAATTTTAGGGTTTTTTGCCCACAAGGGTGGATTAACCACAAATCTGTACAACCATGTGCACTACGCACACTGCAGCCATCATCACTACAGCCAACTTCATGAAGCAGCAGCTGGCTAACTAGTTTTAGACAGAATGGTTTCTGCTAACTAGCAAAGCAGATTCTCAATTTCATACTAAAAAACTTCTGCTAGGTCTGTCACTGCAATAGACCACACACACATCCTCGGAATATCAGGAGAAGTCTCACATAATATTCATTAACTTTGCACAGTCTGTTTCTGAATCTGGCTTTGGTTATTACTAAACTCATGAAGTGCCATTGCTTGGACAACGAAAGGAACTGCAAATGTCTAAAGAAACATTAAAGACCACATTTGTCACCCAACAAAAAATACCCACCTTGACTTTCTTTAGTTATTGACTTTTAACTTCTCTAACATACAACATGCATTTCAAATTGACATGCGAGAAATAAAGACACATTAGCAAACTCATGCTAAAGATAGCTATGCCATGACACAGAAGCCAGCAATATGTCTGTATTCTTCCAAATGACCAAATGAGATGACTCTGAGACAGCTAGAAAGAAAAAGGGCAACAGGCAGCTCTACCAAGAAAAGCCAAGCTTATATTACACAAAGTTGCTTCATTTTTAAAACATACAGAAGCTACATTAGACAATCTAAGGCATGCACTGCCACTTGCAAGAACTGGATCAACCCCATGTGGTAGGAGTTCAGGTAGGAAATTTCTTTTTTTGGTAGGTTATTCTGTAACCGGATTCTTGGAGAAGCTGGCCATTGCCAAAGGGTTAGCCTAATTTAACCAGTGCTGAGACAGTAAGATTACAGAGAAGTTGTTCTCATCCTAAAGAACACCTGAAGAAATCTCTTATCCATCTGGGGGGGAGAACATCACCTAACAAGAGCCACAGAAATCAAATCCAATGAGCATCTTGAGAGGTAATAACCATTGGTACAAACTAGTAAGACCATGTAAACAAGGGGACACATCCTTTATAAACAGTTCAGGTCCAAAATTAACCAATCTGAACTTCACCTGGCTTCCAAAACAGGAAAAAAAAAAAAAAAAAAAAAAGCAACCTAAGAGAAGGAACAAGCCACAAGAACTGGGAATACCTAAAAATATTTAGGAGAAAAGTTTGAGCGTATAATCATTACATGCTTAGAAGACATGATAATTTAAATATCTAAATAATATCTAAGTAATATCTATCTATTAAAATATAATCACTTAGTATGCTGGTTGTTGTGAAAGTAATGCCTCCTATTTATTTCCATGGAAACCACTAAAGATACAAAAGGCACAATAAATGACATTTGATAGAGCAAATTCTCAGCTACAAAAGATTATCTGTCACCACCATTAGCTCATTCACATAAATCATTACATGGTGTTACAGATGTGTGTGGCAGTCCTAATGGTGCTCGTCATTGCTGCCACCACTGAAATGTACCACCAAATGTTCAGCAAGAGTCAATGGATGCCAACGAGTGTCATTTCTTTCCACACAGAGGAATTCAGTGACACTCTGTTGCTTCTTACACACTTCCATGTCAGACACCATTCTGTCAGACTGCCCCTCTGCTGCCATCTGTCACATGGCAACAACATGCAACAGAACATTGGCAGAAAGGTTCAATCTCTCCTGCCATACCACCAATGTCTGCCTCTGATGTCATGGGCCAACGTCACAAAATAGGAGGCATTACTTTCAGAGCAGCCCTCATGCGTCAAAATTCATTTGATTTCCAATCAAATGTAAATGACTTAATATAGCAAAATCAGTTTGATTTCCAAGGGAAAGAAAAAAAAAAGGTAAAAAAAATTGTTTTTACACTAAGTATAAGGAACAGAGTCCTACCTCTACCTAAAACAAAACAAACAAATGAAACCAAAACAAACAAAACCACAAAAAGAAAAAAGAAAGAAAAAGCAAACCACACCATAAATAAACTACCAATGATTTTCAGATCCTGTCCCTTATTTATCAAGTACACACCATCAGAGGCTTTTCCCAGGCACACAGGGAACAAGCCATTGTGCACTGTGGAAAACATTCATCAAACGCACCATGCAGTGGGCTGTCAACTTAGGGTGATCTTCACAAAAGTCCTGCCTTAATGTGAATTAAAACCAAAACAAAACCACTAACTTCCAACAGACACCTGAGAAGTGGAAGGAAGCATCACATGAGGAAGACTTGACAGCTCATGAAGGGACAGTCACATAGTGATGCATCTCAAGGTGTTGAAAGAGCAGTTCCAGATTAAATCTGGAAGATAATCCTGCAAAAGATTTAGGGGGAAGACCAGAAAGTCTAGGACTTGATGTGCTGCCCACCTTGTGTCCAGGGACATGGTACAGGACACTAGGAGCTCTGTCCCAGCATACTGAGGAGGAAAGCAGGGAGACTGTAGGGTCTCCAAGAGGCAAAAACAGAAGGCAATGGGGAGGCCAAGCGTGTGCTGGGAGTGGGAGAGGGGAGACAAAGCTTCCCTTGTTGGGGTGACAGAGCCCTGCCAGAGGAGAAAAGGGTAGGCTGGAGGAGGAGGCATTTAATTTGCAAGAGTGTGGAGAAGGGTGGTGAAACACAAAAAAACATTTAAGTTTTGCTTTGGTCTCCTCCATGGAACAAAAGCTTGCCTTCAGGAACAGCTGAATTGTAATGATGAAAGTAAGAGCACTTGGAGCAAACAGGAAGAGTTTCAAAAGACCTGTGATGACGATCTAGCAGAGGGGACAGAAATTAACTTCAACAATTCCTAAATTATGGATTTGTCTCACGGCTGTCATTTTAAATCCCATTATAGACATACCCACACTGAACACTTGATTTCTGCTGAACAGTGCCCTGGAGCTGCAGAACTGAAGGGGATGAGTTAGGGAAAGGAGTGGAGTGGAAGGATGGGATCGCTTTGTTTCATCAGAAGCACTAAATCTCAGGATTTCCACCCTTGCAGCCTTGCAGAGGGAACACGGCTGCATCCCAAGACACAACAAGCAGTGAGTATGTGTGTGCCTTACTCCACATATTTGAAAGCCGTGTGGAATGAGGTGTGGCAGTGGAATTTATAAATCCAGTCCTAGCTGGAAACAGTGGCGGGTTGCCAACCATGCAATAAAGGTCCTGTCATCTCAGCTCCGAGTAACGTCCTCAAGATCCCAATGTTTTCACAGACTGACGTGTGCCACAGCTACAGGAAAAAAAAATATAAGTGCAGTCACAAAGTGTGATAACCACAGCAGTGTTACCTGACCAGTTCACTTAAAGACTTGTACCTCACCATGATGGACCTCACAAAGGGCTCAACACCAGGTACCTTCACCAAGAACAGTATTCCTGCCAGCAGGAACTTCACCTGACCACAAGCCAGTCTGGAAGTTTCCATAAGGCTGAAGCAGAGGTAACTGGTGGAGGGTACCCAGTAGTGAAGATGGAGGCTCACCTCATGTGACCAACGCAACACAAATCGGGAATAACACCAGTGGGACTACAAAACCCAGAGGAAATGAGAATGTGTGCCTAAGCTGACGCAGTAGCTGTTATACTAGAAAATGTTCTTAAACACAAAAAGGAAATGGAAGACAGACAGATAGCCAGACAAACTCTACTGCACCAGTGATCAGATGAGATCAGAATCAGCGATGACTATTATTTTTTATGAAGAGTTTAATAATACAGTGCAAACTAATTCCTCCCATCTGAAGCCTGGCACCATTTGCTATCCAATTCAAAAAAACATACCAAAACCCAAACAACTGCATGTCTTTTTTCTTCCTCCCCTTCTTCTAGCTTTTTTGCCATGCCGACGCTTGTTTGCATTATGTCTATTTTGAGCTAAATTAAATAGGAGCAGCAGAGCTCTGATTCAGTAGTAGCAATAAATGGGGTTAGCCTGGCATTGATCTGTGTAAAGGGGCCAAAGCTGGGACTGCCAGCAGCAAAACGTGGTCAGTGAACTCTGCAGTGCCAGAGTGACCCTGCAGCTGAATTCTTAGCCCTGATTACAACAGAAATAGACTTGCTTTCCTGAACAAAGAGTATTTCAGGCAGAAGATTAGCAAGAGAAAGTGCACTTACAACAGCGGATTGAGGAAACGGAACAAAAATAAGAACCACCACATGCTTCCGAGTATTTTAGACAGCTCCTGAACAGTGCAGAACAAATGCATGCCTTGCTTTGCATTTTTGGAAATCCAGACAGCATTAGGCCCAAATGCTAAGGAAAATACAGATTATTGCATTTCAGTTAACAACTTCAGCAACTAAGTAGGCAGTAGGGAAGATGAGGAAAAACCATGTTAAGGACAGCATACTGAAGAAGTCAGAGCATCTCCCTTACAGTCCTACGGGAAGGGAAGTTATGCTAGCTACAAGAGGCAAGACACCCTTCATAAATCAAGCTTCACATTCAGACAGCAAATTTATACACAACCAGAATTTCTTAATCCTTAGGAACACAGATCAAATCTGCTAGCTTGAAGATGTCTGGGTGTCTATGCTGTTGCTCAATGAAAAAGAGAATATCAGTACGTCCAGTCTCCTAACTATGGAGTTTAATCAGAGTGCTTCCACGATGCAGAACAGAGTGCCTCTTGTTTGTGCTGCAGTCTCCCCAGTCTCGAGCCACACAGGGTCAGTCCCGGATCCTTGGATAGGGATCCCACTGGGCAGGACAGGAAGCTGAAGGACTGACTGCTGTGCCATGGGGACCCGAGCTCCTGCAGTAAATAGAAGAAAGTGGGAGCTCACAGATCATCCCACTTCTGTTCCATTTCTTTTGCACGTTTCACCATAAATGCTCATTAACGTGAGCATTTCCTTAGAACCAAGAAGCACAAAATACTAAGTCCAATCTTTTGCCTGCAAACAGCAGAGGGTTGGAATTGGATGATCTTTAAGGACCCCTCCAAACCAAGCCATTCTATGATTCTATGGAATCCTTACAAACAAGCCCATAAAAACTTTCATCTCATTTCTCTCAGAAAATCCCTCTACAGATTTTTGTTGCTTGATTTAAGCAGCAAGACATGGAGGACAGGGAGGGTGGTTTTAAGAGTCTGTTGGTGCACTGACAGTCTGAAAAAATAGGCAAAAACCTGCCAGACTGTGCCCTGTGTTTAAAATGCCTTTTATCTGCCTTGCTGCTCCTTATGGGCTGACTGTAGCCTTCGCTGGGGTTTGTGGTGGCTGCAGTGCCTGAGCACGAGACATGCGGTTGTCACAACGACTGGGAACTTGCTGACTGATTTATGGGAACTTACAAACCCACAAAACCAGAAGATATTTGTGTTCACTCATATCCTGAGTGCTCCTTTCACCTCTCATTGAATAGCTCCCATGCAAGTCAGTGAAAGTTTCTGTACAGTTCAAAAGTCACTCTCCGCAGCCTTAAAGCATCACACCGCAGTGCCCAGCCCAAGCAGCTCGAGGCCAGCATGCCCACACCCGTAACAGCAGCTCCAAATTAAGCCATCATCTTAACTGGGTAATGGTTATTGAGACATCTCGAATGGATCAGCTCATTATTAAAAAAAAGGCAATTACGGTAAATTAGACTTCTCACCAGAATAACAGCCTAAGCTTTAAATTTGCTACGATACATGCCTGACCACCCTTTTTAAATGAGGATAGCTGAGGGCTCCGACTCACCATCACTCAGCAAACAGCTGTGCAATTTGGGATGGCTCCTTCTCACCGCTCCTCTCCCTGGGGTCACTGCCCGGGGGCAGTGCCGGCAGAGCTGACCACGTGCCCGTGCCTTGTGCATGCCCCGTCACCAGCCGGGCAGAGCAGTGCCCATCCACAGTGACAACAGCAGCCCTGTGAAATCCACTGACCAGGGCTTGGTGCAGCTGCTGAAGCCCAGGTGCCTTCTGCTGACTCTGCAAGAGAGCAAAAGCCTTCTGCGAAGGAGGGCAGCCGAGGGCAGCAGCATCAAGCTAAGATTTGCCAGGGCTTGCCTGCCAGAGGACAGAGTCTGGTGTTTTAACCATTTTTGGCACATTCCACATTCAGTATTTTCAGAAGCTTTCGAGGATGTTTATGAAACAACTGCAAGGTAGGCAACTAAATTCACAGCGGTACAAAGAATTCCTTCCCACATTCCTCTCCCATGCTCTACAGTCGAAATAAATGAAGATGTAGTTTATGTTTCTGTAATTACAGTTTGTTAAAAGCAGAACAGGTTGTTAAGTTATGGTAAGGAGCCCAGGAGCTCGTACCCTGCTTTGAATACCACAGCAGTGTAGATTTCGCTGAATAAAAAAGGCTGGCCAAAACCAGAGGGAATTCGTGCTCTGGTGTTGTTCAGCATAAACCAATTTACCTTTAAAGCGATCATGTTAACCAAAGCGATCAATTAGAAAATGATCTTACGAGAGCAATGTCAATGCACAGCACACTGCCAAGTTTCAGTTATTTAATACCAAATACCACAAGGGTAATACTGCTTGCTTGTTTTATGACGTTACTGTACCATACATCTTCTGCCGTTTGCTTTTAATCCCACTTTTCCCCCATTAAATACTTACAGTATTTATACAGCCTTGTAAAACTCCAGTACAAAAGAATAAGAAACAAGAACTTTCCCCCATACATTACTTACCAACTTAATTATGTAATGCAATGTGAAAGGTTTATGTACACCAGCTGGATCTCATTACAGCTCCGTTTCTTTCTTTTTAAAGTGCACTTTATCTGGAATACTGGAGTCACTAAGAATTTCACTTAAATACGTTGAGCTGGTGCAACACAATGCTGCAGGATGCCAGCTCATTAAATAGGCTCACAGCAAGTCAAGCTTGTGGACACTCATTTCAGAATTTTAAAATGAACCAAATACATTTAAACATTCGAAAGCAAGTCAGGATTAAGTGGCTCAGCCTAATTCAGCCTTCCCTTTCTCAGCATCCTGAGGAACGCTCTGCCATGTGCAAATGGAACCAGGAAAGGGAGAAAGAAAAGGTTTCAGGAGACTACTGGTATCACACCTCTGCTAAAAGTCAGGGAGGTGCCAGCCCTATAAACTGAACACCATGCATCAAACTAGCAGAATTTCAGTGCTGCGACACATTTCCCACAAGACCATCAATGAGGCTGATAAATGCCCAGCTGACCCCAAGGAAGCTTGTTGCACACTTTAGGAACCATCACAAAATGGTTTGAGTTGGAAGAGAAATTAAAGCCCACCCCATCCCACCCTGTGCTGTGGGCAGGGCTGTCACCCAGCAGCTCAGCTGCCCAGGGCCCCATCCAACCTGGTTTTGAGCACCTCCAGGGATGGGGCACCACAGCTTCTCTGAACTTCAGTACTTTGGTACCACCAAGACATTCCTGTTCAGTTGTGAGGTGATTTAATAAATGGAGAGAACAAAACAGAACATTAAAAAAAAAAATCAACCCCGTGCAGTGATTTTATTTTTGTTGTATATTTGACTGTAATTACTGCCTTAAGTAGTTTAATTGTCTGGCATCTCTTCAAGTGTCTTGCCTGTGGGGAGGGGAGGCAGGCCAGTTTATGGTTTGTTACTAATGAACAAAGCACAAACAAGTTTACCTTGTCTGCAATCAACATTCCCATCAAAACAGACTGAGAAGAAAATGCAAAGGGGACCGTTCATCCCACAGACTGAATGCTATTGCGTTAATATCTGATCTTTTAATTACAAATGTCATATATACCTCAGAGGGAAATTGGTGATTTTATAGCACCCACATGAGAAATACCTGAGACCACCACAAGCATGCCCTCCTTGCCCATTTCCCGTCTCCACTGACACCTGCTCCTGGTTGCTGGCCTGGGGATGGGAGGACTGGAACAGAAAGCCCTGGGGTCAGGCCATGAATGACCTCTCTCACATGTACACAAGGTGAGAAAACGGGATGTGCACATAGGAAATGAGTTCAGATGTTTGCAAGCAAAATTGTGGGGCCGTTTACAACTGTGGAGGAATGACACGCATCCAGCCCTTCTCAGCTGGAAGTAATTTTTGCCTGGAGTGGAAACAGAATGGAAGGAAAACAAGAATGAGTGACAAAAAGAAGCCCGTGCAGGACAGAATAAAGTATAGCCCCCTGCTTCATTAAGAAATGATTAGGCACAAGAAGCCATCAGTAAAAGTCAGAGGAGTTATATTGAGGAGATAGTAAAGCCAGGAGGATGGAGAAGCATACAGCTATTTTTCATGGCAAGTAAAAACCATGAAGACAACAAATTTGGCCATTACTCTTGTTTTTCCACTTAAACTGGTTACAGGAGCTGCGTTTAGCTCTCATCCAGCTCCCAGCCCAGCGGCCCACCTTGATGGCAGTGTGGTGAGGGCAGAGCCGCAGCCAGCTCACCACAGGGGAGCTTGCCAATGGAGACATAGGCAGCTCCTCCTCCCAGCCTCGCTGCCAGCAAGGGTGATAGTGTCATTTGTGCTGCACTCCTCTGCCAGGAGGACACTGACCCACTAGGATCCCAACTGACACTGCCATCTTTCATGTAAGTCACATGAAAACTGCTTTAAGAATTTGGGTTGGAAGGGATCCATCCAGTCTCACCCCTCTGCTGCGGGCAGGACTGCCACCCAGCAGCTCAGCTGCCCAGGACCCCTTCCAACCTGGATTTAAGCCCCTCTAGGGATGGGGCACTCACAGCTTTTCTGGGCAATCTGTTTTCGTACCTTACCGCCCTCTGAGTAAAGAATTTCTACATAACATCTAACCTAAATCTCCCCTCTTCTAGCTGAAAGCCATTCCTCTTGTCCAATCACTTTCAGACGATGTAAGTTGGACTCCCTTTTGTTTAAAAGTTCCCTTTGAGTACTGGAAAGCTGCAATGAGGACTCCTTGGAGCCTTCTCTTGTGCAAGCTGAACAAGTGCAGCTCCCTCAGCCTTTCTTCATAGGAGAGGTGCTCTGTCCCTTTGATGTTCTTCATGGCCCTGGCCCTCCTTTGGACCCACATTTCAACAGCTCCCAGTCTTTCTTGTGCTGAGGGCCCCAGGCCTGGATGCACTGCTCCAGTTGGGGCCTCAAGAGGGCACGGAATGGCTAACAACTTCCCATTACTATGGCTGAGGACTTCCTTCCAACCCTGCTTTTAGTGACGCTGATTAACATCTCTTATCAGCATTCTCAGTCACCTAGCACTTCCATCCCCAGCTCCTGAAGCGCAGCCTCACACCTGAGGGATGGTCTCACTGGTTCCAAGGAGCTTCAGTGTTGTGGCAGCTACTTCTCATGGGCTTCATTTTCCCCTCAACAAAACAAACAGCTTTTATTCAAATTGCACAACAAAAACAGCATATTCAACAGTGCCTCCAAAACAATGCTGCTGATTTGCAGCAGCGCTCAAGGCATCTGCCTGCCATGGCTAACCATAAGCAGAGCAGATAAACACCTCTCCTTGAATAGAGTTATAATAGAGCGCATGATTATGTATCTTGTCACAGTTACACATATAAAGTGTGGAAGCAGATGCTGTAAATACTGTTCTGAGGTCTTCTACTCACTGAGACGCACAAGCAGAAACTTGATAGAAGAGAGATCTGAAAAGAGACTGTACAAATGTTTAAAATAGTTTTAAGAAAAATGGACTGCTGTATGATGGCAGTTAACTACTAAAGAATTACGTGCTGAAAGCCAGCATCCAGCCATCCGCCAGCAGAACCAACAAGAAATTCCTGCTTTCATGGAGCTAGGTCCTTGCAATTGTTTCTTTAGGGGCAAAACAAACACGTTTTGAGTAAGCACACCACTGAACCATTTAAAGCTGTGATATATGACATAAACTGACTGCACCATGAGAATGCAAGCATTAACATACAGAATAGAGCAGTATACACAAGGAATTTTGGATGCAGATAGCCATTCATCTTAGGAATTGAACAATGCTAGCATTTTACTAGAAGACATGCCAGACAAGCACAGAAGGCGACAGCCCATACACTGCCTCCTGTCCTTGCATCCCAGTGAGGATTCACATATTCCCATCTCATTGCAGGAGCCAGTTTGGATGGGAGAAAGCTTTCTTTGGAAGAGAAAACCCACTGGAGTTCTCTTTATAGAATCACAGAATGCCCTGGGTTGAAAGGGACCTCAAAGATCATCTAGTTTCAACTCCCCTGCCATGGGCAGTGTCATCAACCATTAGATTAGGCTGCCCAGAGCCACATCCAGCCCTTTGAATGCCTTCAGGGATGGGGCATCCTCTGCCCCTCTGGACCTGTTCCAAGAGCTCTGAATCTTCCTTGTGCTGTGGGCCCCAGGTCTGGATGTAGTATCCAGATGGGGTCCCACAGGAGCTGAGTAGAGGGGAACAGTCACCTCCTTCTCCCTGCTGGCCACCCCTTTTTTAATGCAGCCCAGGATATAGTTGGCCCTCCCGGCTGCAAGTGAACACTGCCGGCTCATATCCAGCTTCTCATCCACCAGAACCCCCAAGTCCTTTTCTGCAGGGCTGCTCTCCAGGAGTTCTTCCCCCGGTCTGTATAAATACCTGGAATTGAGCTGGCCCAAGTGTAGCACCTTGCATTTGGCCTTGTTGAACCTCATTAGGTTCACGTGGGCACACTACTCCAGCCTGTCCAGATCCCTCCGGATGGCTTCCCTGCCCTCCAATGTATTGACTGCGCCACTCAGCTTGGTGTCACCTGCAAACTTGATGAGGGTATACTCAATTCCATCATCTACGTCATTGATGAAGATGTTGAAGAACACCGGTCCCAAGACTGACCCCTGGGGGACTTGGGGTTCTCCTGAGGAATTATATGAAGCTTGCAGATGAATGGGGTAGATCACCAGTTTATACAGTGCTTTGATCAAAACCATGTTTTCCCAACTTCCTCACTGAGCTTTAATAAGAAGTAAATGAGAAACTGGCCTGGACACTTGAGTTTACAAGGAGCATTTCAAGGAGCTTGAGGAAACTAGTTTATTGGCCATTAAGAATAAAAGCAAGCACAATGCAAGTAAGCTGTGTTAACACGGTGCTGACAGTGGATCCCTTCTGGGATACATACCCAAGAACCAGCACTTACTCTGAAACAGAACTCAATAGGCAACCACTTGTTTAAATGCGACAATTTTTAAGTTTAAGGGGAAAAAAAATCTTTAGGTTTCTTTTTCCATAAGAGGAAAGAATACAGCGTACTCAAACTGAGTCACACTCAGATTCTTGTAATTGATTTGGAAGTTGAAGAAAACAAAGATTTTTTCCCCCTCTACTCTACTCCTACATTTTCCTCTAGCATTTCTACTTGAAATAAAGCACACCATTCTTCTTCGCCACTCCCCTGAATCTATCTTTTCCTTGATCAGATCTTGCTTCAGTGCCCTCCACATGTTATCTAGTATTAGGAAGGACAAATTTTGCAACCCTAATTACCTCCTCCAGTCCTAGCCCCAATTCAGAGTCATTACTTCCCACCTTTTGAACCCATCAAATGGACCCAGCAGATGTATGCTGATATAAATAAATGAATCTAGTCCATACCTGATAGGTTACAATGAGGTAGTTGGTGATAGCTTCTCACCTCGCTTTCCTTCTCATCCTTATTCCCTATTTCCATTTTTCCAGCTCTTTCCCTTGCGCCCAAATTCTGCCTCAAGCCCAGTTGGCCCCATTATTTAACCCCATTTGCTTACTTCCAGGTAAGTTGGAGCACTCACCTCTGCTCTCCTCCCCCCTCTCAGATAACAACTATATCACACCATTGCCATTACAGAGAATAAAAACTTTTCAGGTCGTGTGTTTACATTGAAGTGTTTTGTTTTCTATAAACAGTAGGGGAAAAATGAGAATGCTTTAGGTTTCCTCTGCAATACTTATTTAGGTTTCTGGGAGAAAACCCTCAGGGCCTCAGGGAGCCACAGGCGGCCTCGCTGCTGGTGCCCCATGTCCCCAGGGCAGGGCTCCACGGTCACTGCTCAAACAGTGGCACGGAAGGAATTTTTGTTTGCTTTGCTTTCTCCTTTAGCAAGAATGAGGACATGGGTCCTGTGAAATCTAATCTACTACTATATATATATGCAGCACATATTTTGTAGTATGACAGTACTTAAATATATTTATATTACTTATGTTATGTACAAATATGTTTTGTACATATAAGAATGTAAAGTACATATGTTTATATATAAATAAATAGAAATACTGATGTATTAAAAATATACTTCACATACACATAGGTCGCTCTGGAAGTAATGCATCTTATTCATTTTCACAGAAACTACAACAGATACAAAGACCACAATAACACTATTTGATAGAACAAATTCTCAGCTACAGAACACTCTTTTTCAATATAGTCACCACCACTGGTTATGCATTTTCTCCAGCAGTGAACAAGAATCTGCATGCAACGTTCATAAAAATATGTTCTAGAGGAGGTGACTCACTGTCACCACTGCTGAAACACACCACGCACTGCATCGCTGTGCTCACAGCCACTGGTTGATCTCCATAAAAATTCAACTGTGAGCAGGTGCCATTTTTTTCACATGAAGGAGTTCAATGGCACACTTCTGCTTCCTATGCACTTCCATGACAGACACCACTCTGTCGAACTCCCCCTCTGCTGCCATCTGTCACATGGCAACAAAATGTGAAGGAATATTGGCAGTACTACCTCTCTATAACAAAACTAAAGCACAGCCTCCATTCATGTTAAGTGACTGCAGCAGTCACTGCTGTATCATTACCCCACACTGTGGTTGAGCCTGCTATTTATTATTCATGATCCTGAATAGATATATATTAGCAATCCACAAGTGAATATACCACACTGAGGAAAACTGGTTAAAATTTCACTTCTGAGAAATCCTTTTCTATCAACGAACACAGCAAACTTTATAAAAAAAGAAAACAAAGAAAAAATAAAACAAAACAAAACCCAATAAAATATAAACTCATTCAGTTCTCCTCCTCTGAGCCATGCAGATACTCTTGGTCATTCACATAGTAGTGTACTGCTAGTTATGTTCACCAATGCAACGCATTAGCATATAATTCATACATTTAATACAGCCTGAGTCACCATATTTTAACTTGATTCATATTTTAACAACTTTGTACTGGTTAAAATGAGCCATTCTTTAATGCTCTGGGGCATGCACTTCCAGCACTTCCCAATAGCCTACAAGGAAAGGAGCAGCTTCTGTCCAGAAGTACTTTCAGAGGAAACATTTGCATACTAGTACTGTTTAAGCAGTAACAAGAAGACCTGCAATGTTTTCTCTGAAAGCAGCAGATAGATGCAAGTGCACTTCCAAAAACAAGCTTAAAATTAATAATGATAATCATAATAATAAAAGGTAACCTGAAAGGACTTCAAGAGATAGAAACAGAAATCAAGTCGTTTAGGAAGTACATTAAAAGCCCTAAAAGGCAAGGCAGAACCCTGCTCTGTATTCAAGTTGTGTCTGCCTTGTAAAAATCAAACCTCAACTATGTAACATGTACAGCTTTGCAGAGGCAACAGTTTCCTAAGTCGATTTTCCAGACTTCTTTTTTTTTTTTTGACATATAAACCGTGGCTGAAGAATACACATTTTTCAAGTGATCATGCTGGAGAGAAATCTTATTCTCACCATCATCAGTCTGTTCTACACAGACCACACAGCCTTCCACCATTCCCTCTGCCTGCAAGGACGGGTACTTTTCCAGCCCCCATAGTCCGGGTGTTTGCCAATTATTGCATTTTTTTGAGCCACCCATTAACATGCATTTTTAAAGACAAGGTGATCCTTCTGAAAAGCTGCATTTTCAGAGAAAAAGTCAGCAAAATGCATATTTCAACACTAACAAGTTAAAAGGCAACAGAAAATACAGAGATACTAACAGGCTTCTTTACTGAGCAGTTACTTCCCCAAACCCATGTGTTTACAGCATCTCTTTACTTCTTCCCACCAAAATGCACTTTCAAGGATTTGAGTAGAAATTTGAACCAGGTCCATGACACATGTAGGGACAGTTCCATAAGTTGGAAACACAATTACAGGAAAAAGGCAACACATTTCCAAATCAACTTGATAAAAGCCTACAGAAAGTCTCATCTACCATACAGAGCAAACATGGCCTGCATTAATTTCCTAGCTCTCTATTGTGATATCCAAGACAAAGACTAAAGGAACAGTGCACAACTATGTTTTGTGAGTATAAAACAAGAAATCACACTTACAAGGTGGGCATGGGCTTCTCAGCTAGTAATTCAAAATCAGAGCAAGGGGTCCGTACTATGGCATCAGACCTTAGCAGAACCATAGAATCATTAAGACTGGGAAAGCCCACTGAGATCATCTAGTCCATCCATCAGCCCATCCCCACCATGACCATGGCCCTCAGTGCCACATCCACATGATACCTCCAGGGATGGTAACTCCACCACCTTCCCTGGGCAGCCTGTGCCACCGCCTCACCACTGCTTCTTAGGAGAAATTTTTCCCAACATCCAACCTGAACATCCTCTGGCACAACTTGAGACCATTAACTCTCTCCTATTGCTGTTACCTGGATGAAGAAGCTGAACCCCACCCCACCATAACCTCCTTTCAGGCAGTTGTAGTGAGTGATGAGGTCTCCCCTGAGCCTCCTCTTCTCCAGAATGAACAATCCCTGCTCCCTCAGCCACTCTGCATCAGATTTGTGCTCCAGACCCTTCACAGCTTTGTTGCCCTTCTATGGACACGCCCCAGGGCCTTACTGTCTTTCTTGTGGTGAGGAGACCAAAACTGAACACAGTACTCGAGGTGCAGCCTCACCAGTGCTGAGTACAGAGGGACAATCACCTTCCTGCTTCTGCTGACTACTCTCTGCTACCTTTGAAGCATACTAGAAACATAGAGAAAGGAATCAACACTGGCAAAAGCAGTAAATGCATACATATCCATTATATATATACACACGTACACATCTCTACGTATGCGCCCTTAGAAACAACTCAGGGTTTGGCTGAAGGGAACTGAGAAATCACTCATGAAATTTCTTCAGCAGTCCTTAATTTTAAACGCACAAATGGACACACACACACGCACAAAAGAGAAGCTTAAAATACAGTGGTGCTTTAGAGAAGTCATTCATTTATGCACTATGCTTCTGGCAGAGAGATGCAAAAGTAGCAACAGCATACACAGGTGCCAATTTACAGGGGAGCCCAGGAGCTGCAGCCCCCTCATTAGAGCTCCCAAGTGCAACAGTTGCGACTTCACAGCCTCCCACTCCCCATATAAAAAACAGCAGAACTCAAACAAACAACAGCATCACCAGACACCAGTGTGTATGCTTAAGGTGGAGGGACTGAGATGGAGTACTGTGCCAGAATAGAAATGATCTGCCCCAGCTACAGAAGAGTACAGATGCAGGCAGTCAGAAAGCATACCAATTAATGAAGAATTTACTGGAAACGTACAAGCTGCATCTGTGTGCTGCAACTTTATTTCCTAAACTAAAAATGGCACTAAGAGCAGATCAAAGCACTTGTCCTCATTAGGGATTAAGTCCCTAGCAAGTTTGAAGGTTTTCAGATCAACTCACTAAAATTGGCTGAGTGCAAAAGCATGTGAATTTCTAAAAGCCTGGAAGAGCCATTTTTCTACGTGGATAATCCCAAAATAACAGCGAGAACAGAATTCAATCTCATATGTCTTTCAACGTTACTTTCAGATCAAGGTATTGTGAGAAGTTGCAATCCCTTCCCTCCTCCCCCCTTAAATGCCTGAGAGTGGCTTACAAAGCATTCCCTGAAAACGTGATTATATATTTTTACTATCACAACATTAATAAATCTCTTCTACATCAGATAGAACGCAATTGCTAACACTTGTCCCTTGAATCCAAAATATGATAAAAAATTATCTTGCACATACATACTTGGCTTCGTGCCCTTAATGATTTCCTTCAGAAAACAGGGTGCTTTTATTGCTTCAGAAACAGAAAAGCAAAATAATAAGAAAAAAAAAAAAAGGACATCAGGAAAGGGATGAACAGAAGGGCTTCGAAAGTGACTGAAAATCTACAACATAGCTAATTAGGTTCCAGCTTCTAACACAATAGTGGGTGTACCATGGTCTGTTATCAAGTTTATAGCCAAGGGCACAAGACAATACAACCCCACATTCAATTTAATTACAGCCTATGGCTTGTGCAGTAGTGGTGCGTTTCAAAGGGTTTAAGCACTCATTTATTTCTACACCACACATGAAATAAGGCAGCTCGCTGTCACACAGACTCACCAATTAGACCAAACAGTTTCTGATCTCTTGCTCTCTAGCAGGAGAGCAGTGGGCAATGGGAAATCTTTTACAGGATAATCACAGAAGACTTTTTTGTTAGAAAAAAACAACCGCTGCCTTTAAGTTTGTGCAGTTTACCTTTGATGCTCACAGAGGAAGAGTACCGACTTAGTCATTTGGGGCTCTATAGAGTTGCAGAAGTGTCAAAATGCAGCAGTGATTCAATGACGCTGTCTTCCCTCTAATTGTATGTAAAAGGTCGTCTTCATTTGACTTACACAAAATGGATCACCTCCTGCATCCTTCTCACCTAAGGCTGGACTAAGCAAGTTTCTGACTACTTCACATGGTGTAAATAACTAAAAGGAATCTAATTTCTAAAAAGTTAAAAAAAAAAAATTTACATGCTGCTGGAAGAAAACACCGCCTGAATAAGCTACATACATCACACCAATGCAACTAAGATGACACAGCAACTGTAGTTGATTTTAAACTCCAAAATCCCAATTTCTACATGTGTGCGACAAAACACCATTCTCACATCTTCTGAGAAATCCACCCTGGGTCTCCTTCCAGCACACCCTGCCCTTCCCAGCAGTTGTCTCAAGTGGAAGTGAAGCAGGAGTAGCTCCCAGCCTGCACTCCTATGCACACACAGCCCCCAGAGCTTCATCTCTGTTCTGCTTCTCACACACACATCTCCCACCCAATCTCAGTGTGGTTACAAGGAACATAGTTTGGGATATCCTGCCATCTTAAAAACAAAACAACAGAACAGCTCTGTTCAGTGACTGGTCTTCAGAAGAATTCACAGTAACAAACAGCATGGACTGAACACTGAAGAAAGTAATAGCCAAGGTTTTGGAGACTGTTAAGGACATCAGTTTTATGTTTCTCATGCCTACCCATCCCCTGCCTCCCAAGAATTTAAGAGCAGCTTTGATGACCAGCAGCTATAACACATCCTTTCTACAATTAGTGTATATGTATATGTAACTCTACTAGAAGAAAGTCTTTCCTTTGAAGAAATAAATAAAAATCAACCGAGAAACAAACAGACTCAAAGGCAGGTGCAATTTTTAAGTTCTTTTTTATCCTCATTTAAATATCAGCGTTTCTTTTAGAACAGACACAAGCACGCCCTGCAAGCTCTGCTGA
Organism: Cyrtonyx montezumae; assembly: GCF_038088225.1. NCBI lineage: Eukaryota > Metazoa > Chordata > Aves > Galliformes > Odontophoridae > Cyrtonyx > Cyrtonyx montezumae. Next base: position 42,657,780 of record NW_027072089.1, on the reverse strand, counting down.
CCCATTAATGAAAGGGGGTGGCAGGAACTAGACAGTGGTGTAACCAAAACTAACCTCGGAAGGTAAATAAACAGATACACTCTCAGAAGAATTAACAAGGTATTTAGCGGTCATCAGTCTTAATAGCTGCGGTAATTTAAGCCGCTGAGATAGGGATACTGGTCCACCTACTATCCATATAGAAATAAAGCCTTGCCTCCTAACACTGCCTCCCTAAGCATCCCTGACGCTTTCTGATGAGTTCTCCTATTCTACACACTTGGAGAGCTCCTAGTGACGATTCTTGCCAGAGCACTGTAACAGCTTGTGAACAGGAGCCTTTTTTGTATTAGCTTTTGGAAATGTGGGATGTCCTCATACCAAAGATTCTTACCTACTTCTAAGAGAAAAAAAAAAAAAAGGAATAAAGAGAGCTAGACTAACTTATTACTTTGATTTGTTACCATTTGTGATTTCTGTCTAATTATAGTAACACATAGTAACTATCTGCCTTCTTTTGGGAAACATGTAGTCAGAACACCATTTCTGGGTCTGGTCAAAGAAAGCCCTTCAAAGAAAGTGTAAGGCAATGAAAAAATCAAAGAAAACAAACAAAAAAAGCCAGCCCTGGGTTTAAACCAGCAGGAAAAAACACTGAAGGATTCCCCAAAACACCAAATACATGGGCCACACATGGGCCATGCTTGTGACATCCACTGACCATTTGGTCATTTAAGAGATGATAAACTCTCCACAAGCAGTCAGAAACTGAATTATAGACCAACGTGACTGAAGAATTCTGAAGTGACCTGCAACTCCCCTCACCCATTGTGGAAGTCAACCTATTTTCTTAGACCTAGTTATTGGGAATTACTACTGTAGGAAGCTCAGCATGTACCAGGCCTATAAATCTCAACAGCTACCACCACACTGCAGCATCAAAAGCTTAAACTTCAGCTATTGTTCATCTTTCAGTACCATGAGAGATGAACAACAGCCAAATTACATCCCTCTGTCATCAACTTGAGCTGAAACATTGCTGTCAGTGGCAAGAAAATTGCTACACTTCAGACAAAAGCAATGAAAAGCAAGTTGTGCCATGATGGCACAGTGCACTTAAAGCACGCTGCATAACGCAGCTCTCGCGGCTGCAACCTAAGGATCAAGATGATCATTTAAAGCATCTTTTCCAACTCTGGAGGAGGCTCCTGCAAACCACGTGTTAACAACTCATCTTGAGGCTAAAACTAAAGAACACAGCGGCCACGATAGAAAAGAGCAAAAGCAACATCCCTGCTCAGATTCTTAGAAGTTCATACTTAGAGCAAATTCAGCACCTCCAGTTTAGTGCCTTCAATTACTTAACCTTTTCCACACCTCGCTCAAGGTACTGATGCCTTAAGAATGCATACACTTGCACACAGCTAAACCCACTCCAACGCCTGCTCATCGTGCTGCCACTCATTGAACAGGGCGTTACACCACACTGTGGGGCAGCAGTGTGCACCCCCTGGAAGAATAAATGCCAATACGACCAATTTCAAGGAATTGGTGATATTTGTCAACAGTGGAATTTAGCACTGCATGGCTTGATAAGATGCATTCAGCAAAAAGGCCTGGAAAGTCTTTGTTTATGAGGAAGCAACCGTGATAGAGGGATGAGGCATTTCCTGGGGATTAATGACCAGCTGGGAGAGCTGATGGCTGGGAGCAGTGCTGTAGGCCATTAACCCCAGCCAGCCATTAATTTCCCCAGGAAATGGCTCTGGCCCCAACCAGCGTAACTAATATAAAAGGTAGCCAGGGAGAAAAAGTCCAGCACTGACATCTACCCAAAGAAACCTATTCCACAGACAAGATTTTGTCACATCCCAGAGGAAGCACATAAGTTAAAACAAGCTAAAACTGACACAAGAATTGGTGATTCAGGAAAACAAACAAACAAACAAAAAAAAGCATCCCTCTCCTAAAGACTTAAATTAATGAGTTTTGTAGTAAAGGCAAGATTTAGCTACAGAAGTGGCTGGGTAGCTTGTTTAGCTCATTAAATTGTGAATGGAGATGAACATTTCCATATAATTACTTCTGAAGCCCACACTGTCTCGTAGCCTCACTGATTGCTCATTTTCTTCCCTGATGCAGTTAAGAAAACAGCACATAGCTGTGCACGCCACCACCTGTTTGAGATACTTCTCTCTTCCTCCCAGTCACAGAACCATAGAACAACACGAGTCACTGGCCATTAGTGAGAATCACAGCCACAAAAACACAGCTATACAAGAAGAGGATCCCTCCTCACGTGAGCTGGGTGCAGAGTTCAGACAGGTGCAGGCCAGGCTGTAATGCCTTTGGCTTCTACCACCTTGCTTTACAGGTTGAGGGTACATGATGTTCTCTCCATCAGGTCCCTGTCCCTACATGCAAGACGTTCTTGAACACTGGACTATGCTGAGAGTTTCAAAATTACTCTCAAGGTTGTTAAAAACAAGCGAACTAGGAACGCAGGGTTAAAACTCAGCCACAAGCTTTAGCTGATACCTGAAATAATGAGCTAGAACAAAAGCTCTGTCTGCACACAGCCAAGCCTCAGAGCCATTCACAGACACCGGGAGATCAAACCCCACTGACTAGGTCAAAGAACACACCAGAAAGGAGGGGGTATCGGTATTCTAAAGACCAGGCATGCTTATGCAGGCATCCCCGGCCCCTCCCCTAGCCAGCTCTGATGTGGTCAAGGAGCTGCAGGCCCTCGAAGGGTCACTCTGTCCAAAACTGGTATTTCCACTTAGGAGCAGCTCAGGCATGTCAGAGAGCTGTGCACAGTGGGCTGAGACCCGACTGCTGCTATTGGGCGTCGCAGGGGTGAGGGCAGGGAGCAATGAAGTTACGGCCTGAAACATGAGATTGTATGGGGCATGACGAAGGTGCCGAGGTCTTATAGACAATGTTGGAACGACTTCCAATTGAAGCCCAATGTGCTAACTTAGCTCCTGTGACCAAAAACCCAAAGACAGGGCAGCACAGGGGCCAGGCAGCAGCTGGTGGGCACACAGGCAGAACCGGGCCTGGTTCCGCAGCTCAGCCCCACCTCACTGTGCACCGCTGTATATTTCGCCACTATGGCAACTAATGCAACTCAAGTCAATTTGCTTCACAAAAAAAAAAAAAAAAAGGAGGGAAAAAAAAAAGGAGGATCACTGCCAGGAAACAGAGCTATTTTAAATAAACAAATACAAGATGAATGCAATTGCCATATTAACCCTCTTGTTAACTTCTGAAGTTTAAAATTACACCCTCATTACTAGTGTGTAATTGAGTATTCTCCTGGCTGTTTCCTGCATTTGAGGTTATTCAAATAGTTCATTAGCACATCAAGAACACCACACACACTAATGATATCAGATGCCCTTATCTACGACTTTGGCCCGACTTTCAGAACTTGCATCTTCCACAAAAAAGGAAGGGGCAGAAAAAGTAAGGAGGGAAAGAAAGAAAAACAGAGGGGGAAGGGGGGGCAAGCAGCAGGCTGCATGGGACGGGGTCGCCAGCTTGCCTTTTTCTTTTTTTTTTTTTCCTCCTTTTTCCGGTTACCTGTGTGGGGGAAACAAGAGCAGGTGATACTACAGTGGGTGAGGTGGTGCTTCTGTGCCCGTTGGCTTCGGGCAGGAGGTGAGGCAGGGGGTCGTGTTTCACTGAGACCACCACCACGGCAGGCACGGCGGCAGCGTCTGGGGGCTCGGCGGGGCGGCGGCACAGTCTTTTGGGGGAGGCAGAGGGCCCGCAGGCCTCACCACCAGCCGCAGCCCCTGCTGGGAACACCGCCTCGTAGAGGGCCCGCTTGGCTGGGGCTACCGCGGCCACTTCTGCCTTCACCGGCGCGGCATCGCCGTCTTTGGGCAGCACGTACGGGTTGGCAGCAGGTGGCCGGGGCCTCGGCCCACCGTTGAGGGCGGCAGAAGCGTAGCAGGCCCCGCCAGCGGGGTGGTGGAGGAGGTGGTGGTGGTGGTGGTGGGGAGCGGGGTGGTGATGGGGTGGCAGCGGCGGCCCCCCCAGCTTGGTGCCGATGCCGGCGATGCTGTTGAGGGTGGCGATGGAGACGGCGCCGATGCAGTGGTTGGTGTAGGTCTTGGAGAGCTTGGCCGCCTTGGAGAGCATCTGCATGCGTGTGCCCAGCAGGTTCTTGCCAATGGCCTTGTTCTCATACCAGGTGACGTCGCCCTCACTGCAGTGGTCCCGCGGGCGCTGGAAGAAGGCCTTGCACAGGGGGTTGCGCTTGGAGAGGTACTTGACGAAGCTGGCGTAGGGGCAGAACTCAGTGCCAGTCTCGTACATGCGAGGCAGGTTCTCCTCATCACTGCTCTCCGCCCGCTTCTTGCTCCAGGAGGACGAGCGCGACTTGTGGTACGGCCCCAGCGCCTTGAAGTAGACGAACTTGCGTCCGTCCTCATCCACCGCCAGCCCGAACGAGTCCTCCTCCAGCTCCCGCTGGTTCTCCCGGCCCCGCGTGCAGAAGTACATGCAGGTCTCGAACCAGACCTTGTTGAGGAGCCCAAAGGGGCTCTGAGTGCTGAAGACGCTGCAGGTGTAGAGCTTGCGGAGGTCGGCGCGGGTGATGGCCTGCTTCTGCACCACCGGCCCCGCGCCCTGCTCCTCCAGCTTGCGGATGACGGCGGCCAGCGTGAGGTTGGCGGCGCGCAGCTCGGGGTCCTTGGTGAGGTCGAGGGTGCGGCAGTAGGGCGGCTCGTTGAGGTAGCGGTTGAGGGAGCTGCGGATGCTGATGAGGGACGACTTGGAGTAGAGCTGCCCGCTCTTGGAGCGCGCCTCGGCGTAGAAGGAGCGCAGCACCCGGCACAGCGCCCCCTTGTCCATGGTCTCGAAGTCGGGGCTCTGCGCCTTCTCGCTCAGGTACTCGCGGAAGATGCGCACGGCGTAGCGGGTGGCCAGCCGCGTGTTCTCGCTCAGCCGCGCCCGCTCGGGCCGCTGCAGCAGCAGGGCCGCCTCCAGCTCCGCGTCCTCCGCCGCCCCCCCGGGGCCGCCGCCGCCGCCGCTCCCCGGGGCCGTCGCCGCGGCTCCCCCCGGGGCTGCCCCGACGCCGCTGCCGCCGCCGCCGCTGCCACCGCTCGGCGTACGGCCCGGGGCGGGCGGCACGGGCTCGGGCTCCTCCTCGCCGTCCCAGTCCAGACCCATCTCCTCTTCCTCCTCCTCCTCCTCCTCGTCCAGCAGCAGCCCCCCATCGGCTCCGTCCTCCTCCTCCTCCTCCTCCTCCTCCTCCTCCTCGTCCCCCGTTATCTGCACCTCCTGGATCTCATCCTCCTCCTCGCCCTCCTCCTCCTCTCCAGCGCTGCAGTAGCGGTGCGGCCGAGGGGCTCCCCGCCCGCGGCCCGGCGGCCGCTCCCCCGCGCCGTACCCGCCGCCGCCGCCTCCCCCGCCGCCGCCGCCGCTCCACTCTCCGCCGCCGCCGCTGCCAGGCATTCTCGCCATATTGCCGTCTCCCTGCCAGTCCTCGGGCAGGGCGCATGCGCTATATTGGACCGCAGCGCTGGAGCGCTTTTGTGTTTAATGACCTTCAGCTACCGGGAGGCAAAGCCGGGCTCTTAAAGGGGCCGCGCTCCCAGTGGCGGCGGCGGAGAACGGACGGGGCGGGACGGGAGAGGCTGGGAGGGAGCGGAGCTGCGGGGGGTGCGCGCCACGACGCTCACCTCGAGACCGTCCCGTCCAGAGAAGGGGACGGGCGTGGGAAGAGCCGTCGTGCCGGGGCGTGCGCCCGTCCCCCGACGGCTTGTTTTTCACGCTGTCGCCTAACGCTGACTCCAAGTCTCCGAGGGCTCCCAAAGAGGGGGACCCGATGCCGAAAACACTGAGCCGAAAGACCGCTAAACGGCAGGAGCTGAAACGGGATGGTCGTCAAGGTCCCTAGCAAGCCCAAGCCATGCTATGAGTCCATGATTATGTGATGCTATGATGCCGTGTCCCAAACGAGCTGTAATGACCCACCCAAGGAAACACAGAACTGCAGGGCTTGCAGTGCGTGCATTTTCAATTGAGATTTTTTTCTCCTTTACTGTTCCAGTAAATGCTAAAAATGGTATAATTGACATTTAACTCCCAACCTGATTCTGTGTTAACAGCGTGCAAGAGATAAAGCCACTTTTTTGTTGTTGTTTTTTCTCTCCCTTCCCCTTTCTTCTTCCCTTCCCTTCCCCTTTCTACTTCCATTCCCTTCCCTTTTTTCCCTTTTCCCTTTTCCTTTTTTTTCTTTCTTTCCTTCAATCTTTTCCCTTTTTCTCCTTTCCCCTTTTCCCCCTTTTTTTCCCATTCTCTCTTTTCCCCTTCTCCCCTTTCCTCCCCCTTTTTTCTTTTTCCCCTTTCCACCTTATTTTTTTTCTCCAAGAGGTTTTCAGAGCCACATGAGTGCAAAAGGTAATTGAACTTTTTTTTTCTCCTAACTTTAAAAAAGGATGAACACCAGGTTGACAGCTTCTGTACTTGGATGTTCATTTAATCACCATTTCCTGATTACAGGAGGTGAACTGTGTTGACAGTCTTGGAGATGAATATGGAGCCAAGTATAGGAATAGTAAGTATAAAGGACATGAAGAACTTGCAGTGAGGTTGGAGGGGAAAAATATACATGGAACATCCATATTATACACATCAGTTGGAAGCACCTCAACAGCCAGAGGGAATTCAGAGAATCGCAAATGAAGTGTTTAGGGTGCTGCAGGCGACCGTAATTGGGAAGACACCCATACAACATATATACCTGTATAACCTATATGTATTCGTGTGTATGTGTATGTTAATCACATTGGCATGTAAGCTGTCTGTCTCTCTATGTTCACAAAGATAAAATACAGCTTCTTCAGTTGCATTCCTGAAGCTTCAGCTTGTGAGCTATGCCAGGTAATGGAGCTGTGTCTCACAGCTGCCCGAGCCATACAAGGTTGACTGCGGCATACTAACACCACACTTAAACACATCACACCCTCCAAGCCACATATCAAAGTTCTGTCTTGTGGAGAGCCCCGCACAGGCAGAGACTTCCCCTGTGACTCAGGGCTGGAGGCTGGTGCCAACGTTAAGCTCTGTCCATACCGTAAATTTTATTACTGCTGTCAGTGAAGAAGATGTAATTATCCACAGAGCACTAATAATGCACCTGCCCCCACTAGGACTGAAACCCTAGCACCTGATTTTCCTTCCTTTCATATTCTCAAAGATTGATTTATGTGTAACAGAATTAGCATTCCAGGTTAAAAACTGAAACCAAAGGAGCCTTCTCTCTGTGTCAACTGATTCACAACACAGGTAATGCTGTAACCAAATAGTTTCAGGCTTTTCCTCACTTCTTTTTTTCCAGCTCCTCTTCCCTCCCTGCCCCTTGTCTTGCTCCTGGCAAGCACAGAGCCTCGGACAATCAGACCATTGTCTAAAGCTCTCTGCAGCCTCATTCTCCTTCAGATACAGTGCAGGCACTCCTCACATAGTCCAGGACATGGCTATTTGATTGCATCCACCTAAGGCTCTGTGTTCTCAGCAGGTGTTTCATGAAGCTTCACAAGGAACTAAAATGGTACACACCCCATGAGCCAAGGAGGAAAGAAAACCCGACAGATATTTTTGTTCCTTGGGATCCAGGCTAGGCATCTAGAAAACATTTTAAAAAACAGTGCTCAGAACAAGTGTGTTGGTTAGCTTTAAGGCTGACCACACAGCATGGTTTTAAGGAAACAGCTTTTTCTCCATGTTTTTACCGCTAGTTTGAATACAATAGACATGTTCCTAAAGCATGTTAATATATTTTCTAAACACAGGCTGTTTTCCTCATAGAGGCAGGCTATGTAGCAGTTGGTATGAGAAATCCACAACGACACCACAGAACCAGAAGGCAAACAACATTCAGGGCACCTGGAAAATTCACTCAGAGAAAAAGCATGTCCCAGCAGCCCTTCTCCCACTCAGACACACTCTAATTAGAGATAAGTTTTTTTAGCATTTCAGAGCAGTACATGTGATAATTTTGATTGTTTCATCACTTCTCGATAGCAGGAACAGCTGACGTTGACATACTATGTGCTATAATAGATTATAAATCTTATTTTAGTTCTTTTTTTTTTTTTTTAGATTAGCGGTTCCTATCTGGGCAGCAGTGAAGCAGATTTACATAACTCAACAAAGGAAACACCGATTTAGGAAAGCGGAGCCATATCCATCACAACTAAGCTGCTGCTGTCCTTAATGCATTTTAACACACAAAAGCTATTGTACCTATGGGATGGTCCTGTTGTGAAGTGCAGGCGGTAGCAGTACATATCAAAGCCCCTGCTGCTGCCCGCACGCAGTGGAATGAAGGCAGCAGCATCCAGCCTGCCCGCACCTAGCCCCCCACTGCGGGTCGGGAGCACACTGCTCAAGTGTGCTCACAGTTCTACCACAGGTATTTGCTCTCTCTCTCTCTTTTTTTTTTTCCTCTCTTTTACAGAAGCAATATTTTGAGTTGCTGAGGAAAGCTGATTTCCTCATTGCTCTGTTTTCCAAGTAAAATGAAGAAAACCCGACTCATCATCTTTGCAAGGAAGCACACTTGGCAAATTAAATGCCAAGACTTCGTGAATTGCTGTTATTTGCAGCGTCAAGCAGCTGGAGCATTTCTTGCTTATAAACATACAGACGGCTGCGTTGTCAGACAGCCTGAAGAGAGTCAGGTAGAGAATTGCATTGCACTGTGCAGAGGTTTTAAGGGTCTCTTAATTTGCGCGGGGTGCAGGTTGCCAGCAGGCATATTAATGTTCTATTTATCTGTGTTTGTGTTTGTCTTAGCTTCCGTGCTGATGATGGTCCTGGAAACAAATCAGCTGCTCTGTAATGCACAGTGGTGGCTCCAGCAGTCATGTATAAGAACTGCTGACACTGAGCAGCCCACTACGTCGGGGACATGGTATTTATGCTCTGCAGAGAGAAAGGGCTCTTTGTGCCTGGGTAATAATGCAGGTCAGCTTGTAGTCCTCCTCAGCTGGGTCCATAAACTCTACCCTGAGGTGAAGACTTGGAACGAGCAAGGCAGTGACTCAGGAAAGAAACCTCAAAAGAGAGATCCCCGTGAAACCACAAAGCCCCATTTATAGGTGTTGCTGGGCTGTGGAAACACAAGTTTTCGCTCTTAATAGTGTTTTTAGTGCTATGTAATGGAGAATAAATTAATACTCTGTTGGACACGGACTTCTCAAAATCCTGCTTTCCGGTCTTAATCTTCCAATAAAAGTTTGTTTTGAACTTAATGTTGGGGCTGGCAGTCAAACCGGATTGGGTGAAATCTACAAATAACAGTGAGGAAGGAATGGCTGTGTGGCAGCAAAGCTTCTTAAGATTTCTTGAATGATTTTCTTAAAGATTTCCTTGAGAAAGAAAGAAAGAGAAACTCAAAACTCCACAGTGTGTAACAAGCAAATATAAAATGCTGCTTTTCAGACTGAGGAAATGCACTCTCCACCTTGTTTCTGTACTGCAAGGGTTCAGCCTTATCTTGTTTATTCTCTCCATCCCCAGGGAGTAAGACACAGTGCCAGTGTTCTGCAAGGTGGGGCTCATTGCCCCAATCCCATGTGAGGCCAGAGCTGGGGACTCACCCAAACCCACTCACTCACAGCAGGCTTTGCTCAAGGTTGGATCCTCAAGGGACAGGCAGCAGCTGGCCTTTGGCACTGCCTGCAAAAGGGAATCTTCCTCCCACTGCCTGCCGATGGCTTCAGAGCCTCTTTACACCATGAATTCACTGTCAGTATACTTTTGTTTTGACTTAGTGACTGAAATAAACTGATTATTCCCCTTTTCCCCCAGTATTATGTCTGTGTCATAGCGGATTTGGAAATTCCTTTTCAGGTATTTATGTAGCAATAACCTCAGCACCAATGGTCTGTCTACTTGGATTTTCTTCCCTCGATTGAGTTGTCTCAGCCGAGTTGACACAAACCCCTTTAAAGCAACTTTAGAAGTGGCTGAGTTCAGCCAAATCATGCAGAGCATGACACTAGCCTGCCCACAAGTGTCAGAGTCCCATATATGCTGTCCCCTGCCCAGGAACCTACCATCAAAAATCACTGCTTCATTCTTGAGCCCCTCTTTTCATTCTCCCCCATTTTGTTTGATAGGATGTTGGCAAAGCTGTCCTGTGCAATTTTTGCATTATTTTCTTTTAAACCATTATCTAAATGATTTTTGGCTCTACTAATGGAATTCCTCATTCCCTTCTCCGTGTATGAGATGCTAAAGGACTTCTAGTTATTCTGTGAGAATAGGAACCATCTACATAAAGTCTGCATCACAGACCACACTGTCTTGTAAAGCAGCATTTGAGAAGAAAGGAATGTATTAATGGATCATGTGGAAGAAAGGAACAGAAAGTATAGAATATTTATTGCCAACTGCTGCCACATCCTCTCAGTATGTGATTTCAATTGGTATCAAGGAACAAGCTGTAGAAAAGAATAGGTCAGAATTTTACCAGATCAGAAGAACTGGCTGCACACTGGTTTCAATTTGACTGATTTTTATGCATACGTACTTTCGCAAATGAGTGTGTAACTTCAGATAGAAATCTGTGGTAAAATCTTCACTGTATTGCCAGGACTTTCACTTGCGGTTTGAAACCAGTGCCTGCAGCTTAGAAGAGCATAGAAAGTGCAAATTGCAATAGAAAGCTGTACTTAAAGTCATAGTGGGTAAAGCCTATAGAAAAAAAAGTATATTTGTATATATAATATATGTATATTTGTATATATAATATATGTATATTTGTATATATAATATATGTACATTTGTATACATAATATATACATTTAAAAGATTGAAATGATTCTTTTCATGTCACGAGGAAGCAAAGAAAACTTGCAAAGTTTAGTGAAAAAGGCCAGATGCATTTGGGTATACTTCTCTTTTTTTCCCAGTATCAGACAATACTAAAGCAGGTGAAAAATACCTTCTCACAGCTGGGGAGCATCAGCATTTTTATTAGCATTTTGTATTAAAAAAAAAAAAATAAATACTTCTACAACTGTTGAGAATGCTTATTATGCAATATGTTTTTGTCCATCCCTATTCTGAATAATCTTGCCTTTTTAAATCTGTGAAAGATTAAGCTGAGCACAATCCAAATTTTCCTTCTTTAACGATCAGGGCTAAAATTCAGTTTCTATTCACCAAACTGAAGATGCCATCAAATAAATAAAGACCATTTAGGCAGCCCTCAGAGAGGACCTTTGTGTATTCATGAAATGAATTATTTAAATACGGGCAGGCATTATTTGATAGTAAGGATTCTACTTATTAGGATCAATAAGTGTTGTGATAATAAGGAAAACTCATAAGTTTTTATTTTGCCTTGGACAAAGGCAGATCACATTTGCTATTTACAGTGTACAGTTTCTCAGTTAGCAATCTTGGCAAAGATTTACCAAGTTATTTGGAATAATTCGCTCCCAGATATGATATTATCACTGTGCCTGCTACAGAACTGTCACCGCAGTTTCCTCAGCTGTTTACCTGTGTGTTGTCACACTCATTTCTGCTGATTTGTGTCACAAGAAAAAAAGTAGGTTTTAAAATTAAAGCTTCAGTGTGGAATGATATGAAGTGTGAAATCCAGACCCATTGCTTTCATTCTGGCTTTAGTGATCACAGAAACCTGCTGTAGGGCAGGAGTAATCTGCCAGAAAATTATTATTGAGCCCTGGTAACTCAGATATATGAGCAGACATGAAAATGTTGCTCTTTATGCCAACTGTAGGTCCTATAAGAACCTTGCATGCCATCTTCCACCTGGCTTGAAAATACGCTGCATTCCACCGTAAAAGAGAGGAAGTCTGTTAATTCCCAGGCAGCTGTGAACAATTTAATCTTTTTCCAGACAGTCCAGCATCCTATTCCAACTGTGGAACTTCTTGGGGGATGGAGAATTTGAAGAGCTGGTGAGAGATAATAGGGCCTTTATTCCAAGATCATTCCTATGAGTTTGGCCTTGAGAGTAACATCTTGATAACAGGGCTGCCAATTCAAGCAGTCTCATGATAGGATTTTTGAAGCTTCCTCTTCCATATGCTGGAACGGAGGCCCTGAAAATTAGTGTTTGGAAGAATAGTTCAAAGCCTCGAATGACTGCTCTGTTAAACCTTGGAAATCAGATGTAGAAGCATAGTTCTGTAATTTCAGAAAGGAGATACAGAACGCTGCTTGTTGGCACTCCTGGGATTTCCCAATCTGCCTGTGAGGGCTGAGCTGATAATTTGCCTTGGGTTTCTTGACAAGTCTCTAAGTTACTGAGCTCTTCTCCTCTCAAGGCTTCCATATTTATATTAAAAAATACAGAAAACTCCACACGCACAAGCCTTCTTGTTCTGTCTTTGGGAATATATTTTGAAGAATCAAAGAATCACAAGGAACTACCATAAGACACTTATGGCCACTGCTCAGAACCAATAACTTTGCTCTGGCTTCTAGAATGTCTCCAAATTAAAAACAACAACAAAAAAAAGTGTTGCATAGGAATTTAAACCAGCTGCACTTTTAAACAGGGCTGTGCTTGATACGGTTTCCATGGGAGTTGCTTGGGTCTTAGCCATTTGAAAACGTGGCTACTTGTGTTAGATAATTAAATTAGAATTAGTGAACATAGCATTCTTTTGAAAACCTGACCTTTGGTCTTTCTGGCACAGTGGTGGAAGACTGAAGGAAAACACACCCTTTCTGGGCTTTACATATTCTGTACCTCCATATTTGCTAGATGCCACATTTAGAACTCTTCTAACAAAAACTCCCACTGTTTCACTGTGTTCTCAGCAATGCCCTTTGGATTATTCTGCCCAGTTCATGAAAAGTCTATCATTTGTTTCAGCCTCAGAGAGAGAACTATTCCTCCCAACCTTTCCTGCTTTGCAAAAATGACATAAAATCTCAACAACAAAAAGTTGAAGAACAGAGAAAATCTCAAACCAGATCACTGGATGCCCTTCTTCTTTTGACTCCTACTCTTCTTCTTTTGAGTTCTATTAGGACTGTCCTTGTGTTCTGGATTAACAGAGGAATCTGGCAACAAAATATGGCCTGGCAAATAGAATGGGAAAAGGAGAACTGAATCTCAGCTGTTTGCAGTCATCTGAGACCTCATGGTCATCTATGCCACACTGTTTGTGCTCACTGCAAAATGTATACGCCTTAGTGGAAAATATTAGTAACCTATACTCAAGAGTTAAAGACCTTCCAGGAGAATAATCTGCTTTATAAAATTGGCTTAGTTTCCTCTTGGGAGAAACTGGAACTTGCCCTTTCTCTGTGTAGTCAGCTGTCATTCAGCTTACTATTTTATTGTTAAAGGACATTCTCAGGAAACAGTAAGGATTCCAAGAATGCTGATGTGCCTCAGTAATATATGTGAGGTCTTCATGTTCTCTTGTTAATACAGATTTGTGAAGACCTTCTAGAAGAAAGAAGGAACTCTAGAAAACCTCCCACATGGATTGCAAACCAGCCCTTTCAGAGGAAAATCAGCTCGGACTCATGACACCCAGTTTGACAGAAAATGACTTGTAAGTGCATAATAGGTGGAAACACAGCTTCACTATGGGCATTCTTCTTGAATAAAGAAAGCCTCACTCAAAACCTATTAAATAAACAAACAGCACCAGAAAGAAAGATCAAACAGATGGCTATTTGATTCAATAGCATCCTCTCTTGATCCTTTTGAACCACTGTCCCAGTTCTATCAGAGAATATCTGACACCATGATTTGAGGGCTACTTTAGGCCAGACAAGGAAGAGAAGGCAGAACAAGGGTGAATGACATGAGAAGGCGGGGGCTAGTGCTGGACCACAACAGAACATGAAATGATTCTGAAAGTGTTCTTCTTCAGGTGGCTCTAAAATTGCTCTTCTTCAGGTTGTGTTTTTACTCCAGCATGCTGCACAAGCCTGATGGCAACTGCGTTGTACAACCCCAAAGCCATCCTGTTGTCAGACTGTGTGCCATTGTCCCAATACTTTGGTGAGGAGAATTTAATAAAAGATGAGGTCTGTCCGCTTGGATTTTTTTCCCATCAGCTCTCCTAGTGGACAGAATGAGTTCCTATAGCACTGATGATGCATAGGTACATATAGATGTATTTGTGAGCTCCGTACAGGTGAAGGCTTCTCAGTAGCATCACTGAATTTGAACTCCAGTGATGTGGCAATGGTGAACAGGTTTCAGTGCCAGAGGACTTCTGACACAGAAGAGGAAGGGGAGTGGAGGCAGATGTGACAGAGCCAGAAGAAGGGTACCACAGAGACAGGCTTCCTCCATCCCACAGCTGGCAAGAGGCAGGAGCTGGCTCTTTCTCTTCCAGCAGTGACAGTCCCTTGGTGAGCAGCAGAAGAAACTCTCATTTCTGAGAACTCTGGTCAAGGTGGTTTTATTCCCATGACAATTGTCTGCCCTGGATACCTCCTGCATTGCTGGAGCTTCTGGTCTGCTCTCCTTAGAACCTCCAGAGGCCTCATCTCAATTCAATCCACTGGTCCCCCAAGCAAAGCCAAAGTAAATTTGCTGTGCCTCCAAATGCTAAACACGATTTCTCTTGGGGCACTGATAAGGACTCGAGTGGTCCAAAATGGCAGACATCTTACAGAGGCCACACAAAAGTCACTGTTGGCAGACAGGGAAGCTCTGCCCCAAAAGCAAGCATGAAGTCATGCTCTAAGGCACACCAGTGGTTCTTGATTTTCCTGTTTTGAAACCCCTGAAGAGGTATAAAACCTACCAGTTTTGCATTGTTCTGTTCAACACAAATCTGGACAAATTCATCTCAGCCCCCTTAAGTTTTTTCTCCTCAGTTTCATCCTCAGCAGTCAGGCACTACACTGGTACAAATTGCTGACAAATATTCTGTGCCTGGCACTCTCCTTTCTGCTGGTGTTCTTCTGTGAGGAGCACTTCTCAGGGAGTATCCCCAGCTGCTCTGTTGTTTTTATGGAGTCATGCAAACAAATGATCATAATGCTGGTATTTGTGAGAAGGACAAGATGATCATCACCTACTGTTCGAAACTCTTCCATTTTCTATGTAACACTGCCAGCTTCCTTGGGAGTTTCTACTTTCTCACCTTGGTATGTGGAAGAAGCAGCCTGCCAGCACTGATCTCCCCAGATACAGGAAGCCTCCATGCTTTCAGCCTCTGTCATAGGAAGTGTTTGAGTACAGCAGAGCCCAGACCTTGCAAGTCTCAAGTATACATAACCACAAGATGTTCCCAAACAAAGCAATGAGGAAAGAAAACAAAAATTATATTATGTTTTAAGCAGAATATTTGGGGGAATTCACTTATCTTCTGTTTTTGAACTTTCAGATTGTGTTTTGTCTGTTTTTAAGACCTATTTTGCCTTTCTCTTCTCTAGCTGCCCTATCCATTCCCCCCTCCATCCCAAACACAAACGCTAAGAAAGATTATTTGAAATCTTAGATTCTCTTCATTACTGGATATAAGCCTGAATGTACTGGGAGGTGAGGTGGGGGAAGAGGCTTGGCAACCCAAGAAAGAATGCAATAAGCCAGTCATTTCCTTCCAAAGCATTAAACTCTACACTCTGGAGTTAGCAGTCTTTATTACAACCTAGCTAAACAAAAAAAGGTTCTCAGAAAAGCGGGGAAGAAAGGTCCCATGTTTCAGAACTGATGCATGGACAAGGTGCCAAATGATTGCATTTCTTCCATTTGCCACAAACTGGTTAGCTTTGAGCTTGAAGAAGCAGGTTTTTAAGTACTGCTTCTGGGCCTGGCATCAGTGCTTCTGTTGCCATAATGAGTCAGACATCATAGGCAAAACACACTAAAGGATGCAGGCCAATACCTAGATAAATACAAATGGGAAAGGAGGGCTAGAAAATACATGCACCTGACAGGCAAGAAGGACTCCAACTCAACAAACATTTTGAAACTATAACCTCAATTTCCTGTGCTTCAGCAAATAAAAACATATAAAAACAAAACTGATGGAAAAAAGCCTCTAGAATCTGTGCAAAGTTAATTTGCCAGAGGCAGATTTTGTTCTGTTAATTGCCATTTGCCATGTACCAAAGCCACAGACCCCAAATGCTCTTGCACATTTCCCATCAGGCAAGCAGACACAATTAAGAACATTTGAGCAGTCATCCTTACAACTGTAAAAAAGATAAATCCTTAAATGAAGGGGAAATTAATCTTTTGAGCCACAGAATCCACAGCCTTCAATATCCCTTCCTCTTGTCACCTCTGAGGGCTGCTGAAGGGCTGTTAGATGAGTGGGAGTAGACAGTTGGCTCTGGGGACAGCTACAAGAAGGACAACACACTGATAGAAAATATATGAAAATTTAGTTCCAACC
This sequence comes from Cyrtonyx montezumae, assembly GCF_038088225.1. Lineage (NCBI taxonomy): Eukaryota > Metazoa > Chordata > Aves > Galliformes > Odontophoridae > Cyrtonyx > Cyrtonyx montezumae. Next base: position 42,641,416 of record NW_027072089.1, on the reverse strand, counting down.
CCCTGCTATAGGCAGGAACACCTCCCACTAAACCAGGTTGCTCAAAGCTCCATCCAGACTGGCCTTGAACACTTCCAAGGAGGAGGCATCTGCAAGCTCTCTGGGCAACCTGTTCCAGTGTCTCACCACCCGCACCGTAAAGAATTTCTCCCTGATATCTAGTCTAAATCTACCCTTTTCCAGTTTAGAACAATTTTCCCTTGTCCTGTTCCTACTTGCCCTTATAAAAATTCCCTCCCCAGCTTTCCTTTAGGCCCCCTTCAGATACTGGAAGGTCATTACAAGGTCCCTCAGGAGTCCTCCTTCCTCTAGGCTGAAAAGCCCCAGCTCTTTCAGCCTTTCCCTGTAGGAGAGGTGCTCCAGCCCCCTGATCATCTTTGTGGCCCTCCTCTGAACCCACTCCAACAGCTCAATGTCCTTCTTGTCTTGAGGGCTCCAGAATTTGCACCCTCACTAGGCTCTGGTCAGATTAGGGACATTTAACTGACAATTTTCACCTATATCATCTGTCAACTAATTCTCAAATTTGTTCTCATCTGTTTTGTTTTCCCTTTTTAGTTCCTCTTCAGTTTATTTTCCTTTGTCTCTCCAGCACTTCATCAGATGTAACTGTCACAAATAATCTACTGTGTAATGGTCTGCTAAGCAAGTAATACAAAATAGCCAACTACAGACTCCCAGCCAAATTCTCATGGATCTTCCTTTCTCTGCTAGTAGGCTTCTCATACCAGTTCAGGACTGTTCTAAAACTGATGGTTTTATTAATGTGATTTTTTTAATAGGGAGAGTTTTAATTTTATTCTGATCAACAATGGTTCTGATAGACTCATCACCATTATTACAGTTGCATTGCTATGAACATGACCTACACAAGACACGTTTCTTATGAGACCACCACAATTATTCAAAGCCCTGCACAGCTACAATGGATATAGCTTCTTTTTTATTGGGATACATCACTGAGCCCACGTTCTGACTTAAAAATTGGAGTGACCTGTTGCAAACTTTGTGTTATTAAACTACGTGATGTAAAAAATACACCTGTATTAATACAGAAATTAATAACCATGTTTAAAAAAACCTCCAGTACCTCCATTTCCATGGTGTTACACAGCACTAAGGCTATACAAGCCTAAAAGGTGAGGTCACCCCTTCAACAGGAACAAAATAATGAGGTCCAATATCCACAAAGAATTTGTATTCACATGCCATTGTTCTGTAGTCAGTTAACTATTAACATGGATTAACTCATGAGCCTTATGGACATAATGCCAGGGTTTCTCTAAAATGTAGCAATACACGGATAGACTGCAAGGATTTTGAAACAGACTGTATTTTCAAGACTGCATAGGAATGAAGAGCAAGACCTTACAGAACATTAAAAACAATTTTTTTATCAACCATTATGTTATATGCAGTGCCTTGGTATTTGAGTTCATGCCTACCTTGTGTAATCATACATGCACACTGTAAATAGCACGAAATAAGGAGCAGGAATATGATTTAGTTTTGATCATAGGAAGGATCCTGACTTTATTGTGTTGTTGAGGATTTGTGGGCATCAACTGGAATGTGGTGAATTTGCTCAACAAACTAAGAGTGTGACATTAATACAAATCATCCAACACTGAGGTCTTCCACATCTATCATAAAACAGTTTCCTCACTAGTGAGATTAAAGCCAGTGTGGCTATGCTTCTTCCTACTGCTACATTTTCTTCTGCACTTAATGATCTAATCACATTCTCTTTTTTTTTTCTACAGGACCTTTGCGTTATTCAGTTCCCAGGATGAAGGGAACTCATTGAATAGACATCTGTAGTCTGACAGTTTGTCTGTAGATTCACTCAGATCTCAGGATACATCTGTTGCTAGAATCTTTTGATTCTAGCCTTGTTTGTGCTGCAAAGTCCCTATGCTATGATACTAGGCTAGTCACTTGAACCAAACCAACGAGGGTGCCTGAATCACTCACTGTCATTTATGAAAGAGCTAAATGCTCATTCCATACGACTGGAGCAGAATGCTATAAAAATGCTAAATATTCTAGAGAATACACTCAGCAAACGTAAGGCCATTGCTTTGGATGAAGTCAAACTAGACTTGCAAAGGCATCTCTTTCACCTGAACTCTGTTGTGCCAAATATGAATGCTCCAGACCTCCCAAGGATCTAACATGGCACAGGTGGTCATCTCATGCTGCAGACTTAGTGGGTGACCAACATCCACAGAAAGCACAGTAACCTTAGTAGGCCATCTATTAAACCTGCAAAGCCTTCAGACTTTTTAAGTCTCCAAGCCTTACACCTCCTTCACATACATATATATACGAAAGTACCAAGCATCAAAATAGTGTGACCATAAGTTGGCTGAGGATGAGTCCAGATAGAAAGAATGTGATTTAATCAGTGTGCTTACCTTGCACTGGACTTGAGCAAAAGTGGGAGAAACTTGCTTATCTGGCCAAAGCACTAGGCAGATGTGGAAGTGTGTTGTTTCACACTCGGACAAGGCTTGATGATCATAGCAACTGAGTCACAGATTCACAGAATTACAGAGCTGTAGGGGTTGGAAGGGACCTCCAGAGATCATGGAGTCCAACCCCCTGCCACAGCAGCTCCCTAGCCCAGGTTGCACAGGTAGGCGTCCAGGCGGGTCTGGAACGTCTCCAGAGAAGGAGACTCCACCACCTCTCTGTGCAGCTGTGCCACTGCTCCGTCACTGCACTGGGAAGAAGCTCCCACTCACATTTGTGCAGAACTTCCTATACTTCAGTTTGTGGCCATTTACCCTTGTCCTGTCGCCACACACTGCTGAGAGGAGTCCAGCCTTGACCCTTTGCCTTTACTTACATTTGCGAAAAACTGTTTTGAAGGATGAAGTTTAGGAAGAAGAGTAAAATTTCTTCAAAAATCTCTAATGAACACCTTGAGAGCTCACTAAGTATTGCAGCCACTACCATTGAACCAGAGTGATGAGTTAGTTTCACAAAAGCAAGGTCACATATCCCACTAGTTTTATGGTTTTGTTGCTCTCTTTTGCACATGTTTTAATAAAAAACATTAAAAATTAGAAGTTTTGTTACTTACATATATTAATTATAATTACTTATTGTTACTTACACATTAGTTGGAGAACTGCTCCAAAAGTAATGCCTCCTGTTTTATTCTGTTGTCCCACAATGTCAGAGGTGGATGTTGGTGGTAGGACAGTACAGGCTGAATCTTCCTGCCAATATCCTGTTACATTCTGCTGCTGTGTGACAGATGGCAGCAGAGGGACAGTCTGACAAACTGGAGTCTGACACAGAAGTGTGTATGAAGCAATGGAGTGTCCCTGAATTCCAACATACAGAAAAAATGACACCTACTGACGCTCATTGACACTTGCTGAGTGTTTATGGGGACCAAAAGTGGATACCAGCACAGCAAAGCAGTGGGTGGTACATTTCAGCAGTGACAACAGCAACAGTGAGCCATCCCTGCTGGCACGGACTTTTACAAGCTTGGCACAGTAATGATGGTGACTATGTTGAAAAATAGTAGTTGGTAGCTGAGAATTTGCTCAAACAGTGTTATTGTGCCCTTTGTTGTCGTTTCCATGGAAACAAATAGGAGGCATTGCTTTTGGAGCACCATATACATATATGGCCCATTCACTGTGGCCCACACAAGACAAAAAGTTGGACAGCCGTGGGCAGAGTGATGCTGGGGGCAAGTTGGTGACTTCACAACCCAATGTTGTTTCAGTAAAGCCAAAAGAGCAGACACATTTCTATACCAAACTTCATTTAACAACACAACAAGCCTCATTAGATCCCCATCAACATGTGATTCAGTCCCATCTCACCAAGAGTATAAATTTGGCCCCTTGCATTAAAAGTAGACACTCCATCGACTGAGGTGGATTGGTGGATCTGACTTATTCTTACTGCCTGTTAGAAGGGTTGTCTCTTTCAGTAAGAAATTGCACCTCTGTTATTTTGTGGATGATAAATTGTTAATATAGCTTAATTAACTACTGACTAGCCTTATAAAATTTAGAACTAATGTAGCTAGTGCATTTATTAACGACAATTCCAAATCAGTTACATCCGTTGCTTCAAAAACCATCTACCATTAACTTTGCAAAACTACCTCAGAGAAAGTCCTTGAGAAACCTCTGACAGGCAAATGTTGATTTTGGTAGTGGCTAGGCACATAATCCCTTTGACATAAACTGCTGACCAAGTCTTGGAGTAAAACTGGGCCTAGATTCCTCTCTAAAAAGGAGTTCAGAAACTTTGTGGCTCAATGGAAGGACTTCCCCAACTAGGCATGTGTCAGACTCATACAATTAACATGACAATATGTCACCCTCATATTTACTACATGCTATACAATCAGGTGGAGTCAAAGCTCTTCTGAAGAGAGGACTCCATAATCCCATCCAGCCTCAGCCATAGCCTGTTATTTCTGTATCTTTTCTCATCAGTGCTTGGAGGAAAAAAAATAAATAGGCAGGACTATAAAAAGATAGAAAGATTTCAGCAGGTAGTGGCAACAACTATGGAGTTTGTTGTCTGGGTCCTGTACATATCACTTCTACTAGGGACCTGAGCAATTTGGTATTTGGGCAATGTTGCTTTGGGAGCAATTCTTCCCTGCAGTGTGATACAATTTTTTGTGTGGTGTCAAACTTGGTATCATTTTGCGGACTGCTCTGTGGCACTCATCCAACAAGTGTGAGTTGGTGTTGGGCAAAGCTGGCAGGAGGGGCTTGTTCAAGTGTTTGTTTTCTCTCTGTAGACTAACTGCTCTGTTATTAATTAAATCCTTGTCTTAAAAAAAATAAATAAATGTGTGTACTAATATTCTAAACAAAGAATGAATAAATGCACAGTGATTCTCACTGCTGAAACATGGAGACTTCGTTCCTGTTTCTCCTTGGTTCTGTGTGCTTTGAGAGAGCCTTGGGCTGGCAGCCTGGTTTCTCCTCCTGACTCAGCCAGATGCCCCCTGGCTGAATTTGGATAGGCCATTCCATCTTCTGGGCAGCAGTTTCTTTCTCTGCAAAATGCATCCAAAGTTAAACTCCTCATTTGTTAGAGACTTTGAAATCTGCTGATAAAAAGTGGCATTGAAGAGATTGCCATAATTATTACTATTGTTACCTTTCTTTGTGGTTACTCCATTCAAGTGATCATAGTTTTAAATTAAACTTTGGTGTCATCTACTTATTGCAGAAAATGTGTTCTCCTGAGCACAATGGGAACAGGCTGTTCACAGTTTCCAAGGCTGCTTCTTCAGGTAAACCTGTGTCCTCTGGGAGCCTGCTTCACTGATTTTACCCAGAATAGAGCACAAAAACACTTATCTCTGCTTTACTGACTACTCACTCATAAATGAACAGTACCAAGCAGCCCTCTTCTCCTCCATATGTGCCTAGGGAATGCTCACCTGCTCTACTTAAACTTCTGGACAGGCACTGGTTATTGGCTCTTTGCTTTGGGACAGTGATTTCCACTTTCCCAGGACACAGTTATACTTCGTATTTGGCAATCAGTTTTAACCTGATCCAGACTACGGATTGAAGTGATTGATAGGACTTATTAACACCTTCAGTACAACATTTATTTACAAACAAAGCAGATAGCCGAGGAAATGGGGGAACTCCCTGTACACAGACAAATATGGCAAGCTTTGTCCAGTATGTCTAATCCTGTCAGGCTTTGACCATTTCTATGGAAACCCTGAGACACTTGAGGGATACTCTGAACAGTCAGATTGCCATTCTGTGGCTGGCAGACACCAATGTCCATTTCATTAATACTCAGCATATATTTAAAGACATGCACCCACCTATGGGAATTATATGATCTGCCTTTGTGAATGGAAGAGACAGCCATCATCTGGCTTTTCTCTTTTCTCCCCTCACCTTCTGACATACACATAGCAGTAGGTAATATTCTAGAAGTCTCTGTGAAAGGGTTGGTCAGAAGTTCATCACATATTGCATGCTTCTTACTTTCTAGCAGCCCCTGTAAAGCCATCTTGGTGCTCTCCCAAGTTTGTCACTCTGCATCTAACATTATCAATCCCGTTAGAGAAAACCTCAGATCAAATACTAGGCATTCAAATGCAGTTTCCTAGAAAATACTCTGGATGATCCAGAACAGAAGCATCCACTGGGGATGCTGACTAAAAAGGACAAAATATGACTCCAATTACTGTTTATTTAAACCACAGAAAAATGTCACTGTTTTGTAATATCACTCTGAAGTCACCAGTATTTTACCTCTACTGTCACTCGAATATGAGGGAGAAACATAGGAATTTAATCCTTTTTATTTGTAGATCAAGTTTGGCAGAGGGCTGTGTATAGTTATTCCTTATCACACAGACTAAAGTGTGTAAAGTATGCGTGAGCAAAATTTATTTTCCTTTCTCCACTGTCATTTGTGTGACAATAAACTTCAGTTTCTCTTCTAAATTATTTCCTTCTCTATAATTTCCCTGGGTGACTCTTGGACCCTGACGTGCTCCTAGCTGCAAAACTATCAAGAGTATTCTGAACTCCAGTTATCCACAAGAAACATGTAGTCCTCACATCCCACAGATACTGTATGTGCTATAAGATGAAAGGAGCTTACTCTGCATAAGTCATGTCCTGTTCATTTCCTTGAACTAGAATTTCTTCTCATTCAAGTGTCTCTTCTTTTTTGCCCACTCCAGAAATGAAAAAATTTCCAATAGCCACATACTGAACTGAATGGTAATTGTGCAGCAGAATTTGATCACTACAGGAGTAAGGGAAGGGAAATACATAACAGTGAAAAAAACCTTTGGATCACAAAATGTAATTATTTTGGTAGATAAATGGTATGAAAGGGTCCAGCACAGAACTCCTTAAAAATGCATCACAGCTTTGCTGTAGAGCACTAAATAGCAATGTGAGGCATACCAGCAACATGTGGGATGATCAGCACTTCATGGATGGATTTCAGTTTTGCACTGGGAACAGAAAAAAAAAAAAAGGGAAAGAAGAAAAAAAAAAAAAAAGGAGGGGACGTGGGAATAGATTGTGCTTTCACATGCTAAACTTGGGCATCCTGTCCTAGATTTAAAACATCATCACAAGATTTTCTTTCGTTATAAATACCCGATAGCCTAGAATGCTTTTCACAGTTTTCGCTAGAAATTCATTAAGTGTCTGCTATAGATGTATTGCTCTTGAGCATCACGGGTTGGATTTTCCAAAAATACATGTTTCAGAAAGAACACTCAAGTGAACAAAATCTCAGCTGCAGTGCTGGTGCTGCTAGACACAGCTTTTCCCAGGTTTGTTTCGGGAGATCCTTATCTCCAGAGCAGGAGGTGAGTGTCACCTCCAGGAGCCCTGTGTGCTGTCTGCTGCACCCCGCTGCTGTAGCACTGCCTTTAGCAGCCACACACCGCATGTGACACATGAAATAAAGCTTTAAGACATTTCTCATAACCTGATGGCGTATGTGGAGAACTCAGAATATTCCTTCTCACATTTGTCACTTCCTGTGTTGTCAAAGAAGCAAAATGAATTTCATCTTCCTCCTAACAGAGCTGTATTTGGGTTCCCAAGTTCTCAGTCCTGTCTTGCCCTGAGTGCCCAAAGGAACAGAGATTTTTGATTTTATTACGTCCAAACACCCCTCTTTATTGTTCAGATAATTGAACAAAATATTAAAGACTACCCTTAGGGTCTATCTGGGGGTACTCTGCTTCCTAACATCACTGACCTTTCACTTCTCATTCTGGTGATATTTGTTTTCTGTTTTAAATCATATAATGCTAGAACCACCAAGGCTAGAGAAGACCTGCAAGATCATCCAGTCCAACCATCCAACTATCACCAATAGTTCTCTCTAAACCATGTCCCTCAACACAATGTCTAAACATTACTTAAATACCTCCAGGTTTGGTGACTTCACCACCTTTGCATCTTACCTCATGGCTGCTTGATCTTTCATAACAATAACATCTTTCTCATCTTGTGAGAAAACCAGAGAGTTGTCAAAACTCCCTCTAATATTTATGTTAAATGGTTCTGCTTAACCCATGGCTTCACTGAGAGACTTCAAGGACTGTTTAGGAAATTAAGAGAGATGTGCTTTTCCTTAAGTGGTTCTGCCACATCTAGCATTAAGCTCATCTGCAGGTTTTACAACTCACTACTTCTTATTTCACCCTTTCTTCTTTTTCATTAGGCTGAGATGATCTCAGTTTTAAATGAAAAAGATTGAAATATTCCATTTATTTGGTACAGCAAAGTAGTTCATTTCTAAGGGAAAGTTGCATGATTTTCTTAACAGCTCTCAGCCTTGATCAATGTCATCTGCTCTGGGAGGTTTGTTCCTTTAGCATGTCAGTCCTGCAGCTTCTCTTGTGATACCCAACGTTTGATAGGCCTTTATCTTTAGTAATCAAATAAAACGTGAAGAGTGAATATATTTCCAACCAGTGAAGGCCATTAGGAGGACATAATGTAGGCCCTGTGATACACTTGTCATTTTCTAACAGCCTCTTTGATCTAGCAAATCCACCAATTCCCTTTCACGTATTTCTTATTTGTTTCTTGAAATACGTTTGCTTTTGAAATTTCCTCTCAGTCCTCCTGTTTCCCATCTTTCATTCTTCCTTGCCAGTTTACGTTCCTTTCTGTTGGGTTAGCCAGGGCTAGATTTCCTTTTCCTGAAGGTTACCTGTTTGGTTCATCATACTGTGTTTGTTTTTTCTTGCCTTCCTGCTTCCTTTTTGGTTTCAGGGTATGCATACCTTCTGTGATGCAATTATGGTATGCTTAAGTAGTTCCATGCAGACGCTGAGGATTGTAATGTCTTCACTTCTGACTACTCTCCTCTTCTGTACTTCTTTCCAACCCTCTCCTCCTCCCAAATCCAAGAAATGTAAAGGATTATATTTTAACTGAAATACAATTTAAGTGTTGGCTGCCTGGTAGATTTTGTTCTCCACCCCGGAAGGCTTTGTATGATGCTTTGGGTTTCTTGTTCTGTGCTGGGGTGGGAGATGTTTGCATTAGCTTCTTTGTTTAAGGCTGGCACATGCTTCTACACTTCCATATACTGCATGAAACAGAGTTGTGACACAAACAAGTGGCAAATGCATTTCAAATACAAGTTCTGCCAAGGCACTGCGAGGGGGAAATGACAAATTAAGATTGGTCAGGCTGTTTTATGCTGGAGCATGCTTCAATAAGTTCAAGAGCACTGGTAGGGTTTTGGAAAAAAGCTGGATGTGTTATCAGGATGGCATTCTCCAGGAAGGGAGGAGTTGCTTTGTTTTCTTTTTGCACTGTAATCCTGTCTCACTATGTTTGTTGAACAAGAAACTGGGAAAACTGCAAGAAAAATTCTGGTTTAAAACCAGCAGACACACATGCTTTGTTTTAACAACTCCTCACCATGGTGGGACAAACTGCTTTAATCAGTTTCAATCAGCTCTGGAACCTAAAGGAAAAAAAGAAAGGCATTTAAACAAAAATGCCAAGAGCACTGAGAAGGGGCAAAATGAGAAAATGAGAAGGATGGGAGGGAAAGAACTGTCAACTAGCCTTTCTCACACTGAAAGCAGGAGTACTATTCATGCGGGAAGAGAAAAAGAGGAAAAATGATGAAAGGGCCAGGACAAGGCTCTGAATATGACCAAAGAGTTTGCATATGGAGGCTGGACATAAATGAAACCAGATCACTGGGCTGCAAAGCTGCAACCAGTTTCACACGGGTCCAGTGGGGGAGCTCGGAGTGTTTCCCAATCTGGCTACCTGCTCCAGCCACATCCCAGCTTGGCTCCAGGCAAGAACCCATTGCCCTCTGCTGCATAGCATCCAGGCAGGAGGTGAGGCACCCTTCAAGCCACATACCCATTTTGGAGGTGATGGGTACCACTGTGTAGTGAAGGTCAGCTCAAAAAGAATATCTATTACTTCCCCACAGTGGTGTGGGGTTTACTTGGATGTAGGTAGCTGAAGTCCGGCAGTGAGGCGACATTACATTCACTAGATCTTGGTTTTAAAAGGAGATTCTTAAAAGAAAAGAGTAGCACCAATGTATATTTAGGGCACAGAAAATTAAAAAAAAAAAAAAGAAATGTATTTTCAAACTGACCCTTAGCAGCCTGTTTAAAAGAGCTTGAAACTATCTGAACTGCACAAGGAAAAAAAAATAAAATAAAATGGAAAGAAAAACATGCCCAGGAGGGCTGAAAAATCACTTCAGTAATAGATGACTTTTAACTTTACATCAGAAAATGCTTGGCAGGCATAATTTTAAAGTGTTAGGGAAATGTGTGTGATAACTGCTCGGGTGAAAGAGCAAATGTAGTCCACAGTGAGATTTATCAAATGTTCATATAAGCAGTCAGAATCTGGCAGGGCCAGCTGCCGGAGAGGAGTAAAGAGGATCACAGCTCTGAACTTTGAAAATCTAATGAAGCCCAGTGATTTCTCACAGGAAATTTTTCTTTGAGCATGTTCATGTGTTGTGGGAATGCTAGCGAGCAGAAGGCTCTGACAAAATGCCAGCTATAAGGCATAAGGGAAACAAAACCCTCCAAGCCCTACCAAAGGCCAAACCACCCTTTTCCTCTTTTAAAGCTGCAAACAAAATCCCTGAGCCCTGTTGCATTATCCTTAATTACACAAACAGGCCTATTAACATAGCCAGGGTTATCAGGAGGGTCTTGTAGGATTGGTTCCTTCCCGAGGAGACCTGAGAAGTACTGAACAACCCTGGGCCTGCATGGGAATATGAGCAGAGGCTTCAGCCAGCCAGCAGCAGAAGGTAGTGCTGCCTGGGGTATTCATGGGAGCAGAACCTGGCTATCTGCTCACAAAAGGAGAGGTGGACATCAAGGTAAAGAGGGAGGTATGTAGATAGGAGGATAACGACTAGAGGAAAAAAATACAGCTTAAATTTAACTTTCTCTGATTTTGCACCATAAATATCTGAGCAGCTTGCTTTTGCTGTTCTGATGGAGTAGCATCTTATCATGGAGGTGTATCCTCTTAAGCACCTTCTGTGGCAAAATACATTTTTTAAAAAGTGGATTTAATAGCTCAGATACCTCCAAGATCATCCCCAGTACTCCTGCCATGATCGTTTTGCAGCAAGCTGACATTTGGGAATGTTTGCTTGTAAGGTTCCTTGAAGCATGGGTTGTAATTGCAGGGTACACCTTGGATCCCATGCACCAGAAATGATGGGACACCGATGACACAGAAAGCCACGTTAGTCCCAGACCTGACATGAGCTTTTGGAGAGCACTAGGTGTGCTAGAAATACATAACAGCCAAGCCTAGTTGCAAATAAATGTACCTTAGTCTTCAAACTATAAACATGAAGTACAAGTGGGACAGTGGGGTACCCAGCACCTCCAAGAACTGGGCCATGTCTTGCATGTAAGAGGCTGAAATTTGATTCTGTTTTTCACTATTAGCAGAACCGCGCTGGCTTTCCAAGTCCCCAAGGACGCATGAATGCCATGTGTCTGTTTGGCCCAAATAGTTTGTAACTCATACTTTCCATATGAAGTTCACCATAAAATAACAAAGAAAAATGACTTAATTGAATTTGTTTGGAACCCAATATCAGAGCAGTGTAACAAATAGAAAACAGTCAGGCATCGTGCAATCAGACAGTTAGGGAGAAGTTAAAAATTTCAACACACATGCAACTCCATTGTGGAAAAACAATCAAAACTACTACATGTAATATGGTTGTGCTTCTATAATAATTTCCATCCAGGCGTAGAGAAACACTTAACATATTTTACTTGAGAAGTCCCAGCGCCATTTCCTAGGACTAAAAGGGAAACTGCAGATCTCTACAGCTGAGTGATTAGCCCAGGTTCATAGAGCAGGAGAGGTGGAAGCAAGACTTGGGACTCCTAGTGATGTACCTTAGCCACAAAACCATCCTTCAGTCTCCTTTGTGCTGATGACTTTGGAACTCACTTTAAAAGATCCAGTGAGATGCAATGATGGGAGTGCTAGATAGCTATGTTAGACAGCCAGAGGCAACAAAAATGATTAGAGACATGCGGGGGTATTTCTAAACAAAAAGATTAAGACCAGAACCATTTCATTTAGAAAGGAAAACAGTAAAAGATGAGAGAATTGAGGTATATAAAGTAGTGAATGGTGTGAAGGAGAAATCAGATGCCCTTCATAAAAAAAAAAAGGGCACCTAATTGAACTTAAAATGGCATTAGCTTATAAATGGATAAGGATATCACTTTCCAGCTTATCTCTAAGCAACCCACGGAACTCTCAGTTGCAGTATATTGATGCAAATTGTTCAATAAGATTAAGAAAAAAAATAACAATTATAGCTAGCAATAAATACAGAAGGTTTTTGAACTAAAGAAACTACTTCTTCAAAGCTCCATTTTTCCTCTGAAAGAACCATCTCTTCTCCTGAGAATGAACTAACTCTTTGTATTCCCCAACTGAGTGTCACCTGCCTGAGTGCAGAAAATCTGGCACATGCTGCAGCTGATTTCTCATATGTCCTCAAAACAGCCTACACACTTTTCAGGAATCTTGTTCATCAGAACAGCCTTTGACACTCAGTCTTCCTAACAGTCAAAACCATATTCCCAACTAGCCTCCAGGAATCCCAAAACTGTCCTTGTACACAAAGGCCAACACAAGAAGAAGCTTAGGGTCAGGAAGGTTGTGGTGCCTGGTTCTTTTCCGCTCAGCTCACACGTGCAGCCACTTCCAAACTCTACTGCACTGTTCTCTCTCTCCCTTTCTCCAGAGGTGACATCACTCATAAGGCCCCCTACAACACAGATCATAAAGCCCATCTAACCCTCTACCTGCCACTCCATTTAGAATGAATTAGGCTGCTGTATATAAATGGTCTCAAATCTGTCTACTAGTAGCAAGCTATGAAGGTCTGTGTTCAGCTTATCTGAGTGATCTCTAGCATTTCTCGTTAGTGTTTAGAGAACTGTTTGGTTTAATGAGTACATAATGGGTTACAGAAATGATAATGACCTGAATTACTCAGCAAGGGTCCTGACAATGAATGGATGGACTACTGATCTCACTTAGGAAGATGTTTTAACTAAGCCTCTAAGTTGAGTCCTTGCCTTATTTGAAAAGAAGCACACCTCCGAGAGACAGGCAATGTCTCTTTAGTCAGAGACTCTGCTTCACCCCTTCCCCTCTGTCTGGCAACATGGCTCTCCTATCTTCATCTCTCTATCATGCTGCTGGGCCTGTGTTTCCTTTGTAAGACACAAGATGCACAGCTCCTCTTCCATCTAATCCTACCTCCAAGTTCAGATCACACAAGGAAAAAGTGCTGCTTTTATTTCATAAGAATACTTTGCCTTAACATTGAGCAATTGAACACTTTGGTTTCCAACAGCTGTTCATGTGTTCTCAGTGTTTGTCTCTTCTCTCTTCCTTCTGCTCCTCTGGCAACACTGATAGCAGGAGCTAATATTATTAATTACTTGTTGAATACCGGCAGTGATCTGCTACAGAGGGAGAGGAAGTCCTTCCCCAGCAGGATCTGTAAGCTGGGTATACAGGTAAACCAGTGTGTAGAAAGTTTGTAGTGTGATCAGATGATGAGGATGATGTTTCTAAGCCCTTGTAAGAAGGTGAGAAGAGAAAAAGGCTCTCTGTGTATGTTTCTTTATTAAGTCCTCCTTTCCCTGTTATTGAGTAAGATGAAAATAAGTTATAGAAACACAGAACATCCAGAGTTGGAAAGGACCCACAAGGAACGTGGAGTCCAGGTCCTGGGGGACTGAATGAAGTGAGAAAGTGAATTCATAATAATAATGTGAATGTCAGTAAGTAAATCAGAGGAGAACAAGAAGCATTAACAATTTAACTTGGAAAAAAAAAGAACTACAGAAAGAGAAATAATTTTGCAGCTGGAACAGAGAAGATAGATCTACTTACAGGGCAAATAAAAAACTCCTTTCATGGACAAACATGCAAAATTTTCACTGATCAGAACAGCAGACATTGGCTGAGGACATTTTTTCCTGTGAAAAAATCAGATTTTTTTTTTCATTTCTCTGTCACATCATCTTTTTCAAATTTCTACTTAATTGAAGTTCAAAATAAATTGTGGTTGTTAGTTGTGAGAAATATCTGGCTTCAGTTTTGTAAAAGAATCCCATCACATCTTCTTTTAAACAGAATTGCTTTTTTAGAAGGGAAATGTATTTTTACTTGAGAAAAGTCAAACTTTTTTCCACTGACAGAATTGTTGATGAAAAAAGGCTGAGTCAGCCGTAGACTATTGGGACAGTGCAGGTAAGATCACCAAGGTAAAGAGATGGCATTCTTTGTACGTATTTTCCAAGTAGCTCAGGCTTTAAACACGTGCTCAGAGCAGAGCATCACTCAATTCAAAGATATCTCACTTCCAACAACATATTCCAGACATCGTATCAGGAAGCATTCTTGGAAACAATTGCTTTGTTTATGTTCACATTTATCATCACTTTGCCTGAGCAGATTTTTCTCTCTGGGATTTACAACTTGTGTACATTTATAGAGAACAGTCATATCTCTTTCCAAACTACTCTCTGCTAAGATGGACATTCAAGTTCTTTTTAATCTCCTTTCACTCCATTCCATGGTCATCCTTTTAGCTCTGCTTCCAGCCCAAGTTCATTGTTCTGCAAGACAGATGCTGTGTGTTGTGCATTCTGCTCTAGATTAAATTTCACCTGTGCCTTACACTGAAGTATTAATATTTCTGCTGGAATGACTCACCTGAGACAACTTCCCATAATTTCTGGTTGAGCCAAGTACCAATGGGGTTTCACAGTTCTAAACTAAAGGCTATGACAGATGAAGCCTAGCACATTGTATTGCATCAGCGGGAGATGCTTTGGTCCCCATACCAGGTATGTGTTTGACAGAGGGCATCATAGTCACACAGAGATGGGACAGGAAGGCATATGCCTGAGATTATGTACTACCAGTCATAGTCCCATGTGCTAGCTACCCTGTCAGTCATCCTGAATTATTACCTTGAAAACAAAGGAAATCCCAGAGATGCTTACACTGGTCCCAAAGTCTGGAGCAGAACTGAGCCACCAGGGCTGAGAGTGAATAACCACAGCCATTCAAGTCTCACCTTAGAATCACAAGTGGAAAGCCTGGGTGAGAGAGAAATCCTTCCCTTCTGTGGACAGCCTTCCTGTGCAGTGCTACTATCTTTTTTTTTTTTTTTTTCTTCCCTCAAAGGTCTGTTTCTTATGTATGAGTGCATTGAGCAAGGAAAGCCAGGTGAGTAAAAGCCACTACATAATTTGCCAGGATGAGCTGTCCTCTGCCCAGACAAGCACTTAAAAGGTTTCTATCCCTCACCCATACACCACAGACACTCATAAACCACCTGCAAAGCCACGTTTGTGCTAACCTGCCAACCACAGCAAGCTGGGAGCTTCCCTTGCCAGTGGGGCAGCCAGCCATATGATCAGCTATCAGGAGAAGGTTGTGGGGTGAGCAGTTCATTTCACAAACATGGGCTTAACACAGCTGAGCATGTATCAGTATCCACTTTGGTTCAGTTGGGCATGGGATGTTGTTTGATTTCTGGATCAAAAACATGATTAAAATTCACAGCAGACAACTCAAGATTATTAAAACTACAACACACATCATCAATTTGGAATGCACTCATGGCTTTCATGTACATTTAAAAAAATGCTGAAGGTATTATCAGCTAGGAAGATAGTAGTTACTGCCTCCCCCCACCCATAAACATTCTCTAAGTGTATAAATATATGCAACATAATTTACCGGAGAAGTGGGGAAAGAAGAGATAGCTCTACCTTCACACAAGTAAGATGTAAATGAAGGTCTGTGTTTCAGACTATTTGATTTCAATCAGAAAAAAAAATAAAAAAGGATTTGTACTCTGTGGAAACTAGGACACTGAAATCTGTATTTTAACACAGTAAGGCAAATTAATTCTTTGTGAAACAACACAGAAGTCGATGGAACTATACCAGAGATGATTTTTTTTACCCAGACTGTAAGAAGAAAACATAAGTGCAATGTGGACCAACAGAAGAGATTCCATTTAAAGTAGGAGTTATGTTTCTGTCATAAAAAAAAACAACAAACAACTAACTAACTACATTTATTTCCTGGAAGGATATCCAACTTGGCTCCACTGCAGTAGTGTAGAAGGGTCCAAAATAAGTAACAGCAGGCATCTCCACTAAAATTTGCTTCTGATCATTATTTTTCCTCTGGTACCAGCTAAGAGTTGAACACGTCCTGCAAGTGAGGCACAGGAGCTTACTGCACAGAATGTAAAAAGGGGGCAAAAGCTCTGGGATTTAAAACTCAGCTCAGCTTGTGAATCGGTGGATGTTCTTAAACAAATCACACATGCTCCGCATAGCGTTTCCAACTGTTTTTAACTTCCTAAATATATAGGCTCAAATTCAGGAGTGAGGGGGCGGAACTATTCTTAATTTCACCTAAGCTCAGTGCCTCGCTGCCTCACACATCACGGTGGGCATCTCATCCTCACTGTGGGAGTATTTGCAACAGTGGGTGACTACAGGCTCCCTGAAGCATTGGCACCTTCCAAAACTCAGCTGATGACTAGTTACACAAAAGCAAGACTGCTGCATTGTCGTAGTGGTAGCAGTTTGTGCATACCAGCACGTGTTAATAAATGAGCAGTAACATGCCACCATCACAATCTGTGCATCTGTGTCTGCTTTATGGTAGCCTGAAAATGTTTCTCAAGTAGGTGGGATAGACAAAGCAGAAATATCTTTCCTTCCCAGATGGGCTCATGTGAAATTCTGTGTGACTGTGAATGGCAAATACGATATTTTGTTAACTGCAAGAGACCCCACTTTGAATAATGCCCTCGCATTTGTTATAATCAGTGAACATTTCCTTTCACATCACATTTTTCTCCATACATAAACTTAGCTTAATCCAATAAAGAGCCTGTGTACACAGGTCTTCTTTGCATCATGCAGGGGAAAGGGTGGCTTTTTGATCTCTGATAGCCACTCAATTTTTCATTTCTGCATGAGTAAGATGTACGAGTGGAAGCCTTCCTCATGTGAAATCATTTGTTCTCAGGTTGTTCTCAGCCTCAAACTGAAGGCTTCAGTCGGAGACATCTGGTAAGTAGCGCTTCTCAGAGAGCAGCAACAAAAGCTGCACTAGACTAGGAAATTGCTCATTACAGAAACAATACCAAAAATCAACTAGGGAACTACGCTGATGTGACAGATGAAATTGTAGCGGAAAGAACAAAAAAGGAATGGAGAGAAAACACAGTTTTAAAGTTTTGCAATAATCTGTCTTCCGAAAAGCAGATGTACACCAGACATTCCCCCTAAATTCTGGCGTCTCATTCGGTCACGTTTCAAATTGATTTTTAAATTGGAGGCAGCTTCTAAGGGACGGAGCAACACCTAAGGTCTGAATTTGACTGAAATCTGGAAGAATTCCGCTGAAATCAATGGTTACAACAGTGCAAATCCGCAAGAGATCTAAATCTGTCCTAGCTGATTCCAGATCTATCTTTTATTTGCTATATGGCTCCAGGCAAGGCAGTGACCTTCTTTTTATTTCTCAGTTTCTCCATCCGTAAAATGGTGATAATGCCGCTTGTAATACACGAAGGCTGGGGGGACTGGTTAGTTCTCTCACACGTTCTGGATGTGGAAATTGCGTGGGATCAGCCACTTTTAGTCACCTCCACCACCTTTACCGACTATTCTTAATACTCATATTTGCACTCGCATGTATATTTCGCTTTCAGAACTCACTAATTGTATACTGAAGTCCTTATTCGAGCGTTACCGATTAATTCCATCACAGCATTCATACGGGAAAACCACAGGTAAAATTCCGACCTCGGCCCGAACAGCAACAAACTGCAAAGGTACTTCAGAGACAACTCGTGCAACACAGAGCGTCATTCGCTCCGCTGACATTCGTTTGTCGGAGCTCAGAGGGCCCGGACAGCCACAGCACCCACACAACGGACACCTCCCATCTGCCGAGCGCTCTCTTTCGCATCCATAGCCCCGCGGAGCCGGGATTGAGCCCCAACGCCGGAGCAGCCCGGCTCCTGACAGCGGTGAGAGGGACCTCTAGCGTGTGCTCCTACAGCTGCGTGCCGCTCTCGGGGCTCGCTCGCACATCCGAACCACCGCAGTCATTTTGAATACGCGAGGGGAACTTTCGCCGAGTGCCTCCCAACTACTTCGCGAGCATCCTCGCACGGGCGCGGCTTAACCCAATCGGGATCGATTAAAGTTCCACTTTCTGACGGCTCGGTTGAGCGAGGCACCAACTTCCTCTGCGCACCCCGAGTCCTCCCCGCGCGCACCCCAGGCCCCCGAGGAGACAGAAAGTCGCGTTTCGGGGATGCGCTAGGAACCAACATGAGGCATCCGGCTGGCATCCCGCCGCCGTCCCCCGCACACCGGGCGATGCTCGCGGTGCAGCGGGATGCCGCGTCCCTTCCCCGCAGGCCGGGCTGCCCCAGCCGCTGGGAAGCGTTTCGCCCATTTTATTTATTTATTTATTCTATTTTTTTTTTCGTTTGCCCGAACAATCCCAGCACGCTCGGTGCCCGCGGGGCATTCTCGAATAAACTTGTATCTCGTTGATTGAAAACAGGCGGCGAACGGCTTTCTTTTTTGAATTTATTTTTTTTTGCGGGGGGGTTTAAGAGCATGCCCCTGCTCTCTCCCTTCCCGGACACCGGGGGATCGGAGACGGACGATCGGGGACCTCAGTCCCCTCCGTCCTCGCTGCCGCCGTTCGCCCGCAGCTCCGCCGCCTCCCCCCGGGGCCGCGGAGGGGGAAGGGCCCCGGGGCCGAGCTTCGCTCGCTGCCCCGGCAACAAAAGGCCCCGCGGGGCTTTCCGGAGGGGATGCATCGCGGAGGGACGGCGGAGCGGGGGTGGGGTGAGGTGCGGCGTGCGTGTATCGGGGAGAAGGTGCCTCCGGCTCCCGCACACACACACACACACACACACACACACAATGGCGGCCCCCTCCTGCAGCCCGCCGGAGAACAATGCCCGCCGCGCACCCCCCGCGCGAAAACATCAAAATTTAAATGAAATAATTCCCCCCTTCCATCCCCACCTCCTCGCAGAGGCGGTGGGGAAAGGAGGAGCCCCCCCCCCCCCCGTCTCTCCCGCCGCCACGAGGCCCCCTCCCTCCTTCCCTCTCTCCCTCCTTCCCCGCCCCCCCGCGGCACTGCGCTGCGCGGGGGCGCGAGTTGCGCGGGGGAGCGCGGCGGGCGAGGCGGCCGCGCCGCGTCCCCGCGCGGGGTGCGAGCGCCCGGCACATGCGTGGAAGCGAGCGGCGCCCGAGTCCCTCCGCACCCTCCGCTGCAAACAACAACAATCCCGAGCAGCCCTTACCTGGAACATCGGAGCCGCGAAAGTGTCCCTCTTTTTTTTTTTTTTTTTTTTTTCCTTCCTTTTTTTTTTCTTTTTCTTTTTCTTTTTTTTTTTTTTTTCTCTCTCCCCTTCCCTCCCCCCCCCCCCCAACTCACACTTCCGATATTTCTCTCTCCCGGCAGCGGTCTGCTCTCCTCGCTACACCAGAGAGAAATGCAATAGCTTGGCTAAGGTAGACAGAGCAAAATACAGAGAATAGTTGCTCCAGGGCTTTGAAACCCCTCAAGGCAAGGATCAGGATACAATTAGCTCATGTCTCTACCTCCAGTCTGAATCAATCTCCGAAATAAAAGTTAAATTAAATTAACTGATCACACGGGCATTAAATTGATCTCCTTCGAAACGTGCATATAGATATATATATATATATCGCGTGTAATTTTTTTTTTCCGAATTCTTTTTTTTTTTTTTTTTGTGGAAAAAACAGTCTCATTCCAGCCTCCAACTTGCTTTTTACTTTCCTCTTGCACAGAAAAGCTGATTTTAATCGTTGTGATTAGTTTTGATGTAACGTTTCCGCGGGCGATTTCTGCAAATGGATGGAGTGTTTCTTTGCCAGAAGAGGGAAAAGCAGCAGATGATGATAATTATAAGGATTGTTGGTTGTTTCTTTCTTTCTCTCTGTCTCTCTCTCTATTTGTATTTAGATCTGTCTCTTCTCTTCCCGAGCTGACCTGACATTGCCATCGCGCCGAGGTCACACCACTTGTTGATTAGGATCACCTCCCGTTTTGATCGAGGGATATGTGATAATTTGGCAGCGGAGCAACACATTTTCTGTTCCCTTGGCTATATAACTTCCCAAATGACGTGTATAAAAATAAGCACATGGAGTCTGCTTTGCCCCAATCAAGTCTGAATCAGTGCCTGGGGGTGATACACAAACTCATTTCAAATGTTCAACCATGCAGAATTCCAAAAAGATTGAAGGAGTTGCATTGCATTTTCAAATTTTTCTTTATTTATTTATTTTCGAAACGGCAAAATTAAAAGAAAACAAACCCATGTAAGCAAACCCAGGAATTTACCAATTAGGTTCATGTGACATTGCTCACAAATGCTACTAACTTTCTTTCTCCAATTATCCAATTAAAATGGAGCCTGGCGCATTTCCTCTCCCTTCTCCTGAGGAAAACAAAACCAGGGATAACTCAATCATTGGGAAATCTTTCTCTTGAGCGGGGCTCCCTGACCCTGACATTCCTCACTTCCCACTCCATTACATATCGCTGCTTTTAAGGCTACTGTGTTCAGAAATGTATCAATTTCTTAATAATTATGTGTATTTTGTTACAGTGGGTTACCATGGGTCGCCTCCCATTAGTGTCACATCTTTGCAGCATACTTTTTTGGAAACGGTATGTTTCTAAGCACTTCACAGTCCATTAATTCAGAGTCTTTGCTGACATTTCTTATGACAAAGACCAGGCTGTGGGGCCAAAACTGCCCAATAAAGTCCCTAAATAGAACCAGACGTGTCCAGCAAATATCTGCATTTAGCTTTTTGTTATATTTCTGTTTAGCATCTTAAAGAAAATAATGCAAAATATAACAGTTGCCTTTTCCTCCTAAGGCAGTCGATGGAACCTAAGGAATGACCAATTCTCTTGCTTAAAAATGCATCCAAACCAACCCAATCCATTCTTTTTTTTTTTTTTTTCCTTTTCTTTTTTCCCCCTTTTCTCTTTCAATGGCGGTGGTCACTTTGTACATAAGAATCACATAATTTGTGACTGCTTCATCTTTGTGATATAACAGGCACAGATACATTTGTCAATTAATCGAGAATGGCTGACAAAAATTAAAAGAAAAAACTTGAAGCAACCACACACTTATATGCTCCGAGAAATACGAAATGTGGCTCCATCTGGCTTCTTTGTTTTCAAGATTCTTCCAACGACCAAGCAGCACACAAGAGGAGCAGCTCCCCTCAGCCATTTGCTCCTTCCCCACTTGGCTTTGGGTGGAACATTGTCACTGCTGCTCTTACTCATGTTGTGCGGCTTCAGCAACTGAGTCATCTTTAAGAACTTAAAACTGGCTTAAGAACTTCAAGCCTTGAAATGCAGTAAAGAAAAGGCTCCGAGTTTTCCATCCAGATGGAATGATCAGTTTACAGAGTTCAGGGGAGCTGTGTCTCCACCTAACTTTATTTCTATCTCACTTCGTGTCACTGCCAAAAAAAAAAAAATATATATATATATACATGGCTCTTTGTATGCAACTGTTTTAAATGCTTCACTGCTCTTCTCCTTCTAATAAATAAGTAAAGCAATGCCAGCAGCCTAGTACTCATTAGCGACCTGCATAATACAGAGGGAAAAAATCAGGAAGAGAACAGATTTTAATTTTAAGCTTGTGTGTGGCTAATGCAGAGAAAGGTGGAGAAAAATAGTGAAGCAGCAGCCTTTAAAAAAAATGTGAAACAATATTATTATGTCGTTATTTTACCTTTGGTAAAGGGTTTCTCAGGTGGTGTCAGGAGATACGGTGCATTTTGTTAACAAGAAAGTAAATGCATCTATTGCTTCAAGAAGACTAATTTGGTAAAACTTTCATTTCCATGTCAGTTAATGGCTTAAGTCTCCCATCAGATCTATAGGGTAGGGCAAATGCTCAGTGCAAACCATACTGAGGAGATGCTGATGTTTCCATTTGTCCACTGCCATATGGTGGTGGGACTCCAGCCTCCTCCTTCCCTTTACAGGATGGTGAAAACTATAAATGCACATAAATAAAATGGAGATACTCTCAAAAGATGTCAAGGTTAACCACTACACTCAAGGGCCATCTGCATCTCTTTTTACATGTAAATTAAGCATTTCCACAGTACTTTCCAAGGAGAAGCAAAGCCCCTGCCTGTGCTTCTCCTGACTTCACCCAGCATCCAGTGTGCTCAGCCTCAATTTACTACTCACTTGGCCATGCTCTGAGCTGGGGATGTATTTCTGACATCAGTAGGGCTCACAAGAAACTAGTCTAACCCATATGAGCTGCCACATATATCAAAATAAGTTAGTGGTGTTGACCTTTATCAGTTGCTCAGAGATAATTTGTATGTAAAGGAGGACGCATTAAACCAAATTCTTTTCTGTTTTATTTGGAGTTATATATACATATATATATTTTTTTCCTTAAAAGCAGGTTTACATAAAACTTCATTGTGTTTGTGCATTATAAATATTTTACTGATGCCGAATAGCAACCTTAATGAGCTCAAACAGAGCTCAATATTTGATTTCTGAATTTTTGCTCAAATCATCACCTGTTCATAATTAGCCTCTGGAAATCTATAGTAGTTTTGCTGCATCATTGTCAGTGTTGGCAGTTTGGAAAATTGCAGCTTCTTGAAGAGACAGGTTTTCTGGCTGCTGCAGATCGTATGTGTCTGCTTGCTAAAGGGCATTATTTCTGATTTAGCTGTAATCCTGTCTGGAAGCAAGGACTGGGGCTTTTCTCAGGAAGGCCCTCATGTCGGTTTGACCTTCTTTTGAAAGTTTCCTCCTGTGGTTCCTTAAGTTTCGTGTGTGCAGCGATCTCATTGCAAAAATATTAAGGAGTGCAGGTCAGTGTGGAAATAAAAGCTAAGTGACAGTTGTCTGCATTAGATAATTTGGGTAGTTTGTAACTTATTCCTTCTTTTTAGAAAAAAAAAAAAAAGATTTTAAATTGAATTCAAAGAGGGAGATTTAGAAACAGATTCTACAGATGCATTTTCTCCAAAGACTGCAAAAAATACTGTTGGTTTTCTTTTCCATTATTATCAATAATATTTTGATGCAGCATTTAACTATAATGTGGCTTGAATAGTGCAAAGCATACTGAGCAGTGAAGTAGGCTCAGCAATAGTATCCCTTCTTCATATGTGAGAAAAAATGATAGGAAATCATGCCACAGGTCTGTTATAGGATGGTAGCTGAACTAATTCTGCAAGTCACCCCGTCCCTAAGGAGTCCTTATGCACTGCTATCATTTATGCCACTTCTGTCCTGTTGTTTAGAAAAACAACAGAATCTCAGTATTTCAGTTTCCCACTTGCAGTTCCCAACTGCTTTCCATGCAGATGCCCTTGTTCTGTGCTTAGCTGCCCAGATATGACAACCCTGCTTGCCTTGAGCTGCAGGAGGAGATGATGTTTCTCCCATCGTTTCAGTACCATGGGCTCCAAACTCTGTTATCTGCTTCAGGGAATAAGAACAGAATCTCTGGGTACAGGTAATAAAGGGTCTACAGAATGATTTCATAGAAAATGTGTCTGTGCAACCTCGTCTAGGGAGCTGCTTTGGCAAGGGGGTTGGACTAGATGATCTCTAGAGGTCCCTTCCAGCCCCTCCAGTTCTGTGATTCTGTGTCTTCCTTTTTTTGTAGGGCTCTTATATGAGTGTTTTTCAGAGGCTTTCAGTGCCCCTAGATTCCTCTACCCGCAATGGGAGCTGGAGATGCTAAGAACTCCAGGAATTCATTACACCTGTAGCTAGGCAAAAAAGGAGACTGTCTTTGAGCATGCAGGACTGAAACTATGAATCTTGATGTAATTGACCCCTATGTACATATGCATTTATAATGAGCTTTGAGAAATCCTCTGATATTCTCTCCTTCTCTCTTCCCTCCCCTGGTACTTCAATTTTTCCCTTAGTACATTTGAAACTTCTTCCCTCCACCACCTCAGCAAAAGGCAGAATTTTTTTGCAGATAAAAAAGTCTACTTTATTGAAGGACTAATGCACCCTGATAGCCACTGTGAGGTTTTCTGGGCCGGATTGTGTGAACATGTAAGAAACTTCAGCCGGTCTAACTGTTAGATAAAGCATGCAGAATTCAGGGCATAACTGATAATGTATCTCATGAGATTGTATATATTGCTCTAAGACCATTCAGAGTGAACTGCTCAACTGATTCTAATTAAAGACTACACTGAGGAAAAGAGGATGAAATGTGTGTGTGTGCGTATGCATGTGTGCTGGGGGTGTGGGGGGAAGTTGGTGAGGAGTAGAATAAGCATTTGATTAACTTGGTTTTGCTATTTTATCTTTTAGTACTCTATAGCAAAACACACAATTTATAGAGACAGTATAATCTGACTCATTCTCAGTTCACCTGGTCCAGAGCCACTTAGCTTTTCTTCACAGTACTATTGCTTGAGCCAAAACTGCACATGAGGAGCCCTATAACACAATGGCGGTACCTTCAAGGCACCATATAAAATTTATGTATATCTCTTCATTCATCCTTTGAGTGTCAATCTCTAGTCTTTCCTACCCATAAAAGTATTCCCTGAGTGTACCTGTGTACACAGAGCCAATGCACAGATGTGTTTGATGTTGTTAAATAACAAAATGCTCCATCAACCTTCCTTTCCAGATTTTGAACATTAAAAACCCCGATCTCAGGAGCATTATTTTACTATACCACAAGCTTTAAGAGAGGAAACTGGCATTGGTGATACAGTGCTCTCTTTCAATATAGTTTTATTTTTATACATTCTAGAAAATGTGGCATGCGAGCAAAGTGTGGTAATACATTGAGATAATTTCTTGAAGTAAGAATTTCTATGTAGCTGATCATCCTATTTCAATAAGGAAATATTTCAGAGGGATAAGAAATACAGTCTCAAGAGAAACTCAGGCTATAAAACCTGCATCCATATCTGCATTTTGAATAACCCAAAGACTGGGAGTGTATAGTGCACTGGGATAGTTAAATGTGTGATTCTGTTGAAGAAAGAGTCAGGCTGTAGAATCTGAACATGGCTAAACCTTCAGAAACAGTCAATTTGAAGGTTTTATACCTTCAAACAATTAGTCTAATTATTATACTGAGGGATCTGCAAATTTTGGAACCAGACTCATTTTATATATTCACTCTAGACAAAGTGTTTCTTTTAAAAATATGTGTTTGAAAGAGATCCTCACTACCCTTCTACTAAAGAAGCAGCAGTTGCTTGTTGGACATTCCAAAACAAAGTTGTATTATGGCTTGTATTGTATTTATTTAAATTACTCTAAGCTTTCAGTATTATGCATGAGCTTTGAAATCCCTATGTTGCTGTTATACCTTTGATCTCTCTCTGCAGAAATGGGAATCCCCGGAAAGCAGCTGTACTTTTCTGTTTGGAATAATTTGGAGAAATCCACTTTTCAATCAAAGATTTTTTTTTTCTCCTAGCCACTTCATGAAAAGCAGCAGTTTTTTACCTCTTACTGATTTTACATCATTGTCATTTCCCAGACTTGCAAAGAATAATGAAACCTGAGCTACACCACTAGCTGAGCTAGTCTGACCCTACTTGATGGATGCATTTATGCAAAGAGTAAGGAGTGAGCAGATGTTAAGCTACTTGTCTACTTCATTCTTGGTTCTTTATGTAGTGTGTATATCACATCTGCAGTTATATTTGTGATTTTTATGTTTTAATAAAGGCCCAGTACCTTGTTTCACACAAGGGACTTGTAAACACTAAGTAGTGCTAGACAGTAGCAGGTTTTCTGGGTAGAGAAAGGAGTCAGCAGTATGAACCTTATAGCACTATTGCTAATCTTATTTGTTCTTTTTCGGGTCAAAAGTAGTGGCTTGCTAGAAGCTCATCAATATTTTAATCCATGCCCTGCTTGTCCTGTCACAGCTGCTAGGGGGATGTGACGAGACCTACAAGTTTAAAAAGGATTTCAGTTGACTGTCTACACGGAGACAGTCATCTAAAGCAAAGGCTGAAAATGTCTTCCAGGAAGAAGTGCCTACCTGGAAAAGCTCTCCCTCTCATGCCACAGTCAATGAAAATTGCTGTATTAGTTCACACAAGGGCAGTGTTCCCACAGATAGCTCTAGGCAGCCCTTCTTTGTCCCAACCAGCATGAGACAGGTGTTTAGAGAAGTCCTACCTTGTCAGCCAACCTCCTGCTATCTTCCTTGGGGTTTTGTTTGTTTTCTTCCAGTCTTCAGTCTTCTTGTGAGTAACTGAACCATGGATTGTACTTCCTACAGGTGAGCTTTTAGAAGAGAAAGAACATGACGATCACCAAACATGAATACAAAGCCAGTTCAGGGAAGGTGGTATGAAAACAGCACCTCACAAAGAGCATGTTGGCAAGCAAGGATTGCTGCCAAGGCCACGTCTGTGCTAGGAACACTCCCCTGACAGATATAATATCAAAGAGCTCTGGCAGAGGGTCCACGGTTTGGTGTAGCTGGTGCAAAGGAAGGGATAGGGCTCTATGTTCTTTCTCTGCAACTACACTGCCCACAAACACAAGTATCTCTGAAGTGCACTTGGAAAGGCAAAATTGCCCTATCTCTGTCTTCTGCACTTGTCTGCCTCATCAGAAAATAGTTTTGCTAATACAGCAGTGGCCTTTCTCTGTCTCCTGATGACACCAGCCAACAGTGAAAACCAATATTCAAAATGATCAGGAACAGCCACAGATATGGGGAAAACATTCTCTCCTCCTTGCCTGGCCATTTGTTGCATCTTACCAACAGCTTGGCCAGGATATTGTCTCTCTTGGTTTCTCTCATAGTTTTAATCATGAATGTGTTCAATTTGCTTTTTTTAACTCAATGGTCAGCTAACCAATCCACTGATGTTAGCACAGGAGCAATCCTCTCTGTTATTTCTCTGTGCTTGCATACAGATGGTTGTGGAAACATATATGCTGTGACTGTGTAGCAAATTCAAGGCACACTTAATTCAAAGTAAAATCAATGAGACTACAGAGAGAATTACGCCAATGGTTGTTACTTTATGCTTGTCCAAGATAAATTTCATATGATTGTCAGTCATTCCCAAATTGAAGGTACACCAATGCCTTTTAATTCATCTCAGTCTTCTCACAATCCTCTTCAGCTACATGGGACAATGTGTACCATTAGCAACTGTCACTCACTCACTGTTTATTTTTCTCTGCCAACTCACTAGCACAAACATTTGCTGGGAGTGGTTACAGTGTGGCCCTCAGGAGCAGCCCATTCTCCCTTATTTCTCTCCAAAAGCAACAATCCAAACTTGAAAGATGTCAATCACACCAGGAGGGTCCTGAGTTAGCTTGCCAGCTCTGGGAGGAGGTCGGTGTGTCCAACCCTTAGCAAGAACAAGCTGAATTAAAACAGGTATAACTGGTATCAAGGCTGGCTTCATTTTTATTCTGGCATTTATTTCCTGTAGAGAGCCTTAGAATTTATTGGTCACAACTTCCCAAGAAGCGAGTGTCCCTGCTTCCCTGGGAGAATCGAGTCAATACTCTTTCAGCTGCTTTACAAACATTGACCAACTAATCCATGCAATAGCCCCCAAGATAGGAAAAAGAGGCAGAGAGATTATATGACTTGCCCAAAGCCACCAAAGGAATAAATGTCAGGCTTATTATGAATAGGGCATATAGATCAAAGGAAATACAATGAGAACTTGGGAGTTCCTGATTCCTAGTGCAGTTTTTACAACAGAGAACAACATTTCTTTCCTACAGTACAGCTTTTTTCTACAGTTTATTTTTCTTTTTTCTTTTCTTTAAGTAAGGGATCTTGTCAAAAGTTTGAAGAAAATCCAAATAAATCATCTTTACTATCCCATGTTGGTGCAGATGACTTATATTTGTGAAAAGAACTTGCAGGCTTGCCAGCTTTCGGAGAGAAATGATGTCGTAAGATCACAAAGGCACAATCTCTGTCTTGAATAAAGTTGATGCAACAACTTCTCTCTACGACCTTAGCTATACAGCTGCAGGATATTTTTTCTTAATATGTTTTAAATCCTCTATTCTATTCTATTTTGTTTTTCTTAATGTGTGTTTTAAATCTTCAATTCTTCTCTAATTTAGTTACAAAACTTTACTAAGTGGAAGATTTAAGTGTCAACCTTCCTTGTAATGAATTCTTGGCTTCTTTAATCATAGCACTTCAGTGAATTAGGAACTTGCAAATAAATGTGTACTGCCCATCCCATCCCTGGACCCTTTTGAGAGTCACTTA